>NC_133157.1:109410418-109733880 GCF_040802235.1 Manis javanica
TGGAGTATGAATAACACATGCAGTAGAGGCTTAGGAAAACAGTCTGGGGCACTTAAAAAAACCCTCACAGTTTCACAACAAGTGTAGGGATTTGTGTATGAAGCAGTAGGTTTTCCAGGAAGAAATGTTTTTCTCTTCTTCTAGTGGGTGAACTTGATATATTTGATCAAGACAAAGATTTGTGGATACAGGAGCTGAAGAAACTCCACATAGTTTTTCCTTTTCTTGATTCTACCAGTTCTCTTTAACCTTGAAGAAAGCACTTAAAACATTGTGACCACATTTAGTTGCATATTCTTTCTCCTGTTCCAGCTTGCTGGCAAGAGTGGCAATTTGGAAATGCTATTCAGTGTTCATGGGCTTTGCAGACTGGAGAAACCCCAATGCTGGTGGAGGGCCGAGGAGCTCGGCTCTGGGTGCCTGGTTGGTTCGAAGCACTTGTGATAGGAGGAGGAGACAAGCAAACTGCGAGAGACCAGAAGCCTGCCTTTCCTTCCAGTTTCTCCTTTCCACCTATAAAACTTTGTCTAACTCGTAAATGTTAGACAATAATGCCTCTCCAATAAAATGTCCCACATATTTTATGCTTGGCATAAATGGCATGGCACTGCCATACATTTCTATGTCAAATATACTCCTCTGAGTCACCAAGGTGGACACCGCCAGCTGAAAAGACATCAAATCTTAAAGAATCTTCATTTGCCTGTGTTTAAATAAAAAAATGGATTGACATGATTTTAAATAAAAATCCTCTTAAAAAATTATTTCCTCTCCGAAGGTGCATAAGAGGCCAGGATAAAAAAATATATATATAATAAATTGAAAAGGCAATCTATATTCTCTTGTCATAAACTTTGCCTACATCAGAGGACATACTGTGAGTCCACTTAGGACCTTGTCCACATGGGCTGGTTACTGTGCGTTTCAGAAGGACTTTGTTGTAATATGATTTCACCAGTCGCTTGGCACGGATCCCTGATGGAAGGGCTGGGAAAAGTGATAACAGAAGCTGGTGAAAAGGCAGAGGTTTTTAATGTCTTATTCAATTCTCTCTTCATAAGAGATATCAGATGTGAAGAGGCCTGGAGCAGTTCCTAGTTTTGATGAAAGTAGAGAGAGTCAAAATAGAAAAGGAGTTAAAAAAGTGCTTTGAAGAACTGGAACTATTTGTACTAGTCAGGCATGCTGGGTACTGAAAGAACCGGCAGGTGCCACTATGGTGGTGAGTCATTATTGTCATTATTTTTTAATTATGGAAATAAAGAGAAATCCCTGAAAATTAAAATATGTTAAGTATTGTGACTAGCTTAAAAAATACACGCCAAAATAGTTTGACCATGGAGATGATAGACAAGTCAGACTACCATCAAGTATATGAAGTGATATAAGAACAAGTCATCAAATAATTTACTATCATTTCTAGAGGAACCTAGTAATCCAACTGGCAAACTAAATGGCATCAAACTAATCTATAGAGAAAAAGGACAGGTAAATAATGTGTTCATTTTAACTTGTGTAAGCTGGTAGTTGCTCTTGACTGTAGTAATGGTATATGAAAGAGTAGATGGATGTCACATCCACAGAACATTTATCATTGTTCCCACTGTCAATGAAGTGAAATGAGCAGTGACAGCACATAGGGACCAGTTCTGCCTAATATATCTGTGGGTAACTTAATGAAGAATTAGAGAACATACCAGCTGTGCAGATTTCATGGAGTTGCAAATACTCTGTAAAATATCAAAGAATTCAAAATGATCCTAACAAATTGGAAAAATGACATGCTGTAGGATTAAGTTAATTATGGATAAAATATCAGCAGCAAATACAAGAAGAGGTTAAACTATGCTATGGTAGCAATCTAAGCATGTCATAGGAAGGATCTCACTTGGAGGGACCCAGAGCATGATTGGATTTGAAAGAATTTTAGAGGAAAATTTGAAGGTATATAGCTAACTGTGTAAAGAGGGAAAAGTGTTTATGTTTTGTATTGACACTGTTTTGTAGGCATTAGTTTTGTACTCTATTTCTTTATAGTAGGAAGAATATAAAATCTAGCTAGGATCTTTTTTCCTTTATTTCTTTCATTTATTAACATGTCACAGCCACATTAAACACTATCCAGATTTTTTTGAGGAAAACAAGGATCTAAGTTCAAATGTTCTGAGAGAAAAATGTCATAACTGAGACATTGTATGGGCCATCTCCCGTGCTGCCCAAACACAACAGATGGCACTTATAGGCATTTCAAGTTTTCTTAGCTCATTGTGAAGTACTACCTTGTTTCTTTGCTTCCAGCTGGGGGCTGTTTTTGTAAGCCCAGGAAGAGCAGGTGGAGTCGTGTACCCAGGCAGTAGTGGTAGGAAGGGAAATATGTTGACAAACAGGAGTGAGACTTAGGAAGAGGAGCTGACCTTGAGGTATGGAGGAGAGGGTAGTTCATGCCTAGGTTCTAGTTGGGATGATTAGTTGGATGGTGGTGATAGGGTTGGAGGGGAGGAAGTAGGATTTTTTTTTTTAATGTGGGGATGGGTGAAGAACTTGGTCATGTTGAGTCTGAAGTGTCCATAGGACATCTGTGTGATCTGTCTGCTAGCCTGCTGGGTCTCTCTATCCAAAGTTCAGTAGAGGCATGTATTCACACTGAACTGCAGGAAGGGAACACACAGCAGGGACCAGCAGCCCTGATCTGTGTGTAAGTCTGATTCAAGTGGGAGATGGATAATGACAAACTTGGGTGGGACAGGAAGGCTGCTCAACTTTCTAGTTCCTGGAAGCTGGCATTTGGCCCCAGGTGTCTAGGTGTGACACACGTCAGTGAGATAGATAAGGACTAATCTGTTCATTATAAAAATTTTTTTATAATTAAGACAGAGCAAAAGTGTGAATGCATACATATTGTGATTTAGAAGGTAGACATTATCCTTGTTTACAGCAAGAATTATGTTTGCAGTTTTACTAGGCAGAGGCTCTTGCGGTGATAAATACTGTTTTGTAAGCAGTTCACTGCAGAGACTGTGACTCTTGAGCAACTTAAGTATCATATTTGTCTGACCAGACAGAATTCCATTTTCCTGGGGCTCACAGTGCACTTGGGGGAAGAGGCAGAGGTGAGCTACAGTCTGGTTAGGTCTGAGTGGCCAGCAGGACAGTCCAAGGGACAGCAGGGACTGGGGGCGGAGATCTGGGCTGGAAGTACGACTTTGGTAGTCCTCAACATAGAGGCAGTGTGTATGCTTTGAATCTTTGCCACACTGTAAAACATGATGTGTAATCAGTTTTTAAGTTTAAAAGAAGGCACAGTGCTGCAAACAGTTTTTCAGTTTTTAATATTAGAACCAGAACAGTAGTTTTTAGAAAAACACATCTGTTTTCATCTTCTTACTTGAACTTGAATGGGACTTCTATCCCGAGGAGCACTTGGTTTGTGTGGGGAGGAGGGTGTGGAGGGAAGAACATGTGTTGTTGGAGCCGCTTGGTGAGTGAAGGCAGTCTTTGCCTTCCCACCTCCCATTCCCTCTTTCAGTCACTGCAAGGAGCCACACGCCTGTACCCACCCCCCAGACTCCGTGCTGCTCTTCCTGGGTCACCGGAACCCCACCTTTTGGGTATATTCTGTGGCTTCTCTTCAGCCCTGTCTTTCTTGGTCTTCTGCCCTCAGCTTCCTGACCCCACACTCTGTCATGTCTTGGTGGGGGCTCTGAGCTCTGTCCTGGCTTCTGTGTGTCTCCCTCTAATTGCCCCCTGAGCAGTCTCATCAGTCCCAGACTTCAGGTATTGTCTCTAAGCTGATGTTGCCCATCTCATTTTGGAGTGCACCTCTCACCTTGAGTTCTCTGGCCAGGCCCTGGGCAAGCCCCACTCACAGGTCTAAATGCATGTCCCCAAGTAACTCCCACGTCACGTGCCCAGGACTGGCCTCCCGTTCCCCAAAGATGTGTTCCTCCTTCCTCGTTAGTTCCTGGGTGTCAGCCTCACCCACACTCTGCTCAAGCCAGAAACCCGAAATGTCAGCTCTGATTTCTTCTCTCACCCTACATGATCCAGTCAGTCTGAGCTCCCGGGCACCTGTCGGGTCTTAGGCCTCACGCCCGCCTGTCACTGCCCTGGGGAGTGTGGTGTAGACCTCATTTTGTGCCACACCCCCTGGCCGTGGGAGCTTGTGGGTGCTGCTCTTTCTGCCTCATTGTCATTCCTCATCCCCAGGTTAGGGTGGGACCTTCCGCACCACAGATACTACCTACAAGAAGTGTTCCCTTATCCTGCACGGTGGGTTATTTGACTCTTTACGTAAGGGTTGGGATACACTTTTTATCTCGCACCCAACCTCAGTGACTTAGCAATGGCTGTCGGGAGCACTGAGATGAGAGAGGTTCGGAGGAAAGTCCACCCTCTGTGGAAGGAGCACAGTCATTATTCTTGTCGACAAGCCCTATGCCTGATGTCTACACTCCTTCCTTTGCAGTAACTATAGTAGATTGTATTTCTGTTTACCAACTTTTCCAGTTTCCTTCCTCGCAGCTCCGTGCCCTGCAGGAGGACTGTACCTTCCTGCTGGGCCGAGTTCAGGAGAGCCACATGACTCACCTTGGCCAGTGAAGTCAGGGAAGAGGTGGTGCGTGTCGTTGCTGGGCAGAAGTTTTATAGGCCAGTTTGTGTTGCTGTACATCTCTGTCCTTCTGCCAGGAGGTAGATAATACTGTGACAGATGCTTGGGTGAGAACGTAGACCCTCAAGTGATTCGTGAGGGACACCAGCATGAGTGAGAATAAAGCACTGTCAGCAGGAGGCACTGAGAGGTGCAGGTGCTTTGTTTCACAGCATAATCAAACCGATCCTGACTAATACATAATATCTACATACAGTAGTTTAGTGGTGCTTTCTGATTTTTCAAATAATCTGATTCAGTACAAAAATTGATTAGTCTATTTCAGAATGTACCAAGAGCCTTTTAATTCATTTCAAACTTCTAATTTCTGAGTAATTTCCATGTGAATCTTTTCCTTCTAAGGATGGATTGTGGCAAATCCTATCTAAGATAACTAATTATTGTAAAACCTCAATTTTGTGGAGGTCAGGGCTGCACACTAAGGCAGAGAACCTGTGAGGTATTTCAAAGACCTCAAAAAAACTGAAGTAGTTGTCACACATTCCAAATAGCAGACTCCAAGATAATATTACTTGATAGGCACCAATTCAAAGCCTAGTCAGTCTTCGTTGCACAGGTTTAAGAAGCTTAGTTACCAAATTCCTCTGCCTGTAGTGGATTAAAGACGACCAATTAAGAGAAGTGGATTATGCATACTATTAGACACAATTTTGCTAAAAACTGGGAGAAGAAAAAGTCAGCCAAAAGAGGAAGAACAGAGAAACTTAAGAAATAGCTTAGGAATTCATAAATTCCTGCCTGTGGAAGCTTTTGGGACCAGGCAGTCCTGTACATATCAGAAGCCAGAGGGCTGTAGTGGTGTTTTTATACAATGAGGATGAACTTGCCTTATCAAGAAAGAAAGTTTAATTATGTGTTCAGTGCCCTAAAGAGGCAGAGTCTCTTAGAAGGATTAACCAATAAAAAGAAAAAATGAGATAAAAAAATGGTAAGCTCTAGTTGTCAGAAAACTTATTCATTCATTCAACAAACATTGCTTATTGCTACAGTAGACACTGTTAATTGTTGGGGACACTAAGAAATGTGAATTGTCTCTGTCCTCCAGGAGTTCACAGAGATAGAAAAATAAATGAATGTGACCACTTAAGAAAACCCTAAATGAAAAGGTACAAATTTCCATTAAAAAATCCCCAATATATCCAAAATATTTTAGGTTTATTCATGATGTCTGAGTGAATTGACTACCCTGCAGAGTGATACTAATCAGGAAGAAATATTTTTGCCCACTTTCAGCCTGTTACCTAGTTGCCTTGAGGTTTCAATATATTCATGTTATATATATATGATATAATGCATATATTCAAGTATATGTTCATGGTTACACATTCATATTAGGATATAATTTTACTTTAACAAATGTAAACTTTTTCATGTTTATGGAGAAAATAGTTTAAATGTATTAATTAAATGAGCATTTACATGTTGTAAACTGTAGTAGCTGAAGATACACTATTGTAAAATTCAATGTTTCTGAAACAATGAGAAGAAAGCTGATATGACTTCATAAAATCTCTGAAGTACATTGTACTCTTGGAGGAAATATAAAGGTTTCAAGAATACCACATGATGTAGCATAAGAAATAAAATGGGTCTCCTAACATGAAAGTCAAGTGGTTTTAGAAGGTGGTTCTTTCCAAATCTGCAGTCACTTGTCTCCCAGGTGTTCATGGTCTAGGCTCATGGTTAGGGAGAAGCTGTTTAGGCACAGTGAGTGTGACAGGCACAGCGACACCACCTTAGGACAGCAGAGACTGAATCGGCATAACCTGTTCACATTTTTCTGCACATTTTTCTTCCACTGGTCTCTTTTCTAAAAAGCATTCATATGCAGCAGAGCTAGTCACGCATAAACTCCCTGCCAGGCTTCCTAATGAGCTGACCAAGATCTATGACCAGACCAGGTGGTAAAGTCGTGTCAAGGCTTGGCAGCAAGCAGGCATGCTCTCCACTGGTGTGCAAGACCCCTGAGTTTTGGCTCAAATGTTGCTGGCGATTTAACAGGAGGGGGAAGGTGAGGTTGCTTCATTCATTCAGTGTTTTTTGGAAGTCTACCTTGAATCCAGTGCTATGAATTTGTAGTGAAACTCTTCAGCTATCTTTAGTCTCATTTTTCACTTAGAGCCTTGGACTTTAACATGATCTTTTTATATTTGCTATAAATATTCAGTCATGTTTATTGAGTGTCTATTCAAGTATTTGCAGTGAGAGAGAAATGAAGTCTCAGTTCTTGCCCAGAAAGCAGTTAAAGTGTAACTGATGAGATGAGTACAAACACAGGCAACTGGGGAACAGGGTAACTGTTACAACTGCACTCAGTACTCAGACCATAAACGGATATGTTGTGCAAAACTGGCCATTTGTCCTTAAATGAAAGGGGCAGAGAAATTTGAGGGCACCTGAAGGCCACTTCCATTCTTCAGGACTCCAGGACTTAATGTCCCAGCTGCACCATTCTGGGACCTCAGTGTCTGGTGTATCTGCTCAGCAGTTGGCTAGGGCCTGGAAACCAGAGTATGGCACTCAAGCACATGGGACCTGGTGCCAGAAGCTCAGGTCACTGATTTACACCAGAGACTATCTTTTTCCAAGATGGCAGCTGTATTAGGACCCTCTGGGGACAAGGGAGAGAAACCCAGTCCATAGCAGCCTCGGTAAGAAAGGGACCACTGGCTCTGGAGGGATACCAGATCTGTTGGAGTCGCAGGAAGAACTAGGTGACCACAGAGCAGAGAGAGAGAGTGTTTCTCCTGTAACGTTATGGAAATATTTCAGAAAGAACTCAGATTGGCCTTTTATTGAGCTACATGTATGCCTTAAACAGATGACTTCTGTGAAGGGGTTGGGTGCTGTGGTGGTAGTGGAGGAGGGTCTACACCCAGAGAAGGGACAGGGAAACTTCCTGGACCAACACAAGGGCCACATAGTTGCTTTTGGCAGACTGTTGGTGAAACCAATTAAATAGACGATTGCTTGTCCTGAGGTTCCTGCTATACTGCCCTGATAGGCCCTCCTAACTTACTTTGTATTCTTATACACTAAAGAATCTTTAAAGCTTTTTTTATACCCAAAGGGGCTCTGATGGCCTTTGCAAAGTATTAATGTTTCTGCTCATTACTGTGGTCATGGTCTTTGAAGTCATTAACAAAAAAAGGCATATCTCTCCTGTATTTCCCATAATTTTCCCTTTTTAGACAAATGTATTTTCAAGTCCTGAGGATAAGGACAGTATTTTTCCCACCCGTGCTCATTCGCTGGCTGGTACAGGATCAAGCAGGACAGTGGAGTAGCAGGAGGAAATGGCCTGTTTGGAGTCAAATTGTTTTTTCTACTCTTTTTACACATTCTTTTCATTAACCTTTTTTTTTTTCTTGGTGGTGGTGGGGTGGTACTTCAGGCTTACAGAATTGAAGTATAGTACAAGGAACATTTCTTTTGCCCCTCAGCCATTTGAAAGTAAGTTACCAGCATGATGCCCTTTACCACCAAATGTTTTCCTGTGGATTTCTTACAAACAAGAGCATTCTGCATAGTCATAGCGCAGCCCTCAAAATCTGGATTCTCAGACCGAGTGACCACTTCATCTGATCCCCAGACCCTGTTTAAGTCCTTCCCATTGTCCCCGTGATGCCCTTCATAGCAGAAGCATCAAGTCCAGAATCATGCACTGCATTTGCTTTTCATGTTTGTAGCTTCCTTCAACTGGGAGCAATTCCTTAGTCATCTGGGGGCTTCCGTGACACCTTTGAAGGTCAATTAATATTTCTCAGCTTGAGTCTGGCTGATGTTTCTTCATGGTTAGATTCAGGTTAGGCATCACTGGCCAGGATTTCATGGACATGGTGCTGTATGCTTTTCATGTATCCTACCAGGTGACACCCATTTTGATTTGTTCCATTCCCAATGATGTTCACTTTGATCATCTGATTAAGGTGTCTGCCAGGCTTCTCCACTGTGAAATTACTTTTTTCCCCTTTGTTATTAATATGAATTCTGTTGAGAGTATTGTAAGACTAGATATGTATCCTAGTCATCATCAAATTTTTAATATGTTCATTTATTTATTTATCAGAGCTATGATTTCCCATGTCATTTGTGGGTTAAAATCCATCACTATCACTGTTTACTTTGATCCTTCAGTTGTCTCACACCTGGCTGGTGTGAAAAACCCTGTAAGTAATTTTCTGTGTCCTTTTGATACCATTCTGTTGTTCTTCAGGCATCTGCTTACTTTCTGGCACAGTAAGATGTTCCAGCCTCATCTGATGTTTTCCTTGTCCATCCCTGGAATCAACCATTTTCCCAAGGATCCCTGATTCCTTTTAGTGAAGAATAGTATTTAGAAGCCAAACCTTAGGGCATTAGGTATACTTACTGCTATTGAGGTGTCACTGTTCTCAGGCCTCTCAGTTGTCTGAGCTGGGAAATATTTCTGTTTATATGTGTGTGCTAGGTATTAATTCTGTATTTTTGAGTTCACACCCTTATCTCCAGTTGCAGTTTTCTCCTTTTCCATTTTTGTAACTCCCTTTTCTGATAGTGAGAAGCCTGGCACCTGTCATCTTCTATATATTTATTTGTTTGACTACCCTCCACCCACACCCCAGCCAGGAGACCTGCCACCCTGTGCCAAGCCACGATAGCTCTCCCCTAACTTTGATGGTGGCCACATTGATTATGGGCCAGCTTAGGAAACAAAGTGGAGAGATTCCTTATCATTTGGTATCATGCCCGTGACTGCAGTTTTGTTGGGATTGGTAGATGTGACTATGAAGTAGTATTGGATGGTAGGAGGAGCACACACCAGAATGTAACTGCTGGATGGGCATCCTTGGCTGGAGGAGCCCTGTTGGGAGGTGGCTCACGTGTGCCCCTGAAGCTGTTATTTGTCCGTGAGCAGGTTTGGTGCACTTCCGTCTAGACTTGCTTTTCTTACTGTGTTATGGGCCAATCCAGAAACCCAGCCTTGTTACTTTCCAGTCATAGTCTTACTTAAAAGTCACCAGAGCTGCTTAAATGTCTTTAGGAAACCTTTTATATTATAATTATTTATTTACATGTTCATCTTGCCCTATAGAATTGGAGCCCTTAAGAGTTGAGCTAATTTCCTATTGTTCAGGGCCCAATGCAATATTTGTTGAATAATTCAATGAATAAATCTTAACTTTTGATTCAGTTTTCTTCAGTTTATATGCCAGATTTAGTTGCAAATGACTCAGTGGTTTCCAAAAATGAAATCCACCCTCAAAGTATGAATACTTACCACAATTGAGAAGAATAAAAAATGTATGTCTCAGGCATTGAAAGCAACACCAAAGGGGAATTTATACAGAGTTTTGAGTAGTCTCAAGAATATGTAATATTCTGAAGTGTCTATTTAGAGGTGACAGCTTTCTTCTACTGTATATATGAATTGTGGTATTTGTTAAAAGATCAGCATCACTACTTTACAGTCAGTTATATTTTATGTGCCTTGTAAACTAAATGCTGATAATAAGATTGCAGCCACCGGAAAGATCTCCCTGTGTTTCATACTTCGCTGATGATGATTTATGCTCTCAGCTGGCTGAGATATCATATAACACTATTCTTGCTACTAAAGGATGTAATACATGTTGTTCAAAGCAATAACATAATAATTATTGATATAAAATATCCATATTCTGCCTCTCCGCTGAGATTTTATATTGTCATTGTTCAAGGCTTCTGTCATCTCACTTATTATACAAAAAAGGAAAGGTCAGTGTAGAACAGAGGCAGAGCTATCCCGAGGGGTGCAGAGACCAAGACAATGATCATGTATGGCATGGTGTGTTGCTTCCTCCAAATATTTGTATATGTGGCATCTCTTAAAAATTAACCATTTTGGCAATTTTCAAGGAAGAAAAAAATGAAGGCATATGCAGTCTAGTATATGTGTATGGGTGTGTGTCTGTGGGGTGGACAGGGAGCAGGTCAGTGAAGACAAGAGCCATCGACTTCCGTGCAAGGTGGCCTGCCCCATGTCAGCCCTTAGGCGTGCATCAGAGGTGGTTGGGTCTCCATATATATTTACATTGGAGGCCCTTATTTATAGCCCCTGTTATGTCAAGGTAGTGTGGTGTTGGGAGTTGGAGAGGATGAATTTCCAGTCCTTGACCCATAATTTCTGTGTGTCTGCCCTTGAGCAGGTGACTTAACTCCTACAAACCTTACTGCCTTGGTGCCACAGCAGGATGCTCTTGCTGGTGTGGTGGGAGCCCCTGCCACATAATGAAGTTAAAGGAAAGTACCCATCAAATACATAAATGAAAGTCTTAACAAAATGTTTCCCTGCATTTTTTATTGTATTTTTTAAAATCTCAAGATGGTGGTACTGCTTCCTTTCCACCACTCATTTTCTTTCTCAGCCCCTGCCTCGTCGTCTCTTTAGCAGGACGGCACCCCGATACTTCCCCGGATTGTCATGTCCTGTGGGGAGACACCAGCTGGAGTTAATAGGGAGAGTTTCACAGAGGCAGGCTGAGATTAACGCCTTGAAGGGAAGGTTGGATTTCTGTATTTGGAGAAAAGCATGGGAAGGTTTTGAGAAGAGGGCATTTACTATAGAATTTGCCATTTAGATTTGGCAGTGACAAGAATATAGACAGTCCAATGTTTCTATTAAGGCTGTCAGGGCTTAATGAAGTTCCTCATGGCACCAGAGCCACACGGGTTTGTTGTATAGTTGGATCATTGGATATACTCATCCTGGGATCAGAGAGCAAACTGGAATCAACAGCGCCACCAAGTGGCACCACGCTAATCCGCAGGTGGAAACTCTTGAGACGGCAACTTCTCCCAGAGCTTCGGCCGGGTCTGTCTGTGTGTCTTTCTCTAAAAATAAGGTCAAGCATGTTTTCCTTGGATGGATATTGAGAGAATAATCTGGGAAATGAACCTTCCTCTGGCATGTTGCAACGTTTGGATAGAAGATTCTTCCTTATTAAGCAATCAAAAGCACTGAAGGCCTGATCACTGAGTATGTCATGGAAGTAGATACCTCAGCATATGTGTATACTGATCATTTATGAGAACAGAATGATGGAGCCGTGTGTGTTGGGACCTGAAAAGTATTTCAAGGTGTACTGACTAGGAATGAAGATCCAGGTTAACAAAAACTACTGATAATTGTAAATAGTATAGAAAACATAAATGACTATGTTTAGGAAAATATTTATATTATTACAGTCTGTGATCTTTTCATTTTTTATTTAGATGCTTTGTTTTTCTGATCAAAGAAGTGTTCATTGTAATAATCTGGAAGATTTATAATTTGAAAAACAATACATTTCACTTGCTGCTAAATGCTTTGTAAGTAACATGAAATGTTAAGATTTTAAAGATATGCAGACACTTTATCCTTGTCCATTCTATCATGAAGACGAGAGCATATTTGTGCTTTGTGTTCATTTTTAGATCTAATTTTAGATGCAAAAAGTGAGAGAAGCTGCCAGCTTTGAATGTTGCTTCCCATTACTTTCCTTTTGTCTCTCCCATAGAATGCATTCCCTGCGCCCACCCCCTGCTCCACTCACTACAAAACCTGGTTTTCAGAATCGTACCAGTGTTGAGAGCCAATGTCCTGGAGCCAGTCTGTCATTGTCCCTTTTTTGACCCTGAGTCTGCAGGATTTATTTGTTCTACATTTTGGATACTTGTACCATTGCTTTTCTAAAAGCTAAAGCACTGTCTTGTGGTCATTAATGGTGGGGTAGTGCCAGTATCTTGGGCTGGTGAGAGGTCTGTCCATCCCATTGTGCATCAGCCCCAGAGGAGTGGGATTTCCTCCTCGTCCCTAGGTGTATGGGTGGGAGGGACTGGTGCTAGGGGTTTATGAATGGGATGGGAGTGGGGTCTAGACAGGAAGACCAGGTAGAAAGGGGAGAAGGCCCCAACAGATCATCAGTGGGATTCTAACTCTGAAAATGGTGGTTGTTTTACTATCAAAAGCAATATAAAACTTACCTTACTGTGCAGCAAACATGAGGGGGATGGATGGGAGAAAAACTTGTGTTTCTTTTTATCCCCCCTCTTTATTTTAAGGAGAGAGAAGGTAGAAGTTGGTTTTTCAGTACTGTTCGGTACAAAAAGCAAGGTAGACTCTAACAGCTTGCCTTAATTTAAGAACTAACATTACAATGTAGATCATTTTTGGACTTGGATTTTAACATATTTTTTATTGTGGTAAAATATATATAACATTAAAGTTCCCATTTCAACAATTTAAAAAAGTATACAGTTCTGTGGCATAAAGTATGTGCATGAGGCTGTGCAATCATTGCCACCATCCATCTCTAGAATGTTTTTGTCTTTCCAAGGGAAACTCTGTACTGTTAAACACCAACTCCCTGGTTGCCACTTTCTGTCTCTATGAATTTGACTATCTAGGTGCCTCATGTATGCAGAATCATACAATATTTGTCCTTCTGTGACTGGTTTAATTCACTTAGCATGGCTTCAAGGTTCATCTGTGTTTTAGCATGTGTCAGAATTTCCTTTTTAAAGGCTGAATAATATTCCATTATATCTTTGAAACATGTTTTGTTTATTTGTTCACCCATCAATGGACACTTGGGTTGTTTCCACCTTGGGCTATTGTGAATAATGCTGCTATGACTATAGATATACAAACATCTGTTAGAGTTCCCATCTTCAATTCTTTTAGGTATATATCCAGAGGCAGAATTGCCAAGTCATATGATAATTCTGTTTAACTCTTTGAGGAACTGCCATACTGTTTTCCAAAGTGGCTATACCAATTTACAGTCCCACCAGCAATGTGTAAAGGTTCTGGTTTCTTCACATCCTTGTCAACACTTGTTATTATGTTTTTGTAATAGCCATTCTCTTGTGTGTCAAGTGGTATCTCATTGTGGTTTTGATTTGCATTTCCCTAGTGATTAGTGATGTTGTGCATCTTTTCATGTGCTTCTTGGCCATTTGTAGATTTTCTGTGGAGAAATGTCCATTCAAGTCTTTTGCTCATTTTTAAATTAGGTTGTTTGCTTTTATGTTGTTGAGTTGCAGGAGCTCTTTGTGTGTTCTGGTTATCAATCCCTCATCAGTTGCATGATTTGCAAGTATTTTTTGCAGGTAGCTTTATTTAAATGGATGATACCTTAGGTTGAGAAAACCTACCATCCTGCAATTTGAGTTAATAGAGAGCCACTGATGTTCAGGTTTAAAGGAAGTGAAGGATATGCTCTGGACAGGCAGTCCACACTGCAGAGCATGGGCTGAATCTTTCACTTTTGGGCAACTAAAGACCCCAGGGGGACTGGGTCCGCCAGGGTACAGCTGCTATTATGTGTTCTCTCCAGTGTGATAGGTTGGTTGTGTGAAATCATTGCCACTGGTGGTAACATCACAGACTGCAAATGTGACTATGTGAGATCAGGCAGTTCTGTGATGGCAGAGCACTTTTTGGTCTTGTTACTTCAGGAGATGAAGAAGAAAAGCTAGCTGCCCATTTGTTATCAGTCAGTGACACAGCCCAGGCAGCCTCAAGCCATTTAAAAGAAAAAGAGAAATGGGAGGGTGTTTGAGCAGTGTTTTTGCCTTCGTGTTTATGTAAGTGTCTGTCACTAGTCCCTTCGTGGATGTGTTGTACAGATGTTATCGTTGTATTTCGACAGTGGTGTGCCACTGTCCTTTCAGAATAGAGAAACATTTCTTTCATCCTATTTTCCTCTGTCTTCTTTTTTTTTGGGTTGTAATCCTAAAAGAACTTAAATGAATAAATGAGAATAGTGTTTTACTAGAGATGCACTAATATAATAGTCTTTCAGTTGATCACATCCTCTGTGAGGACAGTGTCAGTTTTGGGAGGAACCCATAGGTGCCAATGGCAAGACCTCTGCTGGTGTTGTGCTTCCCTGGGCCTAGGTCAAAGAAGACAGGGATGCCAGGAGTAAACATATTTATAAGTACAAGCAGATGCAGTTAAAATCATAAATGTTCATGCTAAAGGATGTGGACTGTGATGATCCTTAGGCCCACGTGGGGGGAGAAACCATGAGAGGGCAAGGGTTTTAAGTACAGTTTTGGAAGAAAGGAACACCATCGATAGGCATAAAAACACAATTACAGTTGTAGTAAGCCTTTTATAGCATTCGTGTATCTTTTCCTCGTTCTGTGTAACAGGAGTTCTGGAAATCCATCAGGTAGGAGAGTTTGTTTTACTCTGGGGTTGGCGGAGAGAGTAGGGGAAAGAAAGTAGTAAGATTATTGAATGTTATGGACAAAGCCCTTTTTCCAGGGCTGGGGAATGCATCATCTCCTAAGGGGTCTTGGTAGGCCTCTCCAAACTCCGTGGCCCCTCTCTGTGGAGTCACACACACACCTCCCTGTCCCAGCCTGTCCCATGCAGAGGCGGTGCTGGCGAGCCCTGCCTCCAGCACTTGCTTCTCTCTTGACTCATTCCATCTGTAGCCGGAGCAGAGTGGCCTTGACAGCCAAGCCCTGAGCTGCCTGTGGAGCCCGCCTGGAGCCTCCTTGGCCTGCCCTTCGCTTGCTCCCCATCCTGCCCCATGTCCTCTCTCTGATGGCAGCCCAGAACCTGGGGCCTGTTTGCTTCTGTGCAGTGTGCCTTCGTGCTGGCACCTATTTCAGAGGATTTTGTTATTGGCTTCTGATAAAGGTGGTGCCTCTAGTGTAGAGGTTTGAATGGTGACCCCAAAAGCTATGTGTACACTGAACCTCAAAGTGTGACTGTGGAATAAGGGTCTTTGCTGATGTGATTAAGGTCATCTTTCTACGTGACAGCATCCTGGATTAGGGTGGGTGCAGAGTCCTGTGATGAGTGTCCTTACAAGAGACAGAAAAGGAGAAGACACGCAGAGACTGAGAGGGGAAGGCATGTGAAGGCAGATACCAGATGGCACAGCCCTAAGCTGAGGGGTGCCGAGGGACGCCAGCAGGGAGAGGGGGTGAGGCAGCTTCTCCCTCAGAAAGAACCACCCCTGCTGCAGTCTTATGATGGGAAAAACCTGGCCTCCAGAACTGTGAGAGGATGAATTCCTATTCTTTTAAGCCACCAGGTTTGGGGTAACCTGTTACAGCTGCCCTGGGAAAGCATTACCTCTGGGGTGCTGGACAGTGTTTCCTAGATGGCCTTTAAATGAGTGGATGGACCCTGGAGCTTGGCCTGCAAGAATCCTGCAGACACCAAGTTCAGTCATTTTTAGCCCTGGTTCTACACTGGAATCATCTGCAGAACTTTAGAAAATGAGAGGATCTTTTTAAAAAGGCTCTTTTGGAGCTGGGGTAAAAGGTATTAATGTTTTAAAAAAGCATCCTAGGTGATTTTAATGCACAGCCTGGGGTCAGAACCATGGCTATTCCAACTGTCCCATTTTACAGATGAGGAAACCAAGACTCAGCAAAGCTGCCTTGTGGGTCAAAGAAAACTTTAAAACATCCTGTGATGCATGGGAAGGATAAAAACAACTCAAGAAGGACAAAAAAGTGTGTAAAATAAAAATGTAAAGAGGAAAGGAAAAGAAATTAATGAATGCGTTTCATTTTGGGGTTGAGGTGCTAATGATGATGATGAGGAGGAAGGACTCATCTGCTAATATTTCCCAGTGACCAGCCCCAGCCCTGGTGTTTAAAGGGCATTTGCTCACAGACTTCAGTTACAAGACATGGTTTCCTTCTTGGACATGTTTGCCAGTTTAAAATAGTTATGAATTTTATTACCACCTGAAATGAAGATTCTTGGTGCCTTTATGTCCCTTAGAAATGTGAATAGAGTCTGTATTTCCTTATGGCAAAGGAGATGAATAATTTTGTTTGAAGTCTTATTATGGGTGAGTGTTTTTAGTAAATAACATAGAAGATTTAATGTTCAGGGTAATTGTTTAAAAAAAAAAGAAACAGGACCTGGGTTTCAGGGATGTGGTATTAAATCTAATCATGCCACTTACGTTATCCCCCCTTTGGAGACTCATAAAGATAAGGGCAACAGGATAATTGGGATATTATGTACTCTTTAAAACAGCATGATTTAGTCCAAGCAGGAGTTGCTGGGGCTCTAAATTAATCCCCTGGGGAACAAATGAAAAAATATATATGTGATATATTATTGAGGTATACATTTTGGTTCTTTGATACCTTGAAGTGTCTCACATTAATCTATCATTAATTTTAACAGGGCAATCTGATGGTGATTAAAGCATATCCAGATAATCAGAAGCTAAAGAAGCCCACCGAGAGATTTACTCAAATGATCTAATCAGCTTTTCTTTTCATGGAAGACACAAAACTGAGGTCCTGACAACTCAAGGGCATTAACAATCCCAGGGCACTTTTCATAAGGGTCTGGGTATTTAGCCCCAGTGTCCTGGCCAAATTCCAACTCAAGTAATGCCATTTTGCCTTCCGAAAAGTCCCCCTGCAGCTACCAGTGGATACAGTATTATTCTTCCCTTCCTGTCCCAAAGCGAGAGGCTTTGTGCGGAGGTGGCACTGTGTGTGGCAAATCCGATGCTTCATTTCTATTATGAGTGCCTGCATTTTGGCTAAGCTGCCCTAAGTACATACATGGTGGGGGATATTTACGTGACTTGTGCTATCAGGGGACAATTGCAGAGGACTTATTCTTTGGAAAGCTCATTTTCTTCTTTTGTAAGAATGATGTTGGGATTAGTATCATTAGGTACAATTAGGTAATGATCTGATATGAATACAAGTGTGTGTATTTTTATCTTTTTGTACATTATTGTGTTCTGTAGCAGGATAGAAACAATTATAGCCACCAGTGAGATTTCTACCATTGCAGTGGTCCATGCCAGGTTATATTAAAATTCATAAAATGAACCATTTATCAGTTTGTTAAGAAAATGTAAGTAAAGATTTAAAAATGCTCAAAGATGCAGAAAGCTTAAGTGTGGAGTGATGAGATTCAGGATACCCTGGTTAATGGGCTGTAGGATCTCTGAGAAGACCTGGATTCAGGGAGCAGAGAGATTGGTTCTTCTGGCCTCGTCAGTGGTTTCATAATAGCAAACCTAGACAGCTTGATAAACTGTTGCTGAAATCCTGTTTTTCTGCGACAGTCTGTTCACTTAGGGAGGGGATATTTCCAGATGATGCACATGAGTGCAATGGCTCATGGAAGAGCTGGCTGCCTTTCATGAGCAAGACTGCTCATGAGACTTGGAAGTGCCCCATGTCATTTCTTTCTTGGGGGATTAAGAGAAATTAAGAGTAACCCTCTTGAGGGATTAAGGGAGACCAAGGCAGAAAGCTGGGAGAAAAGTGGGTTCATTCATTCGAATTGGAAAATAGTCATCATGAAGAGGGTGAGAAAGTTCAAACGGCACCAGAGGGGTACTTAAATATTTCAGGTTTCAAAGGTTGAAACTTACAGTGAATTAGATAATCAGCCAGTATTTAGACATTCAAGCTTCCTTTCTCTAATTTCTTTTGACATCAGTTAAGATTTTTTTGGTTGAGAGTGACAGAAACTCAACACAAACCAGTGTGAAGCAGAAAGAGAGGAAGTACTGGCTTGTGTAGCTGATGTAGGTGGTGATGGGTCCTGGGGTTATCATCAGGTTTCAGCTCTTCCCCCATTTTCAACTCTTCCAGGTAGCCTGTGTCTCGTTGGCGGCAAGATGCTCTTCAGCAGCTTCAGGCTTACATTCTAGCTAGCTCAGCAGAAGCAATGTTCTTTCCCCAAGAGTTTGAATAAAAGTTCTAGGATTACTTGGCTGGGTCTGATTTTAGTCACATGTCTTTTTCTGTGGGCAGAAGGGTGAGACAAAGAACAAGTGTGGAGGTTAGTCCAGTTGCACTCAAACCAAAGAACAGGGTGATATCACCAGGAGGAAGACTGGGGATGCCGAGCTCCGACATGCAGATGTCCATGAATGTAAATTTAAAAGTGCTGACCTACACTTTTTTGACTTTTAAAAGGGTTCAACACATTTGATGCTACACGTATAAGATGTAGAATCTTGGAGCTGGCCCCCTAGTCCTGTTTTCTGCCTTGTAGAGAAATTCACAATTTCAGTGTCAGGCTAAGTAGTCTTTTAGTTTCTACTTGAATTTGTCCAGGGAATTTGTACTTAATTAGGCAGGTACTCCATTTTAATAGGAAGTTCTTCTTTCTCTTATTAAGCTGAAAGTTTACCCCCTCTTCTCTTGACTTAGTGCTAATGGTCCCTTCCCTGCCCTTTGGAGTATAGAGAGAGTAAATCTACTCTTTCCAAGCCACGATCTCTCAGCTCTTTCAAATTCCATTTTCTCTCTTGGCCATATATGCCTATTTCTCTTCATTGTTCCCTTCTGCTCCTACCCCTCCTCCTTCTCTTTTATCATATAAAGAAAGTATATAAGATGTTCATTATCAGAGAGAACTCTATCCAATTTTATGACAGTTGTTGGACATGTAATTCATTTTTAAAAGTTTCTCAAGTTTCCTTATGAATTACAGTTTGGGGCTCAATATAAAGACTTTATCATGAAAGTGAACTTTTAAAATAGCACTCTCAAACATTTATGTATTCAATTTTATCAGTGAAGTCAAATTACTTCAGAAATATATTTCAGAAACACAGGCCTTTAAACTTTTCTTGTGTGTATTTAAAGGATTGTATAAGATGGGGCAAATGGAGCATGATGAAAATAATTCTGAAGAGTCCTTATGTAGCCCATGAATATAAATATCCAGTTAAATGGTAAGAGGACAATGATTTTGTAGATCTGAATTAAGATTCTAATGCATACTTGACCTAATAAATGAACTCTTTAAGAAGGATGTCTCATTGTTCTCTTTTGCCTTGCTGTGTTTTTAAGCATGGAAAATACAAGCAAAGAATGTTAAAAGGTTGGATTTTTAAAGGAAGTTCAGAGGCTTAAAATAAAATTCCTTTATTAATAATTCTCTGCATGTATTTGCCATTTACATTCTGAATCAGTGTCATTCCCCTTTAGCTAAAATATCTTAAACATTATTTGTCTTACAGAAGGTGTATATCATTCCATTTTCTGGGTTTTCTATTTTAAATCAGATACCTAATCACTTAACTTTTTGGTAACTCTTACCTTTTATTTTAGCTTATAAGCATCAGCATTCATAAAACTTATCGACAATGAATTGCTATTCTTTGTAAGAAATAGAAAATCTGTTCATTTATTTAGGGTGATTTTTACTGTTTTTACTGTATGTTCGCTAATAATCAGCATTTTTTTTGACAGCTTCAACATATCATATGTCTGGTCTGTAAAAGTGTGTGGAAAAGGAAATTTGGCATTTTTAGAGAGTGTGTACTTCTTGCAAGATAGGAAGGAGACACTGAGTGGTTTTGAAGTGAGCTATCCGCTGCTGTGGGAATGCAGGAGGTGATCCAAGCCTTAAGGGAATCGTACTTCACTTTGTCTTCCATTTCCCATACAGCTTAATGCAGATGTGGAAAATTGATGGATCCTGAGTTAGCAGAACTGTTAGTCTAAGAGGAGGACGAATTGAGGATGCCGGTGTGGAATGATAGAGAGGAGAGCTAACGTGTAACCAGGTAGAATAGAGGTGGGATGTTGCCTATGGAAAGGCCAGAAGAGCTACTTGTCATATGCAATTTCTACTGAAACCCATCAGCCTGCCTTTGTTAATGTTGTTACGGAGTGCAATTTCTTTTCCAGGGACTGTTGCAGGAATAGTGTGCCACATGGAGTGGAAGTGTTACTGGTCGGGAGATACACTATTACTAGTCCCATCTGCTCATTGCCCCTGGGGCTTTTCAGCTGCAGGATTAAAGACGAATATGGAGAGACAGATGCAAAAGGGGCAGTCCTCATAATAGTAGGTGCTCAGTGAATGCCATGGAGTTTGAGGGAAGACACTAGTTGTATGCGGCAGCTTTTGCAGTAAGAAAAATGAGTTAAGATGTTAACATGCTTTAGAACAGTTTCTACCTCCAATTCAGAAGTAAACAACTTCTGTCCTTCCCACCTTTCTTTCTTCTTCAACAAGTACTTTCTGAGAACCTGCTAAGTACTTAATTCATTTTGGGCACTGTGGTGGAAAAGCAATTATATAATCCCTGTTTTATATGAAGTCGAGACTGTGTACCGATTTTTTTGCCCCTGACAGTGCTTTTGAAAAAAATCATCCCAAATCCTCCCAAAATTATTGTGAAGGCTAAAGAAAACAAAACACTTTTATTCATTTGTTGGTTAAACAGAAAATTGTGGCCAATTTCACGACTTAAATACAAAACAAACTTGCAGGAGTTCAGTGTTCCTCCAGAACTAAAGCACAAGCTGCACGTCAGATTCTTCTCTTCACTCAAAAGGGGGTTTTCTTCCTGTTCTTTAAATCCACTTTGTGTTTATGAAGGATCTTTTTCCAGTGTCTTCAAGAAGAAAATCTTTCAATTCAGCCAAAAGTCACACTGACTCACTATTGGGTGGGCTCAGACAGGTAGGGAGTACTACATACTGAATATTTATTCCAACACACATTCCTAATACCAGTTACAAGGCCTCTCTGTCCCCTGATTTCTTCCTTTCTTTTGTGTATTTCATTCTCAAAGATGTTATTTTATTTTTTTTCCTGCTTGCACAAACCACTTAATTTCCTTTTTCAGTCTACTTTTTTCATTTAAAAATTTATCTTTATATCTCTATGGTACCTATCACCATAGCATCCAGTTAAACAGTATCTGTGCTCATTATCCTATCTTGAAGACACAATGGGTTGGTTTGTTAGAACAGAATTTATATTGCATTTCTAATTATGGGCATTTACAGGTAATTGCTTAACAATGATATGGTAAAAACATGGTTTGCAATATTTTTAAAAATAGTAATTAGAAATACATCTCTTGAAATCATTTCTTTTAAAACAGCAATAATAATTAATAAAGAAGCAGAACACATTTAATTAGGAAAAGTTAATAAAAATTTTCAGTTGCCTTAAATGGTTAATAAAACTAGACTTGTAAAGGGAATTGTATGTATTGTTAATTTTTTCTTCCGGTTGAGTTAGAGACCTATGCACTGAATGTGGAATCATGAATTTGGCCATTGTGTTTACTATAATTGTGGCAATCAACCTGGATTGTTTTTCTGAGAAGGAAATGTCCTTACCAGATAAAGATCAGTGCTTATCTTGACTTTGCAGTAAAAAAAACCCCAAAATAGCATAAAAGTTTTTGAGGAGTGAACAAATTTGTAGAAATCAGAAAGGAAATGTGTACATACTTTTAGAAAATTCATTTGAATTCAAATTGTTTTTTGACCTCTACTATATATTTAAATACGTGCTAGTTTTCTATTTTAAGCCTCTGCCCTTGTGTGTGATTTTTAAACAATAAACAAAGCAAAAAAATAAAAAATAAAACAAAATCCCCAAGAGAAAAAAAACCTCAACTTTAACTCCAAAGATCTTTAAAAGCATTTTTGTTTTTAAAGAAACAGAAGTTTCTGGTCATAAGAAGAAAAAAATAACCAATATTGATATTCTAGGTTTCAAGAGAAAACTTTGATGATCTCAGTCATGTTTCCATGGATTTCATTAAAGAGACATTTCAGCTTCATGTTTCTCATTATTACTAACTTATTACATTTAATTAAATGTTATTTTAATATTAGTCTAAACTATTAGTATCTAAGTACTATTACTGATATAATATTAATTGCAAATTGAGAGCATTCGGTACCCTGCAGGAGACACAGCCTGCGTGCTCAAGGGCACTGCCACGCATGCACCATGTGTGTGGGTGGGCATCTGAGGAGGTCAGAAAGAAGGTGGAAAGGTAGCCAGGAGCCGGATTGCAGTTGTGGCTGTGTGGTTAATGCCAGGGGTTTTGCTGTGTCCTTCCTCAGTCCTCAGAGCAACTGGGCATTTATAGTAACGTCCCAGGTGCCCCCAGGTCACATCATGATGGCCCTTACAGATATGGCCTCTTGTGCAGCTTTTAATTCTATTCCTGTATCTTCTATATAGTCAACTTCTACTTTTGGGTCTCCTCTGCTTCAAAATCTCTCTTCTAGATTCATCTCCTAGACCACAGCTTAGTCTCTCTTTCCCTTCTCTGTTTCCTTTATGCATACACTCTTCTCAAATGCTGAAACTATTAAAAAAATGAACATCAGAACACTTCCAGAGACCCCATTCACATCCTACTTCTTCTGTGTTGTAGTAGTAACAGGCTGGTGGGGGACTTAAGGGTTGGCCATGTAAGACACATGTCTAAACCCTTCAGCTATGGAAACAAAGGAACAGAATTTCTCACAGCACTCCTTTAAAAAATCTCATCTCTTTCTCTTTATTTCTTCCCCTTCTTGCAACTTCTGTCTCTCACCCTGATGGGTTGTGATAGTGGGTTTTCTTAGCTCAGTGGCTAAGAATTTAGCTGTATTGATTTGTCACATTGCACCTGATGAAATCCTCACAGAAAAAAAACTTGGCACGTGGAAGTCAGTCTGATAAAATTAAACCTCACAAACTATGCAGCTGCCATGTACATATAGAGCACTACTAGAATCTTCAGCACTGACTGCCTTGATATTCTCTTTTTACTTCTTTGTTCTTTTTCATCAGGTTTGCATTTTGCATATGGGGAAGTAGGTAAATAAATTTCAAGACGGTCCTTTTGTTCTTCCCAGGTTCATCCCCTGCAGGTGAGAAATGGGTGCTGGAGAGTCAATTTAGGGTAACCCACCTAGTGACTGTGAGGCTGAGGAGAACCTGGCCATCTTTAGGGGCAAAAGCATCACTTAAAGGAAGAATGATGTTGGCATACGCCGCCCCCACTTTTTAGAACATCTGAAGAGTTTTTCTTCCTCCTAGACTCCTTGAGTCTCTTTCATGGCTACAGTGTTTGCAATACTGAGTTAGAGCTGTATTTGTCCCAGCTTTGCAGAAGGTGAGGTCGATGAACTTGTGAAAATGGTGTTTATATAAAAAAAAAAAATCAAATTTCATTTTCTGTTAGAAATTTCTACCTGTTTGTTAATTTATTCATCCACTCAAGAAATGTGTATCAGATGCCTGTAAAGTTCAAGGTCCTGTTTAGGAAATGAGGATATAGGAGTTTCTTTGCTTTCAGGGACCCTCATTCCAGTGATGGGAGACAGATTAAAACAAAAAGGCAAATAGCTCATGTATCACATGGTGCTGGATGCTATGGAAACAGTAAGGCAGGGGAAGAGAATTCTGGGTGGAGGGGTAGGTTACTGTTTTATGCTAGGTCCAAGGGTGGTTTCTAATGAACTGATACTTTAGCAGAGATCTGATGAAGGTGAGGGGGTAGGCTGTGAAGGTGTTTGGGGAAGAGAAAATATAAAGGAGGCAAAAGTGTATAAGGTGTTGGAAAAAACAATAAGAAGAACAATGAATGGAGAGAGGACAGGGCAGATATGGGCACAGAGAGATGGGTTGGGGGAAGCCGGAATCATAAAGGATCTTTAGGCAATTTGAAGAATTTTGGATTTTACTCTGAGTGATGGTATCTGATGTACGTTTTAAACATTGTGCCTGGTTGCTATGTTAAGAATAGGATATGGAAGGCAAGGGTAGACATGGGAGACCCTTTGGGAGTCTATCACAGTAATCCAGGTAAGAAATGATGGCAGAGGCACAGGTTTTCTGGAGAGAAGGAGACAGTCAGGAGTTTGGTGTAGAACTTGTTAGGTTTGAGATGTCTCCTAGACATTGAAGATGAGGTGTCAAGAAGGCTGGTGGATACCTGATCCTGGAGATCAGGGCACATTTATGGGCTGGAGTCATGAACACAGAGTAGATGTTTAAAGTCGTGAGACTAGGTTGAGACCAACTAGGTGTGGCTATATATTCACAAAAGTAAAGAGGTACAGGGACTGAGCCCTGAGGGATTCCAGTGTTAGGGAGATGAGACTCCATGCACAGATGCCAAGAAGGATTGGCCAGTGTATTAGTTTCCTACAGCTGCTATAACAAAGTAGCAAAACTAGGGGACTTAAGCAATAGAAATTTATTGTCTCACAGTTCTGGAGGCTTGAAGTCCAAAATCAAGGTGTCAGCAAGGCCATACTCCCTCTGATGGCTCTAGGGGAGAGTCCTTCCTTGCCTCTTCCAGCTTCTGGTGTTTGCTGTGTATCCTTGTCTTGTAGATGCTTCACTCTAGTCCCCATGGCCCTCTTCTCCCCATGTGTCTGCACATCATTTTTCCTCTGTGCTTTTCTGTGTCCACATTTCCCCTTTTCACAAGGACACCAGTCATACCAGATTAAGGCCCACCCAAATGACCTCATCTGAACCTGGTTAAATCTGCAAAGACCCTATTTCCAAGTAAGGTCACATTCTCAGGCACTGGGGGTGAGGATTTCAACATGCCTTTTTTGTGGGACACAATTCAAACCCTAAAAGCCAGTAAGGTAGTAAGAGAACTGAGAGGGCATTGTGTTCTGGAAGCCAGGTGAATATGCTTCAGGCAGGAAGGATGGATAAACTGAGTCAGATGCTGCTGACAGAGCAAACCAGATGAGGACCAAGGACTGACCTTAGGGTGGGGCAGTGTGGGGCTCATTGTGTCCTCGCCATGACTGACTTCATTCAGTGCTGAGGATGAGAACTGGACTGAAGTTTGAGAGAGAATGGACATAGGAATTAGAGAAAGCCAGTGTACACAGTTTTTTGTGGTTTTTCATTTAGGGCAAAAGAAGAAAGGGGCAGTGGCAATGGAGAAATCAGAGTTCAAAGGAATTTTTTAAAACGCCGGTAGAAAAAGCAACATGTTTATATATCAGTGTGATCAAACCTGTGGAGGGGGAGATGGTTCAGAAAAGGGGACACTTTCTAGAGCAATGCCTTGGAGTGGGCAGGACGGCGTGGGATCTAACAGCCATCCTGAAGCTCTCCACAGCTGCAGGTGGTTCTTATGCATGCCCAGGTTCGAGAACCACTGTTGCACAGTCCCTAGAGCCTTCTGAAATTCTGTCCTGTGATGTATTTTATCCCATTAGATAAGTCTGAAATCTCCCTTTTGTTTAGAATGATGACTGTGGCCTAATGCGCACAACGAATGAGCCAAGATGGAACGTGCCTGCATTTTGTAGAGGGCGTTGCGTAGTAGGGACTGGCAGCTCTCTGGCTGTGCTTTACTCTGAGGGGCTTAATAAGCTGTGCTGTCTCTTTAAACTACAGCTCCTGCCATTCAGAGATGCCCCTTCAGCATTGCCTGGGAGATCTGGCTTCATCTCCAGCTGCTATTTTTAGATGACCCTCCATCAGTCCCCAGAGGAGTGAAGAGCGTTTCTTGGCAACTTGAAATATTTGTATGTGGCAGGAATCAAACACTGCATAACGAACTAATATCCTAATACCCAAATGCTACTCTATCAAATTTTTGTATATTGAATTTCTTAAGACATGATCTAGTGTTTCCATTAAAACCCTTCCAAAGGAAAGCCCCCAGTTTGGATGGTCTGACCACTTTACAATTTTATTTTGTTTATTATCAATGATAGCTATAGGTTAGTGTTGTCACCTTATGACTCTTTTGACTCAGTTTTATTCTAAAATGTAGTTTCCAATAAGATAGCCATACATTCTTTTTCAAGGCCATTGAAGTTGACTTTTATTTCCCTAATGCAAGAGAGCACAGAAAAAAGTTGAGACAATGGAAAGAGTTTTAATCAGAGCAGCAACTGACTTCAGTTTTACTAAAATAACTTGGTGTGAACATATGTTTGGCTCGCATCGAGAACTGTGCTTTACAACCTGTGGAACTTTGAGATATTGCCTGCATGTTATTTGATAGGAGGTACAAGATTACTGAGCTCTATGTCAGTCACTCTTCTAGGTTTATATTTCTTAAGAGGATATTTCCTCCTCCGCTTTGAAGGAGTCAGGGTTTGAATCGCCTTTTGGTACTAGAAAGTTATTTTCCTAGTTTCTCTGAATGTGTTTAAGGAAATTTGGAATGAAACTTGCCTTTTAGTATTCTGGGATTCTGCTAATTTTGTTTGTGCTAATGTCAGCTGGTAACATTTTTACTCTGGGGCATTCATTCAGCATCCCCCAGGTGAGTGTCTCTGTGCATAGGACAGGTGACGAGGGATGCAGGTCTTGTGGGGCTGACAGTTCTGCAGACAGCATTTGTAGCATCTGCTGTGGTCATAGCTGTAGGCGCTCGGGTCCTGGCTGCCCAGACATGGGGCTTACTTGTCATGGCGGGGTGTGGTGGTCAGCAGTAAGCATGGCAAATGGACAGAAATGGAGCTTCTCCAATATATGGTTTTTAAAATACTTTATAATAACATTATTAACATTTCATATCTTTATATTCAATTGCTTTTCTAGCTTCCATTATATACTCATCAACACACTATATATAGACAGACCAGGAACAAAAATCAAGGCTTAGACCCTTAGACTTGCCCAGGTTCACATAATTGGCATGTGTAGGAGGCAGGCCTAAAAGTCAGGGTATCTGAGTACTGCTCCAAATGTTTTACACCCAGAGTGAAGGAAATCTTTGGTTCTGAAACAAACCAACTCATGTTCTAGAACAATTAACAGTCGGCCATCATTTAAAGGATGTTTAAACTGTCTTTAAGTTTCCTTGAAATTGTAAATCTTTAGATGCAACTCTGATGCTATAATAACTTTGCAAAATTTTAAGCAAGTTTAGTTTGAGGTAGATGACTGAGATAATTTGTGTCTAACGTTGCCTTTGATCAGCATGCCATAAAATCTTAGTTCTTTTACAAGTTATTTTAAAAACGCATTATAAAACTTTGTGCCTGCTGTCATTGTTTCTGAAGGAAAAGTTATTGGCTCATTGTTTTCAAATATGAAATTTTATGATTGATAGCCCTGTCTCCCCATGTTTTTAAGCCTCATCTTTATAGGTGGTTGAAGCTGTATTGTGTGTGTTTGAAATTATTTTTGTTTGAATGCTTTAAAACTTGCAGTGATACTTTATCTACAGAACGATGTAATGCCAAGTTTAGCTCCAAACACCTTCCAAAAGGCTAGGTGAGCAAGAACAGATCATATGTGTTCTGCAGTGATAGAGAGGATGTGCTGTTCCCAGGATAACAGGAAAATGAAAGGAAACTGTGCTTGGCCAGAATGGAAAGATCTTATGGATGGTGGCCCTGGTATCCAGGTGAATGTTACTCATTTTGATAGTAGCCATTCTTGGTAATTTTCTGGGAAAACACAAAACACAGTTGACTATAAACATGACTTGAAGATTGCCCCATTTTCAGTTAATTGCTGGATCTTCCAGTAAAAGTAGGTTTACAGTTAGATCTTTCACTTTTGGTGGATGAGTAAGCTGATGTTCAAGACTATCTGATTTACTGAAGAAATTTGGGGCAGCAAGATAAATCCAGTTTTAAACATTCTTTTCATGTCATATTAGGTTATGAATAAATTAATAGTACAGGCATTTCAAACAGAGTTTTACTGGGAGCTTGGGCTTGGGATTTCACAGGCTATTAGGAGTCATTCAAACTCTTAACAAATCTCAGATTTGGGAACTGATGCATGGTAACTTCTATCTTTGGCTACATATTATTTAGACCAGCATCCAAGTAGACTATTTGACGTTTCTTGACCATGCCCAGTGACCCTCTGCTGCCCTCTTTCAAAATGTTGAATTTCTCTCTATCTCTACAAGATGCCTGGTTTCCCCGTAACTACTTACTCAAATGCGTTACCCCATCTTAGTGCAGGAGTCAGGTAGCAGCCCTCTTCAGGAAATCCTGCTCCCAACCAGGTATCATCTCTCTTTCCTCCGAAATGCCATATAACCTTCCTGCTTCTTTTTGTGAAATTACTTAGGTGAAAGCCTGGCACATAGACCCTCAGGGAACATCAACTTTCCATCTTTTTTTGTCTTATTTTGTGGCTATTTGTACCTATTTTGCTCTTAGAAACTAATAGAGTAAATTTAATCCTTTCTACTTGTTTTAGAAATACTTCATTTTATAGAATACATTATACGTGCAAAAGGCTATACATTAAAAACACAGTTTAAAGAATCATAAAATTAACATCTGTGTACCTGCCAGTAGAGCATGGAGACCTCTGCCTTAGTCCATCCAGGCAGCTGTCACAATAATTCTATATCCTGGAAGGCTTAAACAACAGACCTTATTTCTTACAGTTATGAAGGCTGAAAAGTCCAAGATCAAGGTACTGGGCAGATCTGGTATCTGATGTGGGCCCTTTCTTAGTTCATAGATGGCTGTCTTCTCACAGTGTCCTCACCTGGTGGAAGGGGCGGAGTAGCTCTCAGGGGTCTGTTTTATAAAGGCACTAACCCCATTCATGAGGGCTCCACCCTCAAGACCTAATCCCTTCCCAAAGGCCCCACCTCCTAATGCTGTCACCTTGAAGGTTAGGGTTCAACATGTGAATTTTGGAGGCACATAAACATTCAAACCATAACACCTTCCCTGACCACATTCCTCTCTCTCCTGGAGTAACTGCCGCCCTGAATTTTGTGTTTATAATTTCCTTGCTTTCTTTTATAGTCAATCCATATGTGGATGATTCCATAAACAAGGTGTTTCTTGATTTTGTACTTTCTTGAACTTAATATTAGGGGATTAAAACCATGTTTACTCTCCTATAACTTGCTTTACTTCACTCCCTGTCATGCTTTTGGGACCTCTGTGCTGCTGCTGTGCCTTGCTCACATGATTGTCACTGCTGTGTGGAGGTCCCACGTAGACTAGGTCCAAGTTTTGGTGTAAATGTGCAAGGGTTCCAAGTCTAGAAGATGTACCTGGGAGTGGAACTGCTGAGTCTATATGCATTTTAGCATTTTGGGTGCAATGCTATTTTATTTTCTGAAGTAGTTGTGCAAATTTATTCCCTCACTAGTAGCATGCATTTACTTCCTTTGTTCACAGCGTTTCCTGACTGCTTTGAAAACACCTGGACAGTCACCATCTCTGTGCAGTTCTAATTTTTAACACCAAACCTTTCACAAATCTGGGAAATACTGAATTCAGGAATCAAGCAAAATTTCCCTTCCTTTCTGAAGTATTCCATATTAGTTTTTATGAACTAAAAGAACACTGTAGGAAAAAGTCCAAACTGGAATCAGGGATCCAGATATGAGATGCGGCCTCATCCCTTACTAGCTTGATGATGACAAAATGTTCTTTACTCTGCAGAACGTGATCATCTCTCTCATAATCTGGAGGCACCTGCCTTCGTGGCCAGCCCATTTCAGAGTTCCGTTTGTATGCCTGTTGCTCTGTGCTTCCCATCTAACTCAGTCTGGTATTAATGCAGGATGTTTTGAACATGGCTTGTTCGTCTGCGTTGTGCTGAATTCCCCAGAGACAGCTAAGCTTCAGGACAAAGCATGCATTTGCCTGTGCAGGCGCAGGGTGGCCTGTAGCCAAGTGACTTCTGGCTGCTGTCAGTGTGTGTCACAGAGTGCATCTGCTCTGGGTCATTGTGGGTGATTTCTTTTCATTCTCACATGGGAGCCCTCTGGACTCTCTTGCAGCCATTGTGGCTCCTTTGGGAGCTGACCAGGTTGGGTCCTCTGGACTATAGGCTGGCCACAGAGTGGGGTGGCGGAAGAGGTTGTGTGTCTATCTAAAACACACTGCTTGTCACTAAGCACTTGGTAAATGTTTATTCTTATTATCCTCAGCAACTCTACAAGGTATATACTGTTGTTATTGCCATTTTAAAGATAAGGAAACAGAACTGAGAAGTAAAATCACATGTGCAAGTGGCAGAGCTGGTGGGTGGTAGAGCCAGGATACAGTGATATGCATAGGGGGCACTTTATCCTAGGGAAGCAGGTGAGTGGAGTTTCATGTATTTCATGTGTCCACTCTGTGCTGCAATGTTTGTGTGTCAATACAGTGTTTATATCAAAGTTAAAAGAGCTGTACCTTTCACACAGCATGCCCTGCCCCAGCCCTGCTTCTTTCTGGTGTGTGAATGAACAGATCTAAAGAATTACTGCCAACTGAACATCACCCTCTTTATGTCTCTTACTAGCAAATATTTTTTCCTAAAATTATGGATTTAAAAAGATTTGCTTGGGCTGTCTTCCAATTTCCTAGTCTTAAAACTATAACTTGTTATAATACTTCTGATAAAATTAAGAAAGCATATGGTTGTAAACTTTTTAATAGCAGGAGGTTAAAAAAATGCTCAGTATCTACCAGCGACTCCTCCAGATAAGAAAGAACTGTGTTGATTTTAAAATTAACTGGATACATTTTCTGCTTCAGGGCTGACATTAATCTCCTCAAAAGAAATGAAACTTCATTACTTTCTATTTTCAGTCCAGAAGTAAGAACTCTTTAAAAACAACTTTGTTTTATAAGGTTAACATTAAGACATTTAAATCTGTCTTGGTGTTTATATAGCACTTATCTTGCTGTACCTGGGTAATGAGCTCTCAAGTTGCTTGACATTGAAATATTTGAGCATTTTTGGGTACTGTAATTGTGCTCTGTGCCTTAGAGTAAATGCCAAGTCATACATTTCTCCTGATCTCGAGCTTCAATAAAATGCAATTAATTTGAATGACATTAATAGGGATGTCAGGCAGAGCCTGGCATTTTCCTAACTTTTCAAAATTCTTAGAACATTTTGGGAAAAATCCGTTTGTGCTCTGTTCCTGTCCCTTATCTATGTTAAAGAGAATTTAAACGGGAAATGTGAATTGGAAAAGACTTAAAAAAAAAGAGGCTTACAGAGATTCTTTGAATCTATCCCATTTCCAAGAAAACAGAAAAAGCTTATTTTTGGGCCAGGGAAAAAAATGACACTCTGACCAATGACCACTGTCAGGGAAGAGGTGCAGCTGCCCCGCAGAGCTACGCATGTGACGCACCAGTGCTTGAGGCAGATGGTTGATTTGGCGTTTTCGGGACAAGGCCAGAAAGTCACCTGTACAGTGTAAAACTGACTGGAAAATAGTTATTATTATTATTATTTTTTCTTGGTAAGACTAATGACAATAAGAAGAAAACAGCATAAAAAAGAGAAACTATTGATGGATCCAAAGCCACCTTTGTACTATTTCTAGCCATTTGTCACACATCAGAAGCCCTTTTCAAAAAATATTTCAGTAAACATTTCCATTTTTTTCTGCTTTGCCTCTTGCCCTGGCATTCTGAGTGTTTAGGCATGTTTGTTAAGTGCCACTTTGTCTTGCTCACACATGACTCTTCTTACTGGTTTAGCTGAAGTCTCAGAGACACCCTTAAAGAATTGCTAAATATTTAGTTTGCATATCTCCTTGGAAATTAGTATAATGAGGAACCTCTGTATGAGGTTTATAAAGAATTTAATGGATTAGTTTATTTTTATATTTGAAAAATGAAAATAACTCTACTGTCTGTCATTTCCTTTGTTAATGCTCATTATATGTGTTTTAAACAATATAAGGATGAAGAAGAGAAAAAAACTACCTGAAACACCCATCATCCAGAAAAAATCACAGTTAAGCACAACCTCACTAGTCTGTATGAGTGCTCATTACATACAGAAAACACCTAGAAAGATAGCCACAATTAAGAAAAAAACAGGAAATGATAAGTAAGTCAGGTAACACCCCACCATTTTCTTTTTTGCCTCAAAAATCTCCAAATTACAAATCTTATATTCCACGTGGTCAAGATGGTTGGGGCATCTGTAATGTGGGGCTGTCACAGTGACTGATGGGATGCCTACTCTTTCAGAATAGTGTACGAGGGAAAAACAACAGACTGAAAGTGCCCAGGCAAATGACCAGGGATGCTGTAAGAATGCAGGGCAGGGTGTTTCTCTTGGCAAAGCTGCCGCAGCAGACATTTTTGTCTTGGAAAGTTGTTCACTTTGCAATGTGGTCACTGATTTCTTTATGTTGGCCTCAGGTCCTCTAGTGGGGTCATTAGGAGGACTAGGCCAGAACGGAGGAGTCCTGAGCATTTCCTCTCTACAGTCAATGCCTGGCTCCAGTTCTCACAGTATTTGGGAAGGTGACATTTCCATAACAGTGGACTGGACAGGACCCATTCTGTACTCAGCTTTTGGTAACACCAGTCTAGATGTTGCTATGAAGGTATTTCTTAGATGAGATTAATATTTGTATCAGTAGACTTTGAGTAAAGCAGATTGCTCTGTATCATGTGGGTGGGCTTCATCTAATCAGCTGAAGGCTTTGAGAAAGACTGGGATCTGTCATTGGAGGAGAAATTCTGCCTCCAGACTGCCTTCAGACTCCAGATGCGATACTCAGTTCTTCCCAAGGTTTCCAGCCTGCTGGCTTGGCCTGTAGATGTAGGACTCAGCCAGCTTCCACAATTGCATTAGCAAATTCCTTAAAATAAATCTTTCTCTTATTGTTTTATTTTTTTGGAGAACCCTGCCTAATAGAGCATCTATTTACATCTTTACCAAAGATGTGTTTTCAAAACTCATGTGGTATAAAATCTATTGTTTGCCTTCTGTTATCTAATTTTTTCTTTTGAAGAAATTTATCATGTTCAAGAGTAGGCTGGCCCTTGAAGGAAGGAGTGCACTCTAGGAGATCTTCTGAGTGGCAGCCATCAAGAGCTGTCAGGGTACATCTGTATTTACATGTTTTCCAGCTCTGTTTTCCCAGCATGTTGTGGATCCGTGACTCTCCTTGGAGGAATTTGGTATTCAGAAGTCCGTAAACAAATTACATTGATCTGTAATGTGGGGCTGTCACAGTGACTGATGGGATGCCTACTCTTTCAGAACAGTGTACGAGGGAAAAACAACAGACTGAAAGTGCCCAGGCAAATGACCAGGGATGCTGTAAGAATGCAGGGCAGGGTGTTCCTCTTGGCAAAGCTGCCGCAGCGGAAATTTTTGTCTTGGAAAGTTGCTCACTTTGCATTGAAATATGTTGATAGTGTGATGTACAGAAGTCTTTTGTTGAGTAGACTCCAGCTTTATGAGTTGTATAAATATTCTATGGTTCTTCTGTGCCCCACAAAGGAGGGAAATGCATAAGCTATATGGCGATGTCATTGTGGGATAAAAGTAGCCCTCTTGACAAAGTGAATAATGCTTGAAATTTATATATTCTTTCATGATTTATTTCAGTGGAAGGCCTTTGACAACATCACTCAAGCATGCGGGAGAGTATTATGATCCTCTTACAATATGAGGAAAGGGAGGCTCTTGAGATGAGCTGACTTGGTCAAGGTCACAGAGAATTAAGACTCATCTCTTCTGATTCACACGATTTTTGTTTAGGGTGTTTTGGGTACTAGATTTCCATAAAACCCCTGCACATTGTTTGGTCCCTACTAGGTACTTAGCTATATTTACTCTATCTCTACCTTATTTATTTGTGGGACAAAGTAGAGTATATTTAAAAAAAATCTCTTTATATCTTCATTTGGGAAGGTACTAATACAAAGAGATCTGTTATTCAGTGAGCTTAGGAGAAATGTGAGTTGTGTTATCGATATATCCTTCTCTCAAAATAATGAAAACATTGCAGAGTCCCATAGATATTTTTATTGCCTTCTGTCCCACTGCCCTTATCAAGTGCCTGCCTGGAGACTTTCCTGGGAAATAGAGTTCTCCCGAGCTCTTCATGTCCAGGTGTCGACAGACATTTTGACAAGGGGTGTCTCCATCATCACTTTGTTCCTGACTGTAATCAGTGCGTATAACTTGAAACAATCTTTTACTTCTGTTTCTGAGTAAATCAGCAAGACATTTTAAAAAAAGAAAATAGTGAGTGAGATGACTAAATATATGATCTGTTTTTTTCCATGGTTTAAATTTGTGGCTTTTTCATTCCTGGGATGTCATTAGTGATCAACTTCCAGTGTGTCTGAAAAGGCTGCTTGGCAGATACATTCATAAAATTGTTATGCTGTAAATCATGCTTCCTTAAAAACATAAACTATAGGAGGTAGACTAAAACTGTATGTATACTTCGTTTTCCCATCCAAAATGGACATTTCCCCCTTTAATTGTTGAAAGACAGTGGCAAATGATAAAAGTAGTTTAATTAGGTTATAACTAGGCACTAAAGAACCTCAATTTTTTAAAAAGCTGGAAGCAAATGAGAAGTCATGTGTCTGCCTTTATTTCTTACCCAAAGAGGATTTTCTTTTTTAAGAAATTGCACATTTTTGGTGTTTTTGGTGCCTTCTGAGTTTCTGGGTGCTGAGGGCAATAGCATTTTTGTATGGGCTTTCTGTTTTCAGCACTTAATGCTTAAAGACTGGGATTAGGACACCTAAAAGAAAATGCACATGTTTCTTTCAACACGTTACTTGAATTTTCCAACAGATTATGATTTGCTCAATGCTTGAGCGGCCAGATTTAATCTGTGAGCATAAATTCATGGATTCTATTAATTTACTGTAATATTTCCTACAATTTAGAAACCATAAAAAGGTTACTGATTTTTAAAAAATGGTTCATAATCGAAGGAATAATTTTAAAGAATTTTTAAGTATCGTTTTAATTTTAACAATTTATGGAAACCTAGATATATTGGAAGAGAACAGCTTACTTTCCATTTTAACAAAATAGTCTATAATTAGCCATCTAATGAGAATGTCCACATTTCGAGCCAGTTACATTTTTTTATCTTCCAGTTGAGTTGTTCACTGTGTCATTCTTCCAGTTTTCAGTTACTCATATATTCATTCACTGTTTTTGCAAGTTCTCCTCCCTGCTGCAGGAAGCATACAGAGATCAGGGACATCTGGTGGGTGTGCAAGTGTGGATGCAATGGGTTGTCACAGTGAGTCACACAAGGGCTGCTTTGAGTGTGAGGCTGGTGGATCTGAAAAATGTTTATAGAACAGGAGAATTTGAACACAGCCCCAAGCAGATAGGTGTTAGCTATTCAGCAAGCAGACAGAGCACATTCAAGGAGAGGCAAAAGCAAATGAGGCCAGCTGGAGATCTCAGTGCTGAACAAAGACTCTGCAGACAGTCATGTGAACTTATTTTCGATTTTTCTAAATTTTTCTTTCCAGTCTACATATTTAGGCTAACGTGCTGATAAAAGAGCATTTCTTAGGATGTGTTTTGAGGAACACCAGTTGTATAAGCTGTTATGGCTGAAAAAGGCCAAATCTGAGAAATCTTGCTGTAAAGATCCTGTTTAAATTTGTTGCCGTCATTGCCAAAATATATCTGATGGCAAAGCACCCTCCACCATTTTTTTGAACAACATTCCATGGAATTTGTGTTCCATGGAGCATTGTTTAGGGAACATTGGCCTGCAATCATATTTTCCAACCTCAGCTTCCTGTTCAAAGAAATACCCTACCTTGTTTCAAAACAGTTCTGTAGAAAGCAGCTTCAGGTAGTGGTACACACACTGTAATAAAGACTAGTGGGTCAGGGAGGAAATAACTCACTTTAGGATTCCCTTCCTCCCCTTGAACTTGGGCAACTATTTTTATTTTATGATATTTGATTGGTGATAATAGAGAACAAATACATAATCATATATATGATTACATAGTCTGATGCATCTATGTTGAATAATTGTAACTACATGGTTATTAGATACTTAATTACTCACTGATAGGATAAAGGTTTGAGAGAGCTCAGAGTTCTGGCTTGGCAGATATTTTACTGAGGAGTGACAGTTACAACATATGCAGCCCTTTCAGTAGGAAAGGTGATGATACTAAAATATTTCCATCTATGATATTCCCATCTACATTTCCTTTTGAGTAAAAAGAAAACCCAGTTTATCAATAAATTAATAAGATAATTCCTTTAATCATATATGTGTGTCTCTATGCACAGATACGAGTCACATGCATGTTATTTTGTTAAAGGGAAAATTAAATTTTGAAGAATGATATCTAGCAGCTGTCCCTCTTATATGGGAAAGTTAAGTATTCCAGGAAAGGAGCTAATTATCTCGTTCATTGTGCATAGAAAGCACACTTGAAGATCCTGGAGTTTTATGATTGCAGGCTTTCAAAATTCTGACAAGGCTGCTTCTAAATTAGTCAATGTTGAGTGCTGTCTTCTTGCAGACTGACAACTGGTTGGTGTTGCTCCATTTTACTGAAAGAAGAAAAGCATAAAAAATGGCCCCACCATCTGTTGGATGTGAAACATGGGATGGAAGAGTGATGGATAGCACCTAGTGAGGAGAGGGTATTGCTGAGCTGTAATCCCAGACCCTTTTTAAGAAAGGAAATTACTTCTGTCAGATTTAAGTCTTCAGTAGAAGCAGTATAAATAAGTAGGTTAAAGGAAGATATTGGTGGGAATATATTCCTTTCTTGTTTACAGAGCAGTCCCCCCACAACTCCCCCACACCTCTCCCACATCCTTAATTTCTTCGGAAATGTTAATTTTGAACCAGAAAGGCAAAGTCTTCCTCTGAGAACTTAATTAAATGGTTCAATGGTGTGAACTGCTTTTACTTTTCATGTGGCTTAATTTTATAAGTAAAAGTGAAATCTCTCTGTGAAAGCCATTTGTTTTTGTTAATCAAAATTAATGTATAATACCTATTGGGGGAAAGAGAAAACTGCAGAAGATCTTGTGGTTTGCTGGAAGCACTGAGGGGTGTGCTGGTAAATGTTTAGCAACTGGCTCTCTGGGGAACTGGAGGTCTGATTTGCAGTGTTTGCCATTTTCTATGGTGAAAATACTCCCCACATGTTAATTTCAGCCCACTAATGTGACATTACACAACATGGAGTGGGAGAGATACACAACAGTGTGTGTACAGAGTGGTTTCCTTTACATATATAGTGGGTGTAAATAATGTCAAGGGCATAGACAATAATACTGTGTAATGTATTAAAGAATGTAGTAAGATACTTAGAAAGTGATGAGATTGGAGTATTTATTACTTTTGCTTGTATTATAATTAATTTAACTCTAAGTTTATGTAATTTAATTTTAAACAATGGCTTATTTAGCAACTTGCCCACAAAATCCCCCAATTTAAATCGGCTCTCATAAGCCACATGAGCTGGCTCCAGTGTACACACCACTCTTGGGGGAGAGACCTGAGTTATTAGATTTGGGGATTTAACACTTACTAGCTGTGTGATAAGAATACCTAGCTCATAGGTTGTTGAGAGAATTAAATGAGGTATTGAATACATGTCCTTAAGAGTAGTCCCTGGTGCTGTGCTGTGTGCTCAGCAAATGTTAAGTCACGATTACTGTTGGTCCTTCCCTAGTGAAGGGAGTGTGGTACAGCTCTATATGTAAGTATCCTCCTAGTTATTTTAAATTAAATGAGTTTAAGAATGGGCTGAAGGTTGGCAATAAACTAAATTAGTATATCCCTTTTTTCCCAAGTATCTTTCTGACCCCTTTTTATTTTCTTCCTTTTTTATTGTATAGTTGATATACAATATTATATTGGTTTCAAGTATGTAATAGTGATTTGACAGTTATCTACATTATTAAATGCTCACCCCCAAAGAGTACAGTTACTCTCTGTCAAGGTAGAAAGATATTACAGTACTATTAACTTTATTCTGTATGCTGTACTTTCACCCCTGTGACTAATTTATATTTTGATTGAGATTTTGTGCCTCTTTCTCCCCTTTGCCTATTTCATCCGCCTCTGCCCCTCCTCCTTGGTAGCCCTTCCACCAGTTACTTCTCAGCATCTGTGAGTCTGTTTCTGTTTTGTTCATTTGCTTTGTTTTGTTTTTCAGAGTAAGACAAATACCATATGATTTCACTTTCATGTGGAATCTAAAATTAGTATAAACCTTTTAATTTTATCTCTTGGTTTTAGTAAAAGTAAATAGAAAATTCTCCTCTCCATGGCTTTTTCCATGCAGTCTGAATCGTCTCAGTTTCACTGGCAAGGAAGCTATCAACTTTATTCAGCTTCCTCAGTGCTGCTGTGGTGTTGATGCCAGAGTGTCTCTGTAAGCTTTGGACACAGGGAGCATATGTGGCTCTAGAACGAAGCTGGCAGGTTATTCAGAGTCCCTGAAAGAAAGGCTGCCCTGGGGATATGGGGTAGGAGGGAAAAATCAGTTATTTGAAAGTTAAATAATCAGTAAGATGATTTCAATCTAAATTGTTTAGTAGTGACCATTAAAATAATTAAAAAATATTTATTAAGTATCATCTCACTAAATTGAACCTTTCACTAACTTAAAATCTGAAAATTCAGACAAAAAGTCACTACAATTTTTTTTTGCATTTTTTTTCGTTATCTGAACTTTCTGGTTATCACGAATAAGCAAATCTCATCTAAAGTCAGAATTCTTTAATGTGTAACTTTTATTTCAGCCCAGTAAATAATTTCATTGATTAGGAATGTTTATGATTTCAAGTAATGGAGAGTTTCACCAACATTGGTTTGAACCAGTGGTTCTCAATATTTTTTGTCTCAGGATCTCTTTAAGCTCTTAGAAATGATTGAGAAAAAGGTTTTGCTTTTATCTATTGATATTTACATTTTAAGCAATTGAAAGGTTTGTATTTATAATATTTGCATTTATGTAGTAATTTATAGTTCTTTTGTTCTTTGATTATAGATTGATCCTACAAAATTAAATCTTATAAAAACAGCACAGAAAGTTTAGATTATGTGAATAATCTTCATTGGAGAATCATATATGTGGTTTGGCCCACTAAGAAGGAGACGTAATTGTTGTGTATCAGTCCTGAAGTGAAGTGTACCAGAAATGTAATTTTATTTTCCTGTAACAACTAATTTCTGCTCAAGCCCTCATTCTGGCAGGTTGATGAAAACTTAATACAGTTGACCCTTGAGCAATACAGGTTCAAACTATGTGGTCCTCTTATACGTGGATTTTTTTCAATCAATATATTGGAAACTTTTTTAGAGATTTGCAACAATTAAAAAAAAATGTTTTCTCTCCTCTAGTTTACTTTATTGTAAGGATACAGCATGTACTAGCTATAACATACACAGTATGTGTTAATCCACTGTTTATGTTATCAGTAAAGCTTCTAGTCAACAGTAGGTTATTAATAGTTAGGTTTTCAGGCAGGCAAAAGTTACACGTGGATTTTCGACTGCGTGGGTGGGTCAGTGTTCCTAGGCGTGTTGTTCAAAGGTCAGCAGTATCAGCAAATGTGGGGTTCCTTTTCCCTGGGACTGGGGCTGAATTACTGGGGTATGTGTATTGCCAGGACCTTGGTGAAGGCCCCATTCTGACCTTTTGTCTGTTCTCAATCCCAGGTCCACACAGTCCTCTCCCTCTGAGATGTTCCTTGTTTCTGTGTCTGTGGCCTTTGTGGTTGTACTGGTTGTGTGTCCTGCCTAGGGGGGCACACTAGTGCCCCCCTTAGGCTGCAGTCTCCAGACCCTGCAGCTCCTGCCTTCCCGGGCTGCCTGTGGTGCTTTCTGCCTGGATGTGGGCTCTGAGCTAGCCTTGGGGTGCAAGTCCCCTCTTTCTCTTCTCCACCTGAGAGATGTTCTCTTAAGGGCACTTCCTCTGTGATGTGCTCCCTGCAGGGCCACCCAGGCCCACTCTCGGTGGTCTCAGGCATCAGGACGCACAAAGCAGAGACTATCCGGCCATTCCTGTTGTCTTCCTGCTGCCCCCACTGAGATGGTGAACTCCCACGTTGGTGAGTGAGCAAGAGACGGGGAGATGGAAAGAGAAAATGGAAAGGAAAAAAAAAAACCAGTTGGTATTTCAAAAATATTCTCCAGCCACATAGTCCTAAATTTGTAAGATTAGGATGCCAGTCAATAGAGCCCCCACACGTCGAGGTTCAGGGATGCTCACGTTTTGTATGGTTATCTGTTTGTTTTTTCTTGCTTTGCTTCTGTCAGGGCTGTGCTCTTCAAGATGAGTGTTGCACCCATTACTGCGTCAGGACATTGATGCAGTGGAAATGGTTTCCCCTGAAAATTTCAAAGGCATTTCTAAAGAGAAAATTATTGATACCATGACTTCATAGGCAAATTTCTTTTTCTCTCTCAGGAACCCTTCTTCAGATTCACTTTATTTTTAGACTCTGAAATCTCACCACAGTACGTTTGAATAGGGATTGTTTCGCTGGATATACAGTTTGTCCTTTCCAGCTGATGGCGCAGTGGTTGTTCATTTACCCTTTCTTGTTTTTGAACTTCCTGTTAAATGGATTTGTTTACAGATTATGTTGCCTCTTCAATTTTTTGCTCTTCATTATGGGAGTTTTTCCCAATTTATCTTGAAGATAACTAGTTTGCTCATTTATCTTGTTATTCCATCTCTCCATTGGCTACTTTATTTCAATGACCATCTATTTTAAAATTCACTTATAAAATTTTACATAGAGTAAAACTTACTCTTTTTGGAGTATGGTCCATTAAATTGTGACAGACGTATGTAGTTGGGTGACAACCATCGTGGTCAAAATATGCAGACCTTCCATCACCCCCAAATTCTCTCCTGTTGCCTCTTTTTCAGTCGACTCACTTCCACCCTCAGCTCATGTGAACCTCTAATTTCACATATATTTTTATTTTTAAATTTTCTTGTAACCCTAGTGTTTTTGATTTTCCTTTTATCCTTAGCAAATTGTTCTTTGTTGATGTAACTTGACTATGTACTATTCAATGTAATGGGATCTTAATATCCTCTCAAATGACTTTCAGGATTTTTGTGCATGAATCGTCTCCCCTAGAGTTAGCTGTGTTTTCTCATGTGCACACACACTCTGCCACACTCACATTTTTGTTCTTTGATCTCCACTGCCATGGGAGTGTTGGATAGTCCAGCAGGGCCTGCCCTAGTGGGGGAGTGCCAACTGTGGCATTCTGCAGGTGCTGCATGTGGCCAGGGGGTCAGCAGGCCAGCCTCCTGAAGGTGCACTCATGGGACCAGCAAAGGTGGAGAACCCCTCAAGTTCCTGGAATAAACAAACAAAAAAGTGAGGAGGGCTGTACTCTGTGGGTTGAGTGCTTTAGAATATTTTATTTGTCCCCTGCCATCCCTGAGTCTGATGGATAGTTCCATATGTCCCCTCAAGGCCTACTCTCCTCATCTCAGTCCTCAAGAAGGGATTTGTCTGCAGGCTGATCACTCACTTTGTTTAGAGACAGGCCAAGGTATCTCCCTGAGGTAAACACCTCTCCTGCCAGTGGAATATGCTGTGTACAGGAAGTAAATGGAGAAGATTATATGGAGTTGTTTATGGAAGTGCTACAAGGAAGGTTAGTGGTGCAATCACAACCACCAGAAAGAGTGGTGTGACTAGTGATTCTGCCCTGCGGTGGGAGGCAGTACCCGGGCTAAGTACAGACCTTTACACCAGTGGTGGTGCTTCTTTTTCTTTATTGTTAGTTTCCCACAATTTATTACTTGTTTTTTGGCCATATGTTTATCTGTGAGACTATAGCGTTTTTACAGAAATACCCAGCTGGGTGTAATATTACATTTTTAAGTTTGTGTAGATATTTTCTTAAACAAAGAATTATATTATGCTTTTCCCCCCTTTTTTAGGCTTTAATTATTTTATTGATACTGAGCATTAACTCGAAGTACTATATTTTTTAGCAAAGGAATGTAATGTGATCATTCTTATGTTTCTAACATTTTGTTTTCCTGTAAATGTTTTTAGCATTTTTCAGACTGTAATAATGTCTAAGACACTAATAATGTCCCCAGTCTCCATGTATTCCTCTTGGCTATAATTACCAGGGCCATTTCATGTTCCTGGGCACAAATCAGAGAGCTGCGCAGCCACACGCACTTCCCTGTTTGTACATTCCCACCCAGGCCCAGGTCAGTATCAGCAGAAGCATATGGAATTCACTCTCCACTATCTCATGTTTTACTTAAATAATATCTAAGTGTATGTGTGTGGGTATTAATTTCTCACTTTTACACTGTAACTCAAAATCTAGGCGACATGTTCCCACAGCTGATAAGCACCTCACAGTGTGCAGGTCAGGTTTCCAGTGTAATCCCTTTGATAATGCCCTCTTTTGTAAACACACCATAGAAGTTACAATGGAGTCCTGCTGAGGAAGTAAGTCAGAAGGTGGCAAGTTGTTTGACCCTTACCACCAGAAAGAGAATTTGGTAAATTGTCAGACAGTTTATTGACTGCCCTTTAGAGGGCCGGGGGTTTACATTCTGTACCTCCTTTCAACTGGGGCTTGTATTTCATGTACAAGAGGCCTACATTATCATAATCCATTTTTCGCTTTTATGTGATCTACCAGGAGCTCTCATAAGCCTTCTTTCTGAAGAGCATTCCCCACTTACTTGCTCTAATTCACTACCTTTTTATTTTTATCATAAAATTGATGTTTGCAACCAGTGACATTATGTGTGAGTTGTTTATAGAGGTGCTACAGGGAAGAAGATTAGTGGTCGAATTAAGAACAAGATGATGGCTGGGAAGGAAACTCATGAATAGACATCACATCAATGACACAGCAAGATGCATTTAAGCCTGAAGATCCTGAAGAATGTCAGGAGTAGAACTGGATATGTTTGGCTGATGTGCACACTAAATAGCTGAATGGTGCTAATGGTATACCAACACATTTTGCTTAAGGGGTTCTAATAGGTGGAAAATACCCAGTTTGACCCCAGCATGTAAAAAACATATTTAAAAATGCCTTTACCCATTAAATAGTGATTCTTCCAGCAGTACTCAGTCTGGAATTTCAGAAGAAATAATGTAGAATTGATCACTTACTGATATTATCATCTGAGTCTTAAAACATTTTACGTAAGAATCTCTTAATTTATACAATTTTATACACCTGAAAAGAAAACCAACTTTTGGATTATTTTTGCACATTATTAATAGCTATGAAATTTCCTAGGAAGTTGTATCCAAGGGAAAAAACTCCCAGGTTTTCTCCTTCTCTCATATAATATGCCTTTTTCCTTTATGGCTCTTTAACAAAATCTTTCCAATACAGTGAATGTGAGTTTTAAGATATTCTTTCTGAGAATGAAATAAGAAATGAGGACTGGGAACATGAGTGCATGTTGGAGAATCTAGTGAGGAAAACCCAGTGCTTGGCTTTTGGGCGTTCAGACCTGCTGGGACTTGGGCTCCGGGTGGGAGTGAAAGTTGTAGGAAAAACTCCCTGACGTGTCTGGCAAAGTGTGCTCAGGCAGCAAAAGCGTTTGCAGAGGACACTGTGAGGCTGTTCCCCGTTCCTGCCACGCAGCCTGAGCTGGCCTTAGTTCAGATTTTCTAGGCATCGGAGGAGGTCTTCCTTAAACAAATCTGTTAGCATTTTAGTTTTTTGGGGAACACAGTGCAACTTAGCTGTAAATGCACCCGCTCATCCGTCTGCCTGAGGCTGCTCTGTCTTCCCCGTCCCCAGGGACCCCAGCTCTTCACGAGAGAGTGTGGTTTGGTCCAGCCATCACAGGTGGGCCTGGCGCCCATGCCCTCTGATTGCTCCTTTACCATCAGAAACTGCTCTGTGTGGAGCATGAGGCTCTGTGGGCCCTTCTTGCTCAACGCTTTTCTTCCTTAAAGTGGGTAGCTGATAGGGCGTGTGTGATAGTTGATGGATTACCATCTTTCTTTCTCTTTATGCTGTCACTCCGCCCCCACTTTTATGCTGTTACCTTGTCTAGCCACATCTGGATTGAATACAGACATCTCAGGGAATCTCCATCAGGCCGAGTAGGAATCCATGTATCAAGAGTCAGTGTCACAGCAGAGGGAGCCTTCTTTTCCTTTCACTCTTTGGTTCATCCCACAGGGCACACTCTGGGATCCTGCTTTTTTCTGCACGTGGGGGCATTTGCTGGCAGGCTGTAGTCACCGGGGCACACTGGCCAGTCCTGCAAGTGACTCATGGCCGGGCCTGCTCTGAGACCTTCTCTGATTGGCAAATGCCCATGGTGTTATATTGTAATATAGGCTTAGTACCACCCCTGTATGGAGGCTTTTCCCATACAAAAGATGAGATGGTGTCATCTTTTCCTACAAACAAACAAACAAACAAACAAACAATAACAATATCATACATAGCAGTAATAGTAGTATAACTCCATTTGGGTTCTACTTGCAAGCCCCAGGCTATTACCTGTGCTTCTGACCTACTGGCTACAGATTGGAGGTTCCCACAACCTCCCCCTTAAGTTCGATTAATTTGCTAGAGCAGCTCACTGAACTCAGGAAAACACTTGCATTTACCAGTTTAATAAAGGATACAAGCTAACAGCCAGATGAAGAGAGACACAGGGCAAGGTCCCCAATAAAGGAGCTTCTCTCCTCGTGGACCCTGGGGCCTGGCTCGGTGACACATGGAGGCGTTCTGGTTCCCCAAGCATAGAAGCTCTCCCCCACTGAGAAGCAGGATCCTGCAGAGCATAAGCTCTTCTCAGAGGTCTTGTGAGGGCTTCGTTGCATAGTCATGACTGACTAAATTATTGTCCATTGGCTGATTCAGCCTCTAGCCATCACCCTGGAGTGAGCATCTAAAAGTCTCTCATTAACATCACAGGACACCCCTTTCACCTTTAAGACCCTGCATTGTTTTCAGGAGCTGTGGATGAAGACCAAATGTACCTGAGAAATACATATTTTGGTCATTCATATGACTCATTATATAACTCACATCCCAGGAGACATTTTAGTAGTATTATCACAAATTCCATATTTCACATATATCATATATTTACTGATTTGTGTCTGCATGCTTGACCTAACAATAATTGGGAGGGGTTGTTGAACTCTCTCACTATGTTGGTGGATATGCCAGTTGCTCCACATCAATTTTGCATGACTGTGTACACACAGGTGCTTGTTCTTCCTCTCCCTGCCCACCTCTTTCTCTCTAAATATACATATGGACACGTATATTTATAATTTTTTGAGATGAATATTAGGTACATTTACATTTGAGATGATACTTTCTTTTTGGGCCATTTGAACCTTGATCACACTGATCTCTATGCTTAATGGCACTTTCATTTTTAAGTGTTTTTTGTTTCATACTAATATAAATATTTTATTATAGTGGAGTTACAAATATGACTATATTGGTCCCTTAGCAGGCAAATTTAACCCATATACATTTTTGTGATATTGAATTTTCTCCCCACTGTTAAATTTCTGTTTGGTTATTTTAGGCTTCTCTTTCTATTCCTTTCCTTTCTCGTTTTGAGTTAAGAGTTTTGGAAAGTACCAAAAATTTGATTTTTTCCTTCTGTAGGATTTAAATTTACATGCTGTATTTCCATTTTTTGTTGTTGCCCTTAAAGTTTTTTCACAGTTATTTAAGCACCATCTAAAACTCTATAATATTTTAACTTTTCTTATGAAGAATAGAGAGACCCTAGGTTTTTTTTTAAATTCTGATACTACTTTGTCATATTCTTGTCCAATATTGTAGCTTTGTCTTTAAAAAAAAAAAAACCCCAGATGATAGACATTGTTATCATTCCACACAGTGTGTGTATGTGTATTTGAGTGTGTGTGCATGTGTGCACATTTGTAATTACCATTTCATCTGTTTACCATTCTTTTTGCATTTTAGCTTGTCCTGGAATTATTTTCTTTCTTGCTGAAGTGCATCCTTTATAAGTAGCTTCACAAAAGATTTGGTGGTTGTATTCTCTCTCAGGGTCTATTTCTTTAAAAATATTTTATTTTCATTCTTTATTAAAGATAATTTGGAATGATATGAAACAATCATTACTGCTACAAAATGAAGTTGTTCAGATGTGGGAGAAATACTCAAAATTATGTTGAAACCTTCTATCATCTCCCCACCATCCTATATAGTTATGATCTTGGTCCTTGGATAAAATTAGTTCCTTGGTTAAAATCAGAGCATGAAAAGATGATCTGAAGCAAAGCCACTGAGTCCTCAACCTCACTCAGAATGGCAGAGCTAAAAAGCCAGTTTAATAATGTGAGGTCAGGACCTTTGCCTTTTAAATGTTCTTAAGAGATGATGAAGTTGCATTTTCTTAAAGCAGGTAGTGTATGTGTATATATATATATATATATATATATATATATATATATATATATATATATATATATATATTGTTTATTAAGGTATCATTGATCTGCACTTTTATGAAGGTTTCACATGAAAAACATTGTGGTTACTACATTCACCCATATTATCAAGTCCCCCCCATACCACAATGCAGTCACTGTCCATCAGTGTAGTAAGATGCCACAGAGTCACTACTTGTCTTCTCTGTGCTACACTGTCTTCCCTGTGACCCCCCCCACACCATGTGTACCAATCATAACACCCCTTAATCCCCTTCTCCCTCCCTCCTCAACCGGGCTTCCCACACCCCTCCCCTTTGGTAACTGCTAGTCCCTTCTTGGAGTCTGTGAGTCAAAGCAGGTAGTATATTAAAAATGTTAATACACTTCTTTCATGAATGATACATTGTTAGTACACAGGAGCCTATGTTGATGGTCCCCAGGACCCCCCCAGGTTTGATGATTCTCTTGAAGGTCTCCCAGCACTCAGCACAGATTTGTACTCACAGCTATGATTTATTATAGCAAAAGGATAGAAAGCAAAATCAGCAAAGGGAAAGGGTGCATGGTGCAGGCTCTACAGGGCACCAAGAACAAACTTGCACAATCTTCTACTGGAAGGGTTAAGTAGGATGAATCCCCCACCAACGAATTGTGACATGTGTCTGTCAACTGTTACTAACCAGTAAAGCTCATTAGAGACTCAGGGTTTTTACTGGGGGCTGTCTACAGAGGCACGTGGTACCTGGCAGGTACCCGAATTCCAGCCTCCCAGAAGGAGAGCAAATGCTCAGCATAAACCATATTGTTTGTACAAACAGCTTAGGCACAGTCTGCCCAGTTAATTGTGGTGTTCTTAGACAAAGTTCAAGTTCTTAGACACTAACCTTGTAAGCTTTCAAATGCAGCATTCAGGCCTGCTACATTGACTCTTTTCTGGACAGGGCCTGTAAGGAAATAATGTTATAATAGATTATTCTGACATCTGAGTCCTGCTCTCCCATTTTCTAGTTTGGGTGGAACTGTAACAGTGGCCAGGTAAACAAAACATGGGATAGGGAAGAATTAAGAGCTCATGAGTGAGAAGACTCGGACCAGAGTAATTGACTTGCAGTGGGGCAAAGGATTAGGGGGAGACAGTGGACTTTTGGGGTTTGCCTGGTAGATGACAATGGAAACAAAGATTAGAGATGGTTAGAAAGAGCTAGCAGTTTCAAAATTAGCAGGCTCCTGTGATGCCAGAGATTTATATCTATTATTCAGTGTTTTTCAACCTCGGCAGTACTGACATTTTGGACAAGATGACCTTTGTTGGGCTGAGTGTGGGGGGCTGTCCTGGGCATCCTAGTGTGTTGAGCAGTTTTGCTGGTCTCTGCCCACTAAAGGCCAGTAGCACCCACCTCCCCACCACCTGCCCCTGTTCGGCAACCAACTATGTTTCCAGACATTGCCTTTTGCCAAATATGTCCTGGGAACAGTGGTTGAGAACCATGGTATTAACACAGGATTTATAGCAGATAAATTCATAAAGAGCTTTATATGTCTAAGTGCTTTACTAATATCTGATATTTACAGGATTTTTCCATTTATAAAGGTCTTTCATGTGGTTTTAGCCACAGCCTCGTGAGAGAGCCAGGAGTATTTCAACCTCATCATGTAGATGAAAGCAGTGAAGCACAAAGGTTGTCACTTTACAGTAGAGCGAAGAGAAAGTAGCAGTTGTGGTACTCGTAGGACTAGGAATGATATTGTTGCTATTAATAGTATATATTTTATAGAGTGCTTACTCTGAGCCAGTCATTAGTTGAAATGCTTTACAGGTGTTCATTTTACAACAAGCTTAAGAAGTGCTACCATCCTGTTGATTTTACAAATGAGGAAATTGACACCAGAGAGGTTAAGAAACCTGGCCAGAGGCACACAGCTAGTAGATGGAAAGGCCAGGTCCAAACTCAGGGAGTTTGGCTCCAGACCACTGGGCTCTGGATAGAAAGTGAGGTCCTGGATTCTTACATTTCCTGTTAGTGGTCTTCCCTCTAATTGTGTCTGTGGAGATGGGTATTGGCTCGTATTGTTTCCTCCCTGTGACTAGCTCTAGTCTGCTGGTCTGCATATGACTTTTTCTGTATTCTTATCAACTGAATCTCATAGTGCTAAAAAACTGGAAGTCTTCTTTCTGAGCCTTACCTTTGTTGTTTCAGATGTAGTCTTCTGTTGTTATTGTAATTCTTTCTCTTTTTCTTTGGAATATAGCACATTCTTGAAATCTGGATTTGTTTCAACTGTCATCCTACTCTTGATACATACACCTAATGCAATTCCTATGTGTTCCAGCTGAGAGACTTGTATTTATGATGCTTGAACATCCCATGATATTCTTCAGATCTTCCCACTGGCTCCCAGTGTGTTGTATGTCATATTTCCATAGTTGTGTTTTATTTCCTAGGAAATGTATTAATGTACCAACTCATTCACCTTTTTTTTCGTATTTTTTAAAAATGCTTTTTCCTAGTTCTCTTGGAACATCCATTTCTCATGCCACCAGGCCTTCTGTCCTACATTCTGGCCCCAGATATGGACAAATAAAAAATATCATTCCTCCTCTAGGCCTGGTGAAGCAATCTACTTTCCTTAAGCTATTCCAGACATTTATTTTAGAAAGACCTTCTCAAACAACTTAAATGTAGTATTTGGGTAGAGCTACAATGAACTGTACAGCCCCATCAGTTCATTTTAAAGTGCTTTGCTTCTCTGTTCTCACCCTGGCCTCTCAGTTTGTTTCTGTGTCTGAGTTTCCTCTTTTTTCTCTGGTGGGTGGGTGGTGGGCTGGTGAGAGTTGTGGCTGTGCCTTCAGAGTGGGACATTGTTGGATTAGCTTGGCTGTTACTACATGGACACGATGGTGAGAGATCTAGGATTTTCCTGTGCATCAAGTTTGGCAGAATGATCCCGCTTCTTCAGATATTGTAAATGATCATTTTCAGCATAACGCACGTGCGCTGCCCTGGCCATAATGAACACACTTCTTCTGAGTCTTACGGTTCCAGCTCATGACATGGCCCCACTCTTGGCTGTCAGGCAGTTTTTTTCAAGGATTTCTCTTGAATTTTGCTAGCTCTGAAGAGAATTTGGATCTCCAAAGCCCCAGGTTTTAAATCTGTTGTAGTACTCATGATCCCTACTCGGTTCACATGGGATTCCTTCTTTCCCTCAGCATTTATTACTTGATTAGTAATACTAAATTGAAGTTTTTCTCCTAGATCTAGATTTTGGATAATTTTCTTCCTGTTATGCATCTTTAGACAAAGTTATGTTATATATTTAGATAAATCCACTATAACAAAATCTTGAACTTGAGGGTTGGAAAGGATTTTGGAAAAAGTGCAAAATGAATCATTGCTGTCGGTTATGGTATCATCAAGTTGCACAGCGTGTTAGTAAGTCTGCTGATTTGGTCATGAGGTCAGCAGAGTACATCTTCTAAGAAAATTAAAAACAGAATCTTTTCAGTTTGTTCTTTTTGATGTAACCCTTGTTGCAGGTAGAACTTTATGGGATGCCAATATCAGACATATAAAATAGGTGTTTTATGTATATGCATGTACTTTAAAAGTTCAAATCTGTTATATTTTCTTGTTGTGAAGTCAGATGGTGAGAGTAATGGGATTATTTTCAGGAAATGATGCTTCAAATCAAGAGGTATCAGTGGCAAGTGAAGTTTTGTGAGCATCCAAATAGAAATTATTTTTTCCCGCTGTGGGGGACATTCATGTGCAGAGAGAGAAGCAGCTGCAAACTGTACCCTCTCCACCAAAGTTCGCTTTTCCATCTCAGGATGTTGTCTAACTAGAAAGTTATGTTCACTTTGAAATTATGTCTACTTAAAAATTCTGTCTAATTTTTAATTGAGTGTAAATGGTAGAAGAAGGCTGTCTCCCAGCAGAAGGCTGACCATGGGGGCCTGAGGAGACAGGAGGCTGGGCTTTATGCTCAGATGATTGGGAAGCTGTTGAGCGGTGTTACTCAGAGGAATTATGGGATCAGATTGGCATTTTAGAGCATTGTTCTGGCAATTCAGATTGGAAGAGAAAGACTGGCTAGTGTTGTGGTTACCTGAAAGATAAATGAGGCCTATAATGAAAAATGTAGTGGAGATGGAGAGATGTAAATATAACTGAGGCATATTTAGGAGACAGAATCAATAGACATGGTGCTTAATCACTTGGGTGTGTGAGGAGTCCATATTACTCCCCAGTTTCTGGCTTGGGCAGCTGGGCACTAATAAATGAAAGAGAGAATACAGGAGGAGGAACTTCCTTTGGGGATGGCGTGGAATGCTGGACAGTTGCGTTTCAGGCGGGTTGAGTTTATGGTGGGTGTGGGATATACACAAGTGAAAATGTCAATGGATCTGAAATCCAGGAGAGAACTTTGGGCTAGAGAGATTTGAAAGTAATCAACATATATGTACAGAAGGTACCCAGAACTGTGAGGATGAGTGAGATCACCCAGGTGATCTTCCAGATACGGGCTGAGAAGAAAGCCAGTGTTAGAATTCTGAAGGGGGATGGGCAGATGGAGGGGGGCCCATCGGAGATGGAAGTGGGGCAAAGGATTCTTTGGAGCATAAAGAGGGAGAGAAGCCAGCTGGGAGTATGTGGTGACGCAGAATCCAAGAAAGAGGACATTTTAAGATGGAGAGAGGATAAACAAGAGGAAGACAGAAAGGTGTCTTTTGGGCATGTCCACAGGAAGTCATTATAACTTTGACCAGAGAAATTTATGGAAACAGGAGGGAAGCCTGAATGCATAGTGTGGAGGAAAGAGTTGGTGAGGAAATGAGCAGGGACAGTGAGTTTCACCCTCTTTGTAAGGAAGTGTGGCTGCGGGAGAGAATAGATTCCAGCCCCACATGCTCGAAGATTGGGTCGGGGAAGGAGGGATAGAATAGTTGGGAGAGACTTGAGTGTGCTTAGATGCTGACGGCATGCAGCTAATGGAGGAGGGAGGCTGAGGTTGGAATTTCAGAAGATAGTGGGGCCCCCTGGATGATGGAACGTCATGAGGAGGAGGGGGTGGAGTCCAGAGTAACAACAGACAGATGACCTTAACCAAGAGGGAGACCCCTGTTGCATTGTGATAGAAGAGAAAGATAAAACGATTGGCGTTAAAGCAATGCTTTGTAACACAGTATTTTAACTATGTTCTTTCAAAAAAATTTCTCCACAGACACTACCCAAAGCAGTCCTTCACTACTGTGGCAGATACACCTGAAAATCTTCGCTTGAAGCAGCAAAGTGAATTGCAGAGTCAGGTAATTTCTGCAAGGCCTATTTTTGTTACCTTGGTACTAAATATTACGTGTAAGGCCGCCCTTCTGAGGTGTTGTCATTGTACTACTATTCATGCCGGGTTGCTGGCCAGCGTGGAGACTAAAGGCAGGCCTGGGTGGGCATCCGGGCGATGTGCTGAACATCTGTTCTCTTCCTTGTCTTGGATGGTCCTGGCATTCTCGGTTCTTTATTTACACGGGACTGGGGCAAGTAAATGAGTTCTGGTCCGAGTAAGTGTTTCCCAACAATATTGATTTATTTGGTCCTAAATATTTAAAAACATTTTATAAATAGCTTTTCCACACTGCATATGTAGGGGAAGAAAGAGGTGTTAACTTGACCCGATGGCAGTGCGTGTGGGGCTAACACCCCGTCTGTGTATCTCACACCAGCCACTAGCTTTGTTTTCATCCTGTCACTTAATTCATATTTCTTTCATATGTCACACTGACAGCATGAACAAAGATTAGAACACCACAGTTGGCTCCCAGTCAACCATTTTGGATGGAAACTTGCCTTCAATATGGCGAGGCACACTGGTTAAGGCTAGGGATTTGAATGGCACTGTTTTTTTGCAGGGACAGCCAGGGTGCTCTCTTTCATAGAGGATGTGTTTCCTGCCATGGTGTAGGAAGATGCTGGACAACCACATTGCAGCCCTTGGGTTGCTGGTGTAGTAAAACAACACTGAAGAGTGGGAGAGGAGGCTGGGTCATGGTCTCTTTTCTGCTGTTCACTGGGTGGGACCTCGAGCTAGCCACTCTGATTCTTTGTGCTTATGTGAAGTGAGACCATCTGTTCCATCTTGTCTTACCTGTCTTGAGGGTGGCTGCAAGTATCAAATAGGTAGTTAGGTGTGAAAGCATTTTGAAAAGCTAAAAAAGATTATGTGACTGTGGAAGTTATTATTATTATGGTCCCTTGAAATCCATGATATGAAAAAAGGAGAAAAGCAGAATTTGTGAAGGAATGCAGCTTCCAGCTAATTCTCTTTGAAAATGTCAGTCGTGGCTGTTCTTAATGAAAGTAGTCAGCTCTCAGCTGAACTGGGTCTAATTATTTCTGTGCAGGTTTATCTGATCACAGGGGATATTGTGGTCCCTCTCTTTCTGGCAGACATGGGACTATCTCTCAGTCCATTTAATTAGAGGGAATATAACTCAAGGTAGAGTCTGCTGTAGGTTAAAAATGCCATAAAGACTCGGTTGGCAGTTAGTTTTTGGTTTACGTAAAATGTTAACATTTTGTGTGCTAAGCCATTAGTTCAAAAAATTGAGTCCTGGCCAAAGAGAGGCAGTTGTGGAGCCGGCGAGAACACCCCTTGCTCGTTCACACCGTGGAGGGTGCCAGGACTTGGCTCCAGTTTGTGCAGATCCAATATGCCTTTCTTCTCAGTGACTGGGGATTAATTAGATAATTCTGGAGGAGTACTTGGAGCACACTGGAAAACAGAATGAGACCAAGCAATCAAATGTTTGTTTCTGCCTATTACATGTCCTTGTTCTATACAAAAGAGTTCATGATTACTTAATCCTCTGTTGCACAGCTCCTAGGGTGCCTGAGGAAACAGGACTAATGCACCCCCAGAATGACTCTGGTTTTTATGATAAGGACTCAGAAACGGAGAGACGAGTGTGGGTTGATGCTGGAGGTGGGATTTGGGTGCAGCTGTGGAGGCTGAGAAGCAATCTGAGGTAAACATGGGTCTCCTTCCTTTGGAAGGCCTACTGCTCCCTTTGGGTTCAGTTGATGGTTATAGGTGCCTTCAGCTTGGTCCAGGAACAAGCATTTATAGTTTTCCTACCACATCCTGACTCTGGAAATGCAAAGAAAGAAAGGAGTTCCCTGTTTACAAAAGGCTGATTTTATTCTCCCTCATGTAGCAACCTGCAATCTCAGAAGGCAGCGTGCACAGTGGTAGGACAAGAGCTTATGGAGGAATCGCACAGCTCTGCAGGGTCCCCAAGCAGGGGTCAGGTGAAGGCATCAGATTTTCTTAAAGGTTTTGCTCAAATGTCCTCTCTGGAAAGAAAATGTAGGACTTCTTCAGACAGACAGGGTGGGGAAATTCAATTCAATTTGAGAAATATTTTAACTGGTCCTATGCACAATGCATTGTGCTTGGCATTGGGTATATAAAGATATTGTCATCATTGTCAATCTTGCTATTTTTTGGACATATGATTTTACATGTGTTATTTCACTTTATCTCAAATAGTTTTATGAGACAGGGTTCATAATATTAATTATTATCCCTGTGTAGATGAAGCACTCAATCTTTAGAGACTTCAGATACCATGTCCTTGCAAACTTAGTAAAGAGCTGAAACTGGGACAGAACCTAGGTCTGTGAGCCCCCGGTGTCCACTCTGTTACCTGGTATGTATTCATTGCTTGGGACCTCAAATCAGTCACTCTGATTCTTTTTGCTTATGTTAAGCAAGACAGTCTATCCCATCTTATCTACTTGTCTGGAGGGTGGCTGCAAGTATCAAATAGGTACTCATTTATTCAGCACCTACAAAGGAGACCTATAGGCAAATAATTGCAATATGAGGTGGTGGGGCAGGCAGTATATGCAAAGGTAGAATTTTGCATGAAGTGCAAAAGCCACACATAGGAAGATCCTTTTCCTCCTCCTCTTTATTATTATTATTTTTCTGGGTAAGAGATAAAAATACTTCTACAAAAGCATTTCTGTTTTTGCAAAAGCATGCAAAGATATCTGTCCTAATGGTAATACTCATTAATGGCAATTGATTTAATCTTAGCATATTAAATGATTTGATTCTATGGCAGAGCATTTCCTTAGCATTTTAATATCAAGAATTCTGAACAACTCAATGGTTTTGGTGGAAAATCGACTATTAATATTTTATGTACTTGTTTTGATAATTTATGATGCTAAATGAGTCCAATCTATTCATGACTGAAAGTTTTGAAAGTCTGAAATCCTCTTTTAGAATTGTTTGGTGGTTAAAGCTTGTCCTTTTCTTCCAGTTCATTAGCTAACCAAATGAGCCAAAATGAAGGAAAAACAAAAATTAATTTTCAGTTCAACCTAGAAGTTATTTATAGGTATGCATTGTTATCTATTCTTTTCCCCTTTTCTTTTTTCTTTTTGAAAGGGTTATAAACACTACCAGCATTTTCTTTTTTTTTTTGCCTTCATGTTAAATCCTCTCAAGTTTTTTTGGGATCTATATTAGGTGCCAGATTGTCATCATAAATGATATGAAATACTAGAGAATAAACAAGCAAACCATGAGCTGACTTTCCAGAGCTGGTGGTAGGCAGTGGCTTACAGGCATTCTCCAGCTTGCACTAGCATGTGGCCACCTGGCCAGCCCCCGAGCGGCGGATACGGGCTGCCCTGGAACTTGGCAGGAGCAGGAGAGAAAGGCTTGGGAGAGGGAGGAAGCACTGCCCTGGTCACTAGTCTCCTTCTCAGCACCTATCACAAGATGAACAGCTTCAAAGAAAGGACAGAAATGGTGGTTCGGTGCCCCCGCTGGCCCACAATAGCTCACTCAACATGGAGCAGAAGTAAAACTTCCCTTCTAGTGGGACTGGTCACATCATACTTCACCTGTGGGGCTTCAAGCTCTCGTTGCTTGCCTTGGGACCCCTATGAAATCATTTCTCTAGGAAAGAGATCCCTGAGTTTCAAAGCCCTGCTTTTATAAATGGCACTTTTGGAACACAAACTCTTTTTAAGTTGGGGACCCCTTAAACTCTAAAAATGTGAGATTAAAAGCCCCTTATGAGAGAAATTTTTGTATTATTTTATTATCACGTTGTAGCAAGGGTTTGCTCCCTCAAGCTGGGTAGCATACTCTTACTGGAAGGAAAGGTGCAGATGTTTTGAGTGCTCTGGACTAGGGGGGTCTGCAGACTTCTTGCAGCTGTGGAAATGGTTCTTCAAATGGGATGTTGAGTGGAAGTCCCCAAAGAAAAGAGAGCAAAGCAGAGCTGTTGTTGTGGCAGATGCAGGGGATGGCGAAACCACTGTGCTCTCACTTTCCCCCCATCTTCCCACCCCCAGGGTCTCGGTGGCTCCCTCAGGACGCCCTGGGCTTCTACAGGACAGAATACTGAAAAGTACTGCTGGAGAAGGTGAAATGTTAGCTACTTCCCCACACAGTTGTTTATGTGATTGGCTTAACTGTTTGCAATCATGCTGAAAATAATAGAGATCTTAGGCTCACTGTGTTCTTAAATGGAGTGTGTGTAGTTTATGAGCACTGATCAGCTGAAAGATTGAAAATGATTATGGATAGAATACAAATCATTCTGGAACCCTGAAGTCTTCATTTGGTAATCTCTGTGGATTCTTTTTTAATCTTCCATGTTTCTATGGAGACATAAAAATATGGCTCACAGGAAATGTGGTATACACTAGTGCTAAAGTGTGAGAAGGTGTCGTGAATTTGTATAGGGAACAAGATAGTTAAACATCTTTGTGCAGAAAAGGAAGACATGGGTTTAGTATAAGCCTGTGGAAGCTCAAGGAGTTTGTGTGTGTGGTGAACTTCCTCTTCTTCCAGGTTGCCCTTGGGCCCTTTCTGTGCCACCTCATTGTAGGCTCCTTTCTGGAGGGTTTTCCCCATCACTATCCAATAAGGTGTTAAATAATTACCTAAAGCAAGACCCCTTTCAGGTGGCAGTTGCATTTTAATAGTGTGTCACTGAAGATAACTTCCTTCAAAGCAACCAGTCCCTGACTAGGGAACTTTAGTTACTGTGAAAGGCGATTGGAGAGAGTTTGGATAGCATCCTCTATATGTTTCCAATCCCACCCATGGGCCCCCACCCAGTCATCAGTTTGACTAAATTTCCTTGGCCGCTGAGCACCAGTCATAGGCCAAATTCTGGGCTAGATATTGAGGATATTATAGTGAGCAAAAATCAGATGAAGCCCTCACTCTCAGGGGATTTATAGTCTTGTGGGGGAGGGGATGGCAATACAAAATTAACACAAGTTGGTAAAATTGCACCTGCAACAAGAACTGCAGAGAGAGCATTGTGTGTGTTTTAATTGCTGAAAATATTTTCAGGGAGTTGGAAGCCTGAGCATTTTTCCACAGGCAGATGCATACTGGGGTCTCAGAGCATCTGCAGCAGCCTGCCCAGCTATGGCTCCCATTTCTAAATGCATAGCTATTATTTTTTTTCCCATTTCCTGATCTTTGCTCTTTGCTGGGTCCTCTTCTCATCCCTTACCTCATCTGACAACCTCAGACTTGTAAACGCTAATGCTGTCTCTCTAGCTAGTTTTTGTGGGTAGTTCTTCTGTTCTACTGATCTTGGACAAGAAGCCTTATCCTACTTGCCTTTTAATTCTCCATTTTCTTTGAACCTAAGTTTGGCAGCTTATGGTTCCTATCTTTTGATTTCTTGCCATTGGCTGCTGTTTTCTGATCCTATGGTGATACTTCATATTTCCCCACAATAAGCAGTTTCTCATGTATCTCAAGGTAAAAGTTCACAGAGAGAAGCTTCAGCATGTTTCTTTTCAAGGTCTTGGGAAGTGAAAAGGCTGAGATATTATGTTTCACTTATAGGATGGGGTGAATGTGAATAAGGAATTCAAAGGAGAAATATTAATTCACTTGATGTGGCACGTTTCTTTCAGGGAATGCAGCATGCTGTGCAGATGTTAACGCTAACGCCCACCGTTTCCCATAAGTCAGATTGTTTTTCGATTTTACCTCTCGATAAAATGTTGTAAGAGATGAACATGCCAGTAGTGACAGATAGCAAAATAACCAAGGTGTTTTGTTTTGCTGTGTCATGCAGGGCTTTAGAGCCTTTCAGCAGAGCACAGTGGCCCAGTCTCCTCCTCCTCAGCCCTCTGAAACAACCCGTGTTCTTCCCATGTGTTCGCGGGGGCTCAGCATCGGGTCCTTCACTGCCTGCCTGTGCATCCCGTCCCCACCTTCCTGTGGCTCACGGAGGGTGTGCATGCTGCTGGCCGCAGGCTGTTTGTTATTGTTCTCTGAGCCAGAATCGGATACTGGTCCTTTAATTAGGCATTTGAATAAATAGACTACCAATTTTGTGACTCTGGGGTCATGCATATAATAGCCCTGATGAGGAGAATGTTTTTCATCTTTCTCTTTTATAAGTCATATTCTTATGAACCCTCTTTGAGAAGGAGGGACGAGGGCCCACACGAAGGGGATTGCCTGTCCCCACTGCTGGCCATGGTAGATTGTAGGAAGAAGGAAGAACCTCTGGCTGAGGCTCTGAGAGGGAAGGTGGGGGAGACATGCATGGGGGGGGTAAGTGGGAGGAAGACACAAAGCAGGCAAGACCACCCCCCGACCCCCACCACAAGATGTACTGCCAAGCTCCCTGCCATTCAGCAGCGAGCCTGGCACCTCCGTGGCTTAATGGGCAGGGGAGAACATGAGTTCTGCTCCCTGCACTTAGTGTTGCATGGGGCATGGAAGGTGATGGAAATTGTGGTGTGCCTTGCTGAGGAATGCCAAGTGCATGCTAGGGAGCAAACGGGCACTGCCACTGTAGGGGCATCCTGACCCTGTAGTAGGGGTGGATTACACAGGCGGGAAGCAGTGGCAAGACCTCAGCGAGGAGGGTGGCAATGCCAGCAGGCTCTTCCTGAGCCAAGGGGAGAATACACCCAGAAGTCACCAGCCACAGCCTTCAGTAAGGGACACTCACAGGGATCCCGGGGGCCAAGAGGACAAGGAGATGCCACTGAGGCCAAAGGAACTAGAGAGAATGAGGAAGTGTGTTCATGAGTCCAAGATGTCCCCCTTCCTTCACTCTGAGGTCACCTTCCCACTCACACGAACCAAGATGCCATCATGGAGAGGAGCCCCCAGGGAGCAGGAGGGAATCGGAAGTTACCCAAGTTGACTTTTTAAATCATTGAATGGATTTGGTTTAATGGATGGGACTAAATTTAGTTCCTCTCACTTCTGTGTGAGGAATAGCAGAGCAGCTATAGGAAACAGAGGATTTTATTTATTTTTTGTATCTGAATACATTGTAAATGAATTGTTTTATTTAGTAAAATAGAGAACTAGACCAGCTATCAGGATGTCTCATTCAAGTCCTGCCTGTGTCCCTGAATGTGACTTTGGGTCCCGTCCCATTGACCTTTTCAGGGCATGAGATAGTGGGTCCTACTAAATGATCCCTAAAGTTCCTTCCCATTGTGATGATCTTGATCGTGATAGAGAAACATTCTGCAATAACACACTTCAACTCAGCAGTAAAGAACTTGAAAGAAAGAACGATTTTTTCTTTCTTTTCTGCTCAAATAACAGACCTGCCATTTCATTTGGCTATTCCTTTAAAATCTCATTCCCTAGTCTCAGGTTTTGGCTGAGGGCTATAGATCAGAGAAGGGGACAGGCATATCAGCTTGCCACTGGGAGATGTGTCTAATTTTGCACTAAACATGTTTAAAAACAACAGAGAACAAAAGAAGACAAAAAATCTCTACATTCATACTACCTGTCTACTGATAGCACTAGTCTTGTCCATAGTCCTATTTTTCAGAGTTTCTATGTAGAAGTAACTAGAATGACTCTGCATAACAGTATACTTTTAGGAAATGCATTCAGTTATTTTAGCTCACTTTCTTTATGATTTATGATTTTTAAACTTTTTCTTGAATGACTTTGATTATGTGGTAGCTTTTGGATATTAAAAGTGGGTCTCTTCTCTCTAAAGTTCTACTATTTGCTTTTACACCACCCTGTTTTCCATTCTAGAAGTGATACATTTTGCTGTAGCCCACACCCTTGAGTTGATTCTGTGACCCAACCAGTCTCCTGTGATAAAATGTGGCATTGCCCAGCCCAGCCATTCTCTGCTCTTTCTCACAGAAAATCGCTCACTTAAAGCAATCCAATTTCACTAAATGGCTAGATTCATGAGGGGATTGAGTCTTTCTTGATACTCTGAATTAATTAATACTCCTAATTTTCTACTAATGTATTTTTGAGTGGAAGATGCTCTGAAATCACGGGCTCATTATGGAACCGGGCAACAAAACCAAATTTGTAGCACAAGATCAGATTCAGAAAGGCCCCTTGGTAGCAGCCAGTGGCACACAGTAAGCCTTATTAGTGTATTGAATGTTTCAACTCCCAGAAAGTACCTGTGTTTTCTTTTATCAGAAATTATTTGGCCTAATTAGCACTTCACCTTAACTCAGAACTTTGCTGATAGCTTCCACTGACTTCAGAAGGACATCTACTGGAATTCTGCAGGGGCCTGGTAAATGTAGAAATTCTGTGCAGAAAGGTGGCTATGTTGGTTTCCTTACTTAAAAAAGCTTCCATTTGGAACAATCATTGTGTTGTGTTCTGAAACAAGATCTCTACTTGGCCTTCCAAAAATATTGGTTGTACTTTTTCAATGGAGAGTTTCCCATTACAAAGTGTTTGAGGAGAACAATTAGAACTTCCTTTCCCTCCTTCATCTCTCCTGCATCTCTTTTGATTTTTGGTGAAATGAAGGGTCAGGATGGTGGTAAATGAAAAATTACAGTAACACAAATTAGATCCTAGCTAGCAGGGAGTTCTGGGCTCCTTTTAGCTGACACTCTGAATTCCTATTTATGCAGAATTGTTTTTATTTCAAGGGAATCCATAATCTGCAAGTATCTTCTAAGGGAAAGCATGTTCAGCCACAGCGTTAGCTTCCTGAGACACAGTACTCTTAGATGCCAAAAAACTAAATATACCACATTTCACATTTTTAAACTGAGGAAGTGAAGAATAGTGAAACTGAGGATCCTACCTTATTTTTAATTAAACAAACAATCCTCAGAGCCATTATGCAGATTTTTCTTAAACTCTAGAATGTGTATAATGCTTATAAATCATTAAAATTAAAACCAAAGTAAATCTTAACTGCATTTCTGCTATTGGACAGAGAGCATATGCTTTACAAAGTTTCTTTAGAACTGGGAGATCTCCAAGGCTCTGAGATGTCTCATTCTGGAATATCTCATTCTCTATAGGAACACCACTTAAAGTCTTATGTATATATACTCTCTATATTAGCATATGTAATACATATAAAATGCTTATATGTATGTAATATACACACATATAATATGCATATATTTGTACACATGTATATACATATGTATATGATATGCATACACACACATATATACACACATACATATAATAATATAATAAAGTTAACTTGGGAAGACAGTGTTCAAAAAATAATCTTGAAAACCTGAGATACTGAGAAAACCTGAATGAAGTGCTCTCTTGTTATCAGTGGTTAAGTGTGATTTAATTCACTGCTGGGCCCTGAAACAGCTGCCCCACTGAAATCCAAGTTCCCATCGTGCAAATTAGCCTTGAAGTTCCTGTGTCCTTTAGCCATTCCATATGTTTGAAGAAAGAGCTAAAGTGAAAAAGTGTAACAGAATTTGTTTTATTTCTGAAAGTGAGGTAATGAGATCTTCTTCAAAATATCACCTATTCCAGAGGACACAGCAGTCATTCTATAACATAATGAGCAGAGACAGTTAAAGCTTTACCTGTTTTGATGGGCCTTACTCTAGCTGTAGTTTGTTAATTAAGTTAATGTTTTTTTATAGCTCTTTTCATCATTGTCATATGTTTCAGATTTTAAACTGGCAGCTAGAGATATTATTAATTTAACACTTATTATTTAATAACCGTGCTAAGCAATTGTCAGGATTACATTACACCATTTGATGATAAGGGTAATAATGTATGAAATGCAGTAGGAACAATAGAAGGTAATTCCATGAAAATCAGGATTCTTAAGAGAATGAAGAATTAGATGCTTTCTTGGGAGGTAGACAGATGCCTTTCTAATTCTTTCTTGGCATTAAATATAAATCAAGAAAAATCGTGGCATTCTTGATTTTAAACCTTTACCAGCCAAGAAATTTCATTTACGGATCCACCCATATTTCCTGCAGTTTAATTCTGTATAAAGCTGCTTCAATTATTTATTGAGTTAATTTACATTTAATGAAGACCTCCTGTGGTCAGCCACTGCCTGCCCTTGGGGTGAGGGTGTGTGGGAGAAGCCACAGCAGTGGGGAGAAAAGGAGAGTCTGGGGAGACACGTCTCCTGGCGGACAGGTATTTATTGGGGCCTCAAAAGATCTTTTGCCCCATTCTGTAAACAGTTGTTTTTCCTGTACCCCATATTGGTATCGCCATTCATTCTTCACTAAAATGTTTACTCCTTCTTTGAATGGAAGCCCCAAATGACTCTTTTTCCGTTTACCTAGATCACATACCAATGGCTTGGAAACAATGCATTGGAGAAGAAACGGTCTTTCAGCTGGGTTTGGAAATAGCACTTTTTCCTCCCATCACTGATGCCCTTTTGTAAACTGTTTATAGAGCTTGCTTCTTCTTTAGTGGATCAAAAATGGTTTTGATTGCTTCATGGACATTGGAAGGCTTCTCCAACAAACCCCCCCATTTTTGGTTATCATCGGGAGAATTAAATCATGTTATCAGCAATATCCCAACCCTCTTTATCCTCCAGATTGCAGAGGAGTGACTCCTGGCCCTTTTCAGTTCATGGACCCCTTTGGAAGTTTGATGAAAGCCATTGAACTCCTTTGAAAAACGTATGAAAGCAAAACTATGCCAACTTTAGAATATAATTGCAGGGAGTTCATGGAACAGCAAAGGCCATCAGAGTCTCCATCTTTAGGGGGAAGGGCCCGGTTGGCCAACAGGAGGAACAGGGACGGAGAACTGGCTGAGCTTGGAGGTTTAGCAGAGTTGAGGATTGTCACAGAAAGACTGTGCATTCCCTGCCGTCGGAGCAAAATTTTATTTTATCTTGATTAAATTATTAACTGTTTTGGAAATGTTAAATGTTACTGCCTTTTAAAAAAAGCAACCTAGCAACTGTGTTAAAACCTAAAAATAACATGGACTCTTTGATCCAGCGGTTCCATTCCTGGGAATCTACTGTAGAAACAAGCGATCAGCACACAGGGATGTTTAGGACAGCACTGAATGTAGTGACAAAACACTGGAAACATAGTGAAAGCCCCTTAGTAAGGCAATAGTAGAATAAATTATGATAATCCATACAGAATTAAAGCAGCCATTAAAAAAGAATGGAGTAGGGGTATACCAGATGCCTTGCAGGGATGTCCATGTGGTATGCCCAGTGAGAAATACACATACAGAAAGGTGTATATAAATTACAAAATTCGCCCTGTGTGCATATCTGTATTTATATTTACATATGTCTGATTAAGATTACTATGGTGGGAGAAAAATACGGACTAATATGTACTAGGTTCTTAACATTGGTTTTGGGGCTTATCCATGGTTAGCCAAACAAATGAAGGGGGAAGAAGTTGCAATAATTAAAAAAAGTGCATTTATACCCAATTATATACACACACACATATATGTATAAATTTGTATATATGTAATGGTGGGTATATGTAAAAAGAAATAAAACAATGATGTAGAAACCTCTTTGCTTCCGTGTATTTAACATTCCATTCTTTTACTTCTTTCTAGTCAGTGACACTAGCTTTTCAGGTCAGTTTGCTGGGGTTTACTTGGCCAGCCTGGGATCTCCCTGATAACCTTATTAGATAGATTTCTTGTGACTACTGCTTGAAAGTTACTTGTTTTTTTAAAAAATGTTTACTGAATGTCTACTTTAGGTCATGCGCTAGGCTTTGTGCTGGGGAGTCAATGAGCTAAGTGTGCATGTTTGTGTGTGTGTGTGTGTGTGTACAAGTCAGGGACTGTGCAGCCACACTGGAGCCTCCTCCACTCCATCTGTTATGTGTCTGTGTATTGGTTGTAGGTGTGTAAAATGGAGAGCATAGCTGCCGCTCTCATATTAGTAAGAGCTTGTTAGGAGTGAGGTCTTGATTTTCCGTCTTTCCGTCTTTAGCTCTATAAAATAACCTGTCGCCCACTTCTCCAGCTCTTTTCCTCAGAAAGGCACAAAGGCCTTGAGAGAGGATAGTGTCACAGGATTTTAGAGGAGAGAGGAACATGAGGTTCTTCCTGTAGACAACACTGTTCCTCAAAATTGTGGTTTCTTGCATTGCTGTTACCTGGTAAGCATGTTAAAAAGGCTGCTTTGTGGACCTGGCCCCAGTCCCACTGAGAGGGAGGCCCAGAAATCTGTATTATTCTTAAAGGCCCCATGAAACTCTTACACATGTTAGTATTTGAGCCTGTTCCATTAAATTGTGTTTCAAAAGCCTACTGGTATTTTTTCCCCAGAATTTTACCAAGATTTTCCCATTTCCTTGAACTCCTTTTCTACATGCTGTGTCTATCTTCACTGGTTTATCACAGGACTGACCTATGTCTGTAAGGCGGGATTTTTGGAGCTCTGTGTTGCTGTGACAGGCTTCTGAAAATGTATACCATTGCTCAGACTCCCAGTCAAGGGAATACAGATAAGAGAAAGGAACACTTCAATTCGATTTTAAGACATTTAGGTATTTGACTCAGCAGATGCTCTTACAGAAATTTATCTAATATTGAAATGGCTTTTCATTGTCATCTTTTGTTAATTAGTGATGCCTGCATTTTTAGAGGAGATTTTATGAAAACTTTTTCAGATAACATTGCCCCTACTAAGCACACACCATTTCATTCTGAATGGAAATAAAACAATGTGGGTCAGAAAAACACTAGAATGGTTTGAAGAGTCAGCAATCTGATGGTTCAATTCAAGTGTCTTTAACATAGAAAAGTCAGTATATACATAAATATAAGGGAAAATTTCAGGTTACAATACATTTTTTTGCTTATAACTACAGGAGTAAAGCTGGCATTTGCACACATGATGCAAAATATTTTTGGAATTCTTGATTCTTTGGAGTACTTTTGGTCTATTTCTCAGTAACCATAATAGACACAAGAACTAAAGTGTTTTTCAGATATCTCATATTTATCCCCTTCACGTTTCTTCCCCAATCCTTTTATCTAAAATGTCAAAATAATCGAAGCATGGACTAGTTCATGATAGGCAGAGATAGTGACTATTTCTTTGCATTCCTCCTGTGATTGTACCTGTGTAGACAACAACCTGAGTGCTGTTTTGATTCAAAAGGCCCTGTCTGAGAATGTTTTATCTCCACAGTGGGATATATGCAACCCAAGTCGATGCATGAAACCCATGACATCATCCCTCAATCAATAATCATCGACTGAGTAGAGTTGGCTGCAGAGATCTGTATTAGATACCCCAAGGGACACAGAAGGGAGAGTCATAGTTTCTGTTTTTGAAGTATAATCTAGTTTAGAAAGTAGTTCAAATGTGAAGTATAATCTAGTTTAGAAAGTAGTTCAAATGTGCATGTTATGACATGGCTCTGTAACAAATGTCCTTTCAACGAATACTAGGGAAACCGACATGAAGGGGTAATGGTGGGGACAGGTGGGTACTGGAGAGCAGGGACATGAGTTGGCAGAGAGGCAGTCAAACAGGAGCAAGACCTGAGGCAGGTCTGAGCATAATCCATAAGGCGTTTTCCATCCACAAGATGTCAAATGGATGGTGTGGATGGCCAGTAGGGAGAACATGCTAGGAGGGTAGTTGGAAACAAATGATGAGGGCCTCAACCAGGGTGTGAAAAAGCCATCGCAGAATCATGCTTTAGGGGTTTTGTGAAATGCAAAACTTGCAGAAATCAAAGAAGTCCAGTGTGAGGAAGTTAGGAGGCTGGGTAGGGTGGTGGCCATGGACACTGAGAAGCAAAACTTAAAGATACTTTTGGAGAAAATTGGATACCAGGGATAAGTTGGAAAAAAAATAAAGCCATGTAGTGAAACTATTTGTGATGCTATCAAGTGCACCATGGTGGGCTCAATCTGAGACATTTAAATTTGAGGAGAAACAGTGGCTGGTGGTATGTAACAGACCTGCTTAATTGACTTTGAGATCTTTAATTTTCTGTCCACTTGTGATTTTAGAAATTCATTTGATAATGTTATGCAAATATCATTGGACAGGTCTTTGACATGGTAAATAGTCTACAGTTTAGGATGGTTTTATAGGCTCTCACATAGCAGGTGGTAAGTAAGTGCTAGCTGACTAAATTCTGGTGTTTATCTTGCAAAGTAATTGGCAATTCTATACGACATGTTTTCCTGCATGGGACACAAAGCTCTACCACAATTATTTATGAATAATTTTTTATGACTCATGTTAGTAAGATGCTTGTAAATTAACATTTAAAAGAACAGTTTCATCAACATAAAAAAGCCCCCCTCCTTCCCACATCAGAGATATTTTCTTGTCTAAAAAGCGCCCACTTCTGTTTAGAGGGTGGCATTTGCATTGAGTTTGTACTTATTTTCCTTTGGAAAGGAAAAAAAAGAAACACACAGAAAAACCCAACTCACCAAAGAAATCACCTTGATTATTACCTACAGAGAAAAAGAACTGGCTTATTTTTTTTTCTTGTGCATGTTTTTAAATCAATCCGTGTGTGAGAAATAGTGTAATAGATAATGGAGAGAGCCTGTTTGGATATTTGGGGCAGTGGGCATAGAGAACGGGTACATCAAATTAGGACCTACCAGAACAAGGAAAACTAGCTCATGTTTTGGGAAACAAAATATAAGGCTATTAAAATAAAGAAAAAAAAAAGACTTAGTTTTGAAAGAATGTGCTGATTTGCCAAGGAACCTTGAGCTTCCACAATCTGCTCACATGTGGGGTGCTAAGTTAGTCACCTCCTAATTACTAGTGCTTGGGCTTTACCAATAGTGGTACTATTTCCTGGGTTTTTATTTCCCTGGAGTATCTGTGATATTGCCCTGTATTACCCTCCAAATCATTTATTTTGGTAGACCATTGAATTATGTGTATCTTATAACTAGGAAAAAACTTTGGGTAGGGAGAATCTTTCTGGCTGTGTTTCTTTTGTGGCTGCACCAGCTCCCAGCTGCTACGCAGGTTCCGAGCATGTTCGTGGAAGGTCTGTGTGCCACAGGTGCCCACTCCATACGTGCCAGTCTTCCTCTTATCCCAAGTCCCCACTCTTCCCATGGACTGTGGCAGCCAGGCAATGTCAGCTTTTTGTCAGTTGGCTTGCTCTGGTGGGGCAGGACCTGATGTCCAGGACTGACTCTAGACTAGCTTTTTCCTGACATCCTGCATCTGTCTCTTACATCTTGCCTGCTACTTTCTGGAGAGAAGGGAGTATCTATGGAAGCTCTTAAGGGAATCCTTTGCTGGCTCTCCACCTTTCCCCTGCACTCTCTATCCTTGTCCTCTGCCCTTGGCTCCCAATGTGGATGTTCATGACCATCTGGCCACTGCCTGCCTTTTCTTCCCTCATTGCACTTGATTTCCCATCAGTGCATCAACACTCTTCCAGGTCTCCGCCAGTCTCCCAAATGGCCAAGCATCCAGAGACTAGAGATGCACCCCTCGTGTCCTCTGCTCCATGCAAAAAGCTTTTGCTTACTTAGGTCCGTCTTGGGATAACTTTCTTGTTTTGAGGGCCTTACTTCAGGTTGCAATAAGTATTTAGCTGGTCCATGTCCAAATGTGCAGAGTGGAGATACAAACAGATTCTAAACTCATGTGATTTTTTTCCTACAGATATTTCATTCCCATCTTTGTAAATGCTGGTCTCCTGTTCTCTCAGTTACCTAGGAGTGGCTTCTTTCTCTTCAAAGATCTCTGTTGTCTAGAAGGTCAGCATCCTGTAGGGTTGGAGATGGGGGAGATGAGAGGCTTTGTTTGGCCAGGAAAAGTCTTTAATACTTCTGTTTAAATTGCACAGTAACTTTTGACTGAGGACATAGGAAAAGCTGAATCCCCCCATTGCCGCTGCACCTCCGGGCCCCTGTGTGGCTGCTCATGTGGGTCACACCAGGGCTAATACTTCACAGCAGAAGGATGATAAATCTCTTGTGGTGGCTACCGGCCTCTTCAGCCCCTTGTACCTGACTTTCCTTTCCCTTCTGCCTGGTGGCCCGAGTCCCTTCTGGGTTAGAGATTCACCTATGACGAGAATGGTGGGTGACACAGCCACAGGCCAGCATCCAAAATGTAACAATTCATGGCTTCAGTTAGAGCTGAATTTTTTTAAACCTTTCATCAGGGAAGGAGCACTTTGTAGAAAATGACTGTACTGCTTGAACTCATCTGCCGTGTAGTCCTCATTACGTGCCTGAGTCATTACAGTTTGCATCACGTGATCTTTTCTCAAACATCAGCCTGGTGAACCAACGATGAAATTGCATTTCTGTGAATTAGAGTACAGATTATTATGGGAAAAAAGAGACATTAAAGGGGAAATGCTCACGTTTATGTCTGAATAAATGTGAAAAGCTTAATGGCTTCAGAGGCAGTTAAAGGAGAGGTTGTAAGGGAACATGAAGCCGTAGCCCCTCGCTCAGACATGTCTCCGAGCGAATGGAGGCAAACCACCTCGGCTATTCAAGCCCTGGGTGTATAAATCCTGGGCGTGTCATCAGTTTGGTGTGCTTTTCTTGTGAGGCTAGGAAAATACAGCATCACTGCGAGTTCTTACTTTTATCTCAAGGCCCTAATACACAGCAGGCAGTCAACAAAGGATTGTTGAAATAAACTGGAAAAGTCTTTACGCACGCAGGTGAAGACTTTACCCCCCACCCCTTATATAGTAAAAGCCAAGCCTACGGCTGGGAAAATTCAGGCGCTGCAGATGGGAATAAACAGTTAAGACAAGCCTGGGAAGGAGAATTAGATCCTGCTTGGGTTCATTTACTTTGGCTCTGACCTGAACGTGCAGCATGTTCGCTGGTTCCAGACAGCTGACCTTGCCTTCCTGTCGGCTTCCAGACCTTGTTGTGAGACCTGCTCCCGGGCCCGTCCTCATCCTGCAGTCTCACCTCTCCCACCATCCTTCTGATCTGTGTACTGGACAGACAGTAGCCACTCAGTGAAAAATGAAGGGATGGGATTAAGTGACTTAATTAGGGCTGATTGTGAATTCAGATTGTGGCTTTTATGGAGTGTCCGAGGCGACATGGTGCAGGGGGCTAAGAACACTTGGCTATGCAGATAGGGTAGTAGGATTGCTGTGTGCTTTCATGTAATTTCTATTTTCCCTCCCAGCCACCTTCCGGGTTATATATTTGGTTATTCAGATGTCAAGCTTGAGATGTAGGTGCCACATTTTTGCTGTCTTGCTGTTTCTCATGCCCTCTCTCATCTGCACAGTTCTTGTAGAAGTCAGAGCCCTTGGTGTCCAAATCCCTGTGTTGTGAGGGCTCCAGCAAGGATGGAGACCTTTTGTTTTCCTCATAGACTGTAGATGAACAAATGAGCGAATGGTTGGAAATAGTAACAGACATTATGTACTGGGCATTGATGATGGCCGGTCATGTGCTTTTTGTACAGTCTCTCCTTAAATTTTCACAGTAACTTTCTTAGGTAAGCATGTCTGTTCTCATTTTGTAGATGAAGAAGCTGCAGCTCAGAGAGGTTCTGTAAACTACCTGGGGTCACACAGCTGTTCAGCGCTCTGGCTAGCATTTGGATGCAGGGCTTTCTGACTCGGAAGATAGGACATTTCTCAACAGGCCAGGCTACCTCAGTGACAGCCATTATTACAGTGACATCTTTGTGATTTTGATACCATATTGTAGCAGGGCTATGGCATTTCAGGTTTAAAGTTCTCCAGGTTCTCTTCATAAGGTAAAATTTCAAATATTTGCATTTTTGAAAGTTGTAATTGCTAGTAGACATCTTATTTTTTATTTTATTCGTTCTTTGGTTTATTTTACCTTCAGTTGGGTTTTTATAATTCCTGGAGGTTTTTAATACTTTTGTTTAAATTGCACAGTAACATTTTGTTTGCATGTCAATGATTTTGGCCAATTTAACTATTATTTTAACAGCACTGCTTTTCATTTGCCTTATCCATTTAAATTTATGTTGAATAAATGTCCCCAGGTTCTCTGAGCTCACTAATTTTTAAATTCTCATTCTACATAGACTCATATCTCATGTAGCTAATTTTTAAACTTTATATTTCTACACTTACTACTGCCAATCAGAGTTGCCATTTACCTTACAATAAAGCCAATGGAAGAAGGGTAAATCATTCACATTTCAAAAACATTTTTTAAAAGTAGGTCTGATCATAGAGAATACCTAGTTATATTAGAAATTTAATTTTCAGTGCAGCTGTATTTTATTTGCTGAGGAATTGGTCAAACACTTTAATACATTGTGTTGGAGAATTGATTGTTAATCATAAAGTCTTCAGGTGCTAAGTTTTTTTCCAAAGATGTTTTCCATCTCATCACATCCATTGCCCTTCTCTTCTAAGACAGCTCAGCAACAGAGAGCATTCCGTTATTCCATGACTATCACACTGCTCTTTCTGGGTGCTCTGAAGCATCAGGGCAGTGTGTGCAGTGGCTTCTGGCTTTGCTCAGCGCATTTCCATAGGAGAGACATGAATCTAGCTAGTGGCGTTGCAGTGAGCACTTGCTGTGCTCTGAGAAGATCAAGCTCAGTGTCCTGGGTTAGGCAGGCTCTCTGGGGGTTTCTATGTGTGCATGCACACACACCTATGTGATCTTTATCCTGTGCTCTGCTGGTGCCAAAGAGGATTTAAGATCACTCAGTGGAAAATGCTTAGAGGATATTTATGAATAGAATGAGAAGGAAAGCAAGGTCTTTTGAAGGAAGAAGTGCCTTAATGGAGGAGCAGGGCTTTGACAGGTGGCCAGAGAGATGGCAGGGCCCCAGATACTGTGGGTGGAGCTGAAAATGTGATAGATGTGTTGATTGACCATCAGTGGACCAGGGACCCTACAGAAAATCCAGAAAGGGTCAGGCTGATTGTGGAAGACCTGAATGGCAAAGGAGGTGGGCCTTTATCTTTAGGCTTGGGGATCAGTACTTTTTCAGGCTGGGGAATGATTTGCTGAAAATGATATCAGAGCAAGAATAATCAGGCAACAGAATGGGTTGGATGGGCAGATGTGAAGTAGGGAGCCAAGTCAGAAATGTGTGCTGAATGAAAGCTCGTGATAATCAGGCAGGTATGGCGGCAGTGGAAGAGAGGGGAAGGAACTACAAAGAAGGCACATTAGGAAGAGCTGGTTGTATGTGAGGGGAAAAGGTGTAGGGCCCTGGCCCTTGTGTTGCAGGAGGGTCCAGCTGGCAAACCCGTTGAAGTGGGGAGGGGCCATTAGGCAATATGTCTGGGTGCTATAGTTCATGGCACATGCATGTGTTTGTCCTGAGATTGGGTGTTGATTTGGTGTGGTCTGTGGCTGTGGGGGATTGTCTGATGAAGGTTGTGGCCATGCCCCTCCCCACCCAGACCGCCTTGGCACTGTCGCCAGGAGAGCTGCAGTCTGAGGTGCCTGGGGCCTTGGAGGCTCCAGGCCTGCAGCTGGGACTGTCGGCAGGCCTGTGATCAGAGCTACCTTGGTCTGGGGCCCATTGTCTCTGTGGTCTCACAGGTATAATGTTTGAATGAATAAAGGGCTGAGAACAAGGGAGTGAATTTAGTATTAGCATTGATTTGAAGAGTCTGGTGGTTATATAAGGGGAAATAACATCCATGCAGATGGACAAACAGTGGCATTTGGGAGAAAGTCAAATATTTGTGGCTTTCTAAGACTGTGTCCACTTGCAATATAGAAAGTTGAATCTTGGGAAAAAAGCCTTTATGGTGCATGGATAAATTACACAAATGTTATAGATTATACATAATGAATTGTTATCCAGCTTGAACATTTGTTTTTCAGAATGGCCAAGGTGGTGAATGATTGCACACAATTTCAAAATTTGTTCTGGGGTTTCCAGAGAAAGGAAGAGAGCAGAGCAAAACTCTCAGCACAGAGGTAGTTAGTATTGGTGGTCAGGCTGCCACCAAAGTATTTGTTTAGCTTTGCCATTAGTCTTGATGTTGAGAGAAGTAAAAAAAAAAAAAACCCTGTATAACTCTAAAAACGAGTTGTTTTTAGGCAAAGAATACAACACTTCTGAAGGGGAACATGATGCAGTTTGGTGGCATGGCTAGTAAAGCTGCCCTTCATGTATCTAACCCCTGGAGAGACAGCAGAATGTGAAGGGGAGTGAAAGCTTTGGGGTTCATTTCAATTTGTCTTCACCACTTAATATTATATGGTCTTGGACAAGTTTCTTAAACTCTCACTTTCTTCATTTTAAAATGTTGATTTTTCTCTCTCTTTGATGATTACTGTGAGGTTGGTGATCGTGTATCGAGCAAGCAGGCCTATGACAGCTCTTGGCACATAGCAGGCACATGTTTATTACACCCACTTTTCCCAGGATACTGTATGTTTTCACTTGGTTGTCCATAGAATGATACTGATCAGCTGTGAAAATGATGGCTATTATTCTTAGTTAGAAGGTGGTTGAGGATTGTGAGCAAGAAAGCATTCTGGAAATAACATCCCCAAACTTTGTTAGCTGGCCTCCTGTCTAGGGAAAAGCACTGTCCTGAAACATGGTAAGGAAAACTTGGAAGATCGGGTCAAAGAGCACAGATGCAGATCTGGGTGAAAATACTGGCTGTCCCTTACTAGTTACGTGACTTTGGGAAGTCTTTTAATTTTTTAATCTATTTCTGAAAAATATGGTTACAGTACCTACAACCCATCCTGTAGGAATCACCTGGGATAAGTTAAGTAGAGCCAGGTATTTGGCTGGAGACAAAAGTGGGAGAACCAGGCAAGGGCCACCTTATGAGGACACTGGTGAATGTATTTACATATTCTTGGCACTATTACTTCCAAAGTTAAAAAAGAAAAAGGGGGGAAAACATACTACTTGTTGATCTATTTAAAGCTTAGTGAAATTCTGATTTATAAAAATAGTGAAATTACTTATTAGGTAACAGCAAGGATGCTTAAGTAATCTATCAACTTGTTATGGAAAATACCCAAGGAAGAGTGGTAATCTGAGAGTTTAGAGAGTGACAGTGGAGTCTCAGGAGAGATTATGAAAGGTAAATTTATCTCTTCCCCTAATCTGGATTGTCCCTTTCAGTAAGGCGTCTCTACCCATGTGTCTTTCCTGAGGGTACCAGCCCTGGGCAAGTTCACTATGGATTCAGTGAGACTGAGAAATGACAATGGAACATTCTTGGGGTAAAAGGGTTTATACCCAGCTTTAGTCTCCTGGTGGTAGGTGGAGCACTAGAATCACATCTGCATCCAGCAGTCTGCAGGTTCATAATCCACCTCTGTCTCTGCCTCCTCCCAGAGCACTGGGTGGGGCTCTTTATATAGTGACTCAGCCAGTAATAGCTTATTGCCTATGGGTGTGGAAGCACTAGCTTAGCAGCAGGCCAGCTACATCATCAAATAGTTTAGGGTCAGGGGAGGATCCTGGCCATAGCAACTTCCATTTTCCCCACACCGTGTTTTGGTGAGTTGTTGAATTAATGGAATTTTATGAAAGTAGTAAAACAAATAAAAACAGGTCAAATTATTTTTTAAATCCCTAGAAACCTTTGACAAATCATAAGGCATTATGGATATGATCGTTAAGACTCATGAGCTTTTCCTGGTGTATTCCATTGCCTTATACCAAAAGCAAGGTGTAAAATTATACTACTTCGATGAACAAATCAAGCAAAAAGTCCATTTGTGCCAAAGGCATTTTGAACAGCAAATCTCAGTTTGGTTGAGATGGCATAGCATTTTTGGTGTATTTTATGTCAAAAAGGCTACATTGGGAAGGAAATAACTTTAGTAGCCTGGCCATTGCCTAGTAATCCTAAAGCTCTCGGCCATGAGGATGCACCGCATGACAGTGGTGCATCAACGGAATTTGTATTGCTTCATGTAAGAGGCATTTAGAAGTCTTAAAACCTCCCAAGGTTTACGATGAGTGTGAATGGCCCCAAGATGCCCTGTTAGTATTGCCACTCTGAGTATATATTGCTTTGAGTTATGAGCCAGAGCAAGCTGTTGTTCAAACCTGTTGTCAGGGATTAGTGGTGTAAAAGAAGCTGGCCGTGGAAGGGGGTGTACTCCCTTTTTAAGATTAAAAGTGGAGTGCAGATTTTTTTTTAATACACTGTAAAGGAAAAAGAATTAGTACCACAAAGAGTAAGTGGTTTGAGACAGCAGTAACGAATTGCTGTTCACAGCATCTAGCTCATAGCTAGCCTTATCCACTCAGAAATAATTATTTTCAAACTGAGCAGCATTTGCAGAGATGGCTCCCAAACAGCTGTGTCAGCTTCAGAATGTGTGAAAACTGCTCAAGAATAAGCCATAAAAGTAGGTTTTGGAAATTAAAAAAAAAAATTCAAGGATGTTTTGATGTGTAGGGATTATTAGCAACAGTTTACAAAAATGCAGCACAGTAAAGTTGGGGGTTCATTTAGTTTCTGCCGCATCTTTCTATTTATCTTCCTGATATATTTGTCTCCTCGGTTACCATAGCACTGCTCATTGGTATTCCTCAGCGTGCGGTGGTGCTGCGAATCCCTTCATAATTACGCTGAACGAGAGAGTCTGTACTTTTTAGGCCTTGCTCAAGCTCAGGGCTCCTTTTTCTTTTGTGTGGCAGCTTTAGTTTTTGTACAAAAACAGCAGCTACTGACCGGCATCTTCGGTGTCACTAGCAGGATGGTCAAACAGCTACCTTCACATCTGATGCAATTACTAATATGTCTCCTTCCCTAAGAGGCAGCCTTTGCTGTCCCCACCCCTGGGGACTATAAACGTCATTTGTTCTGATGTCTGTGCTGCAGGGTCTGTCAGCCCTGCACTCCTCTTCTCAGTTACTGGGGGATGCTCTGCATTTTTCAGAGGGGAAAAGCCTTTGCATTACCCTGTCCTGGCTTTCAGCCTTTGCTTCAGAGATGAGGGGTTCTCAGGGCCCTCGACAGTTTCTCCAGCCCAAGATGGGTATCTGTGGTCTGCTACCAGGAGAGGTGTTTGCAAGTGCACTAGCTCATCACTTTTATGGGATAACTTGGTGTAACACTATCACTGTTGGCTTCTCAGATTATGGCCACTGAAACCAATTACCTTTTAGTCTGAATTTTGAAAGTAAAAAGTCATCGAATCAGTTATATTTGAATCATCTTTATATCTATCAATTACTGCAGTGACTTTTGGGTCTTAGAATAATACATGTTGTAGATACAGTTACTTTTTTTGGATCCCATAGATTAAATTCATTAACCATCCCTCTGGAGATGCATTAGCTGTACTTTGCCTTTAGCTTCTTTTATATGGAGTCAGTTTCAAGTTCAAATACATTTTGTCTGATAAATTGGCTACACATGGAAGAACTAAAGAGAGCAATTATATATGACATCAAATAAACGACTCAGTGACAAGGTGTATTCTATTTAGGTCAGTGCAATTCAAAATGTGAAAAAACATAATTTAAATCCAGTTTACATTATTGGATGGGAGGAATCCCTGTGCATTCTGAGGTTTGGTAATTGGAGATAGTTAATATTTATTGTGTTTGCTGTGAGACGTTCCTGTTGTGAGATGGTTGCATTTGTTTATGTGAGTATTGTTTAGTATGACAGTGCACTGGTACAATCTTTCTGCATAAATTTTGGTGCCTTTGGCTAAAGTGAGGGTGGGTGATGTGTGACTAAGACTGTTAAACCATGATAAGCCAATGTATTTTGCTCTTTACAGAGTTATTTAGAATGACAATGCCCTAGAGTAGGAGTAGAGAGTGGGCACCTTCTATGTTTTTGTTGCAGTGTTTTTCCCCATTTTTCATTTCCCCCTTTTAGAGTTGTGTGACCACACCTTTGCTACGTGACTTTGTAGAACCTTCCAATAGGGGAGGTAGTATCGTCCCATTGATGTGGTCATGTGACTCATGCCAGTCAATGGATTTTTAGTAGCCATGAAGCTGCAGAGATCTTAGACATGCTTCTGTGGTTTGGCTCGGCCTCTGGTGCTCCTGCCATCCACTATGGGAAGAACATGTTCTGGTGGCTGCTGGTCTAAGGAGAACATGGAGACACATGGAGCAGAAGTGAACCCGACCTGAAACCTGGAATTAAGCAGACTTGACAATTGACTTGCAGACCTGTGAGCGAGAAAAATAAGTGCTTATGATTATGAGCCACTGACTTTGGGGATTTTGTTATGCAGCACAAATGTGGAAAAAGCTAATAGGTACATATATTAAAAAAAAATCCCAGCCTTTGTAAGAATTTTATGTGGGTCAACAGGCTCCCTTGAACCAGCAGGAAATCAATGCTCTGTCCTTCATAGCTTGGTGGCACCCTCTGGCTGCCATGCACAGTTGTCCCTTGCTGGCAAGGTAGCTTAACCAGAGGTTCTATCAATATAACCTCTTAAGTATTAGTACAATTAGACATGCCTACTTAGTCAAGTATTTAGAAGATTTTACATATTTTAAAACTTTATATAGGTTTAAAAAGAAAATGTAAATGACTTAAAATAGTCCTGTGGAAGAGATCTTAGTTGCACATAACCAGTTTCTTTTCAATTTCAGGAGAAAATAAGTCTAGTAGAGGATGTTAGGTAGTTGAAGGAAGGTACTTCAAAGTGAGGACAGGAGGCTCTGCTCCCAGAGATGGTGCTCCCAGGTGGCACCATGATGGTGTCAGCAAGGACCCTCTGTGCTAGGGGGAGTTCAAGGCTTCTGCTGCCCTAAGATGTCACTGGGCCCCAGCCCTCTGCCACCCATGTCCTGTGCTCCATGCCCAGCAACCTTTGCCATCATGCTTATCAGAAAGAAGGTTCTGCAGCTTCAGGTTCTCTTCTGAATTAAAGGCTGTGGTGGGTACACTGAGTTGGCGGCGGTGGTGCCTATGTCCCATGTGGATATCCTAGCTGCCGGGGTGAGAAAGTGAGTTTATCACTTCTTCCTTGGGGAAGCAAGACTTCAAATGTGGAAAATCACTGAAACTTAGAAAGGTTGTTCCAAAGATATGAGATAGTCATAAAGCATGAAAACTGTCCATATAAATTCATAATACCTATTTTAAAACCGACCTTTAGTTGCTATTAATCAGTATGGTAACTTATTTTCCACTGTGGACAATTTATTTTTATTTAAAAATTTTTATATTGATGTACCTACAGTAAAATGTACAAATCATAAAGTACAACTTGATGAAGTTTGACATGTGTCTACATTTATGGAGGTTTAAAAATGTAAATGACTTAAAACAGTCCTGTGGAAGAGCTCTTAGTTGCATATAACCAGTTTCTTTTCAATTTCAGGAGAAAACAAGTCTAGTAGAGGATGTTAGGAAGTTGAAGGAAGGTAGTTCAAAGTGAGGGCAGGAGGCTCTGCTCCCAGAGATGGTGCTCCCAGGTGGCACCATGATGGTGTCAGCAAGGACCCTCTGTGCTAGGGGGAGTTCAAGGCTTCTGCTGCCCTAAGATGCCAGATAAAGATAATCAAACATTCACAACATGGCTGTGTTTATAACACTAAGTTAAAAAAATTCTCAAAGTTTAGAACCACCTATTTATGTTCAATTCTACTTAATTCAGCATTCTTTTTCATGAAGCTGGTAGCATTGCTTGATTTCCTTTAGGGCTTGACAGTCATAAATCTACTTTTAAAAGTCTACTGTATAAACTCTTCGTTAAGACAGAGACCCAATTTCTCATTTAGTAATAGGAATGAAGTCTAGAACATTTCATTTGCTGCAGAGAAAATTGTTAAATGAACCTGTGAGGAAATATCCTACACTTCTCTGTATGTCTCAGATGTTAAATTATAGCCCCTGAGTCCTGTAGAGAAAAGCTATCAAATGTAAGGGTTTGTGTTAGGGATGCTAATTCGTTGTGTGGAGCAGAGTGTAATTGATGGATGGCATGGCTGGGGCAAGTCAACTGCAGTGTCCAGACATGTGGCAGGGAGTAGGGCTGCTGAGGGGAAGGAGAGAGCTGTTTGGAGGAGGCCAGCAGAATCTGGGGAGGACGGAGCAGTCAGGTTGGTAATCAGAAAACAAGAGGAGATGAAAAATCTGAGACGGATCATATGGTGATGTGCATGCACTGATGTGATGAGCAGTGGCATGTAGAGTCAGGGCAGAGGTTAGTGAGCCTGTCCCAGTGGGGATGGGACAGAGAGAACACTGTTATTTTGTGAGGCTGGCTAGCTGGATTTGGTGCATTATTTAACGTGCATAAATTCTTTATATAGTGTCTGTGCTCTGAGATTTCTTTGGCCTGCAGATCAGTATCTTAGTTTAGCGATACCATAGATGGGGTGGTTTGTCAACAAACATATTTTTCACAGTTCTGGGGGCAGAGCTGGTGTCTGGTGAGTGCCCACTTCCTGGCTCACAGATGGCTGTCTTCTTGGTGGTGGAGAAAGCAAGCTAGCTCCCTGGTACCTTCTTATGAGCACACTGATCCCATCCAAGAGGGCTCCACTCTCATGCCCACCAAAGAGGCCCCACCTCCAAATGCCATCCCCCCCGGGGATGAGGCTCCAGCCCAGGGATCTGGGGCACGCAGACACTCAGTCTGTAGTGGTAGGTGCTGCTGCGTCCTAGAGCAAGAGCCTTCAGCTTTTTGTGTGCCAGTGGACGCCTTTGACAGTTGGGTGAAGCTAATTGTCTCCTTATCAGAAAGTTTTTAATTGCATAAAACACAATGTAATTACAAGGGAAGAAAGTATTAAAATAGAATTGTTGAAATACTAAAAAATGAATTTGTAATAGAGTAAAATAGGGCACTAAGTAACATCATCTCAAAGTAATGCTGAGTGTAAGTGGTACTTCAGGGGTATCTGCAGCAACTCCAGTGTAATATGAAAAACATCCCTGATTTTTATCAAGGTTAAAGTCACAGGTTCTGGTAGCACTTCCTTAATAATTGCTGTAAATGCTACATTTCAGTTGGAAACAAGTGAAAATAAGGATGCCTCTTCCCCATCCACGTTTGCCGACTCCCTGAGCTCTATCCACAGGTGTCACCCAAGCCCTTGCTGACCTCAGGGTAAAGAGCCCATTCTCCAAAGGGTTGCCTGAATGTTCACTGAGCAGGTGTACCTTCGTAGAAGGGAATCCCTCACATGAAAAGGTCATAAATCAACTGTCTCTGTAAAGTGTGGTTCTGTTGCCTGGCCTGTTTTGTTTCATGGATCAATTTATCTGTCCCCGGGCCAACCCAGCACTATGACTGTGATATTCGCACTGTCCAGGCAGATGTGCGGTCCCCTTTCTGCCGCAGTCTCACCCGTAAGCAGTATTTGCCTTCTTTTGGTTCTTTGTTCTTCCATATAACTGGTCATATTCTGAAAAATAATCTGCTGGGATTTTGATTGCAGTTACATTGGATCCATTTATCAATTTGAAGAAGAATTGACAGGGTAAAGTAATTAAATGTACATTTTTTAACTAGATAAATTGGGGGAAATAGTTGCTTTGAGAAGATTTTGGCTGTCTCAATAGACAAATACTTATTATGAGCATACCTCTCAAGATCACAAACTTGTTTATTTGTTTTAAAGGTGCCACTTTACAAAATTGACCAGGCATTTAAATAAATAATGAACTAAATGTGGCAGCTGAAGTTCTTAAAGCAATCATGTCCTTGACATTTACTATAACCTCATACTGAGAATATTGGTATCAAACACCTAAGCAGCCTAAATTTAAGTGGACTAGTTCATTCATTCACACAATGTGTATTAATTGAGTACCTAATGTGTACCAGGCAACTTTTCTAGCTGCTGGGGATGTAGCCAGGTGAAGAAGGGGCTCAAGGAGACAGACGATATCTCTGTCAAAATGTTTCTGAGAGATTGATGACTGAGTATTGCCCACTGGATTTAGCAACATGGACCTTACTGGTGGCTTTGCCAAGAGTAGTTTCTTTGGTGTAGTGGGACAAAAGTCTGCTTGGAATGGAATCGTGACCAAATAATAGGAGACAAGTAAGAACTGTGAGTTTATATAACTATCTGAAGACTTGCTGCTATAAAAACAAGCAGAAAAATCAAGTTCTAGGTGATACACTATATTTGTATACTAATGGCAATGATTTACTAGAGAGGAAGATTTGATGGTGTTGAGAAGGGAGCTCATTTTTGGAGTGAAGTCCTTGACTGGACAAGAGATGATCAGAACCAGTGCACAAACGGAGGTTTTGGGCTTATCTAGGAGCCAGTCTGGTTAGTCCTGCTGTATCCCCCAAAGCAAGGCACATGGGCACAGACACAGAAAGGTTTTTTGATGGGAAAATGGTGAAGCTTTATTCTGAGTAGTTCCATTTCCACAATGAAATAAAAATTTAAAGCTATGAACTGTAAATAACTGGCACAGGGACAGGTTAATTGATCAGTGGGACAAAACAGAAGGTTCCCAGTGAGGGAACAAGCACAGAATGTTGGGGAGATGGAAGAGTGTGGAAATGGTTTTTCTGACTAGTGAGAAAGTGATGGACTTGGGGCAAGACATGAGGTTGCCAGACAGAGCTGCAGGCCTGCTGAAATGATCATTAATTAAATGGAGATCAGATAACAGTTGTGTGTTACCCTCCACCACACTGGGCCTTTTGGGAGCAGTGCAGAGCAGGCAGAGAGTTGGGTTTCCACCAGGGCTGGGTTTTGCTAGGAGAGTACAACAGATGGAGAGAGGGGTGAAGCATTTGAGGGTGGTTTCTGGGATGTGATCGTGATGGATCGTAGCTTCTCAGTTATATGTGGAGGGAATGAAGACATGCAGAGTGATGGACAATAAGCAGTAGGATTGGAAGTCCAGGTTGGAGCTATAAAAGGTGTGAGCTGAGAAATAACTGTGCTGGTCATTGATTGGGAGGCTTGAAACAGCCCTTGGAGGTAGCACAGCTGCTGGCCACAGGCTCTGGGCTCTGGGCTCTGGCTTTGGCAGTGAGGGGCTGAGATGAGTGGACAGAGGAGCGGTGGTCAAGGACTGAGGGGCCAGGATGTTGAATGAATTGCATAAGTTGTGGCTACTTAGACATTAAAAAAAATAAGTTTCATGTGTACAACATTGTGATTCAACATCTGCTTTCATTACAAAGTGATCATCTCTAAAAGTCTAGTTACCATCCATCACCATCCATTTGACCCTCTTCACCCATTTTGCTGACCCTCCAAACCCCTCCCTTCTGGTTACTAGCAATCTGTTCTTTCTGTGTACGAGCTTGTTTCTGTTTTGTTTTGTTTGTACAGTCCACAAATGAGTAAAGTCATACTCTTTTTGTCTTTCTTGTTCTGATTTATTTCACTTAACATAATGCCCTCAAATTCCTTCCATGTTGGTGTAGGTGGCACTCTTTCCTTCTTTCTAGTGGCCAAGTAATATTCCATGTGTGTGTGTACCATGTCTTTTTTATCCACTCATCCATCGATGCAAAAATAAAGTGGATCCTTGGATTTATTCTCTTGCTTCTTTATTTTAGTATTTGAAAAACATAGGTTTTCATTTCTTCATTCTCATCTGTTTCATTTAAAATTTTCAAGTAATTTTGGCTAAGATATATCATAGAAATTAATACTCTAGAGAGAACAAGGTTCTAGGTCATTCATCTAAACATATGGGATGAAGTTACAAAACTTTGAGTTGTTCATTATAATTTGATGCTTTACTTTATTTAAGAACCTGTAAGTCCTGTTTGTGTGTCTGTGTTTTAATTTAATAACTAGAGAGCTGCAGAATTTATTTTTGAAAGAGATTTTAGATGTCATTTGGGTTGATCTTCCTTAAGCCATCATTTAGGCTACTTAACACCATTCCAATGCTGGCACGCTTTGGAAGATGACTGACTGGGCTAACTGTGACATTAATGCCTGTGTGAGGATCTAACCCCAATGTAGAAACTTTGCATTTTGAAAGGAAGATAATAGTTACTGAATTACTTTCAGCCTAATTATTTTGGTTAGGTTGATGAGATATGTTACATTTCCATTACTGTTAGCCTTATTTTAAAATTTGTATTTATTTTATTTAGCTAATCTGGTTATTACAATAGCTGAACCAACATTTGAGCTGTTGGGTTGATTGTGTTAATTCTATATACTGTATTATTCATATTATCATATGGATTATATATACAAACCATAATTATACACATGGATTGCTTTGCATGCACTATATATATGGTAGATATTATGTGATAATTTTTTATTTATTTGGAAAAGCAAATATACACAGTTACATACATATGTATTAGAACTTTGCATACATTTGTATTAGACAATACACTGTGATATGTGACTGCCTCTGCTGGGGAGTCCTCATTTAACACTGGCCCACTGTGTTGCTGCCCATTTCCGCCTTGTAGAGCAGGGTGCATTTCCCATGCTTATAAAGCCACTGGGTCCAGAATATCCCAGTGCTCTTAATCTGCAGAGATGTGTATTTACACTCTTAATTTACTGCACAAATAATTTTATAACAGCAATAATAGAAATAAAGCTCTGAAATCATTTAGAAGTCCATTTGCTAAGAAGCTAATGCATCATAATAAACTTTTATTTTCCTTCCAGCCCTTTTATGCATGGATGCATGCTTTTTTTAAAACATAATTTTAGTCATAGCTTCCATATACCTTTTATTCAGTGCTGCTCCCATTGTGAATATTGTACGTTTGGCATGAACGTGGAGTGTAAGTAATTGTGGAATGTGTTTGGGCGGAGTTTTGTTTTGCTTCGGTTTTTGGTTAGTAAAAGAGGTTTGTTTGTTTGTTTATTTATACTACTATGGACATTTCTGGCTAACTCATGTGAGTAGCTGGTTTCAAAGAGAACTTTTGCTGAAGTTAGCCTGATATTTAACTGGCAACTTAGATTGAGATTTCATGGTTATAAAGTTGATCCCTGTTCTGGTGTTTTATGTGGCGATAATCTTCTTAGAATGTCACAGAGCCTGATTAAAGAATAATATTTTTGAATACAATTTTTCATGGGTGAAGGCACCTTCTTGATTACCTTGCCCATGGGGATGGTACTGCCAGGATCCAGGGGAGATTGAGGGCACTGTAGAAATGTGAGTATTTTCTTCAGAGCATAAAATCAAGACCAACTTCTGCAGGGGTAAGGAGGAAGGACTGCAGTGGGCAGGAGCTCAGGAATGCCTGGGAGGAGGTTTGCCAGGGCTCCTTGTAAAGAATTGACTAAAAGGATTGACCTCGGTTTATTAGAATGCCCCCAATTCCTCTCTCTTCTAGCTTAAAAAAAGTTGAATTCAAAGTTTTGTGGGGTAAAAATCTCTCATTGCCAAAACCGAATGAAACGAAGATGTTCTGTGTCAGGTTGAAAATTTTTAGCAGTTTGCCATCTCTGTAGAAATAATAGTTTTAGTTCAATATTTTATTATGTTCTATATGAAAAACACAAATAACCTTCCATTCCACTAGATTATTAGTTTTGTCCCTTGGACCCTGTCAAATAAACTGACAACTACATTGTTCAGATAGCTTAGAAACAAATAATTTTGTTATTAAGTTGAAATAACATCATGATAACATTGTGATAGTTTGATTTAAAATGATGGTGGAAATCAATGTAGCTTACACAAGTTTGATATTAGATTTTTACTCCGTGTTCTCTGTGTACTTGTTTTTAATACAATCTTTACTTTTGTAGAAGTTTGGAGGATTTTTTTTTAACTAAACTTTGTTTTTGCATATTTGAATGTCTACCTGGAATGGAAAGTGCTTTTTTGTCTCTTTATAGGTTTTAATTAAAAATTAATTGTTGGGTGAGCTGTTTAATATTTTTGCCTTTTGATAAATGACATAGATTTACAAGTAGATAAATTAGAGCAATTTACTTTCTCCTTAAGAAAGTAAGTACTGTAGCAGAATTTTTTTTTTAATGCAAATGATCTTAGAGCTTTTAATAGAATTTGCATAGCAGCTTATATCTACTATTAAAGAGTAAAACATTCTTGAAGCTTTCGGGGAAGACCTGTAGACTTAAGCACTTTCTCTGCTTTCTTTTTTTGAGAGGGCATCTCTCATATTTATTGATCAAATGGTTGTTAACAACAATAAAATTCAGTATAGGGGGTCAACGCTCAATGTACAATCATTAATCCATCTCAAGCCTAATTCTCGTCAGTCTCCAATCTTCTGAAGCATAACGAACAAGTTCTTACATGGTGAACGAATTCTTACATAGTGAATAAATTCTTACATGGTGAACAGTACAAGGGCATTCATCAAAGAAACTTTCAGTTTTGATCACGCATTATGACCTATAAAAAATCAGGTCAAATATGAATATTCGTTTGATTTTTGTACTTGATTTATATGTTGATCCCACATTTCTCCTATTATTATTATTATTTTTATTTTTAATAAAATGCTGAAGTGGTAGGTAGATGCAAGATAAAGGTAGAAAACATAGTTTAGTGCTGTAAGAGGGCAAATGTAGATGATCAGATGATCAGGTGTGTGCCTATGGACTAAGTATTAATCCAGGCTAGACCAGGGCAGCAAGACATCGACGGATGCAGAAGATTTCTCTCAAAGCAGGGGGTGGTGAGGTTCTGCGCCTCACCTCTGTTGATCACCAAATTCTCACCTGATGGCCCCCCCTGCGACTGTGCCTGTCTTAGGTTGTTCCTCCCTTGAGGAATCTTACCCGTCTCTGGCTAACCAGTCATCTTCCGGGGCCATACAGGGAAATGTAAAGTTGGTAAGTGAGAGAGAAGCCATATTGTTTCCAAAGGTTAGCTTTTTACTTCTTTGCATATTTATGCCTTGTGGCTTCTATGCCCAGCACTTGTCTCGAGGTATCTTTACCACCTGGAGGAATTATGATACTTGGTAAATTCGATATGAGGCACGAATTCTATTTAAGGGTTGTAATTAGGAAGGAAGAAGAAAAGCTATAGATGTAGCATATGAAGGAAACATGGGAGGATTGATTATTTCTTTGACATATCTTCTTGTATAGTACCTTAAGTATGTATAGGTTTTAAACTACTAACTAATTTGCACACACATATTAACATAATAGGAATACGGTGACATAAACAAAGCAAATCTATAATTACCATCCATCTCCAGTGAAGCCAAGAAAACCATTTAGGCACCCTAGGCATTTGTGAAAATTTATCTATGATATGATGGATATTGTCCAACTGTACTTGAACCATCAGACAAATTAAAGCAGCCCATTTCTGGGATCTGTTCACATCCCATATGTTCTTTTAACCATAGATAGTCTATAGTCACGAGATTTTGGAGTGATACAACTTGCACCCCTCCCAACTCCTGGTTGAGTTCCAACAGTACAGATCCGGTCAAATTCGTTGTCTCACTGTATGCACATGCCAGCCTAGACATCTCCCTCCTCATTCCTATGGCAGGTCCAGGAGACGGTGGGCTGGATGCAGCCACAACCGCAGCATTGTCCGGATACCTGTGGAGGCTTTTTGATGATCCTCCCCCGGCACAAGTCCTCCAGAGAGTGCTGATGCCGGAAGCTCCTCCTCATATCGTACCTTAGTTCATTTTCTGGGTATCCAAGCTAGGCCTTGATCTTCTGCATAGAAACAAACAGACCCTTTGCCCACACTTTGACATGCCCTCTATACCACTGTGCAGAACTCATTGGAGGTCAGCACACAGTAACTGCTTTTTTTTTTTTTTTTAATTAAGAGAAAGGAATATTATCAGAAAAGAGTACCTCCATACCTGATCATCTGACACCCTTTAAGTGATCAACATTAAGGATATTTAAAGCATGCGTTGATCTTTGATTTACCAATAGTTTTATCCTGTCAAGGAGTAATCCCCCTTTTCTTTCTTTCTTTCTTTTTTTTTTTTTTTTTTTTTTTTAATTTTTAATCTACACTTACATGAAGAATACTATGTTTACTATGCTCTCCCCTATATCAGGTCCCCCCTAACAACCACATTACGGTTACTGTCCATCAGCTTAGCAAAATGTTGTAGAGTCACTACTTGTCCTCTCTGTGTTGTGCAGCCCACCCCCCCCCTTCTCCCTCCCCCCCATGCATGCTAATCTTAATACCCCCCTTCTTCTTCGCCCCCTATCCCTCCCTGCCCACCCATCCTCCCCAGTTCCTTTCCCTTTGGTACCTGTTAGTCCATTTTTGGGTTCTGTAATTCTGCTGCTGTTTTGTTCCTTCAGTTTTTCCTTTGTTCCTATACTCCTCAGATGAGTGAAATCATTTGGTATTTCTCTTTCTCCTCTTGGTTTATTTCACTGAGCATAATACTCTCCAGCTCCATCCATGTTGCTGCAAATGGTTGGATTTTTCCACTTCTTATGGCTGAGTAGTATTCCATTGTGTATATGTACCACATCTTCTTTATCCATTCATCTACCGATGGACATTTAGGTTGCTTCCAATTTTTGGCTATTGTAAATAGTGCTGCGATAAACATAGGGGTGCATCTGTCTTTCTCAAACTTGATTGCTGCGTTCTTAGGGTAAATTCCTAGGAGTGGAATTCCTGGGTCAAATGGTAGGTCTGTTTTGAGCATTTTAATGCACCTCCATACTGCTTTCCACAATGGTTGAACTAATTTACATTCCCACCAGCAGTGTAGGAGGGTTCCCCTTTCTCCACAGCCTCGCCAACATTTGTTGTTGTTTGTCTTTTGGATGGCAGCTATCCTTACTGGTGTGAGGTGATACCTCATTGTAGTTTTAATTTGCATTTCTCTGATAATTAGCGATGTGGAGCATCTTTTCATGTGTCTCTTGGCCATCTGTATTTCTTTTTTAGAGAACTGTCTGTTCAGTTCCTTTGCCCATTTTTTAATTGGGTTATTTGTTTTCTGTTTGTTGAGGCATGTGAGCTCTTTATATATTCTGGACGTCAAGCCTTGATCGGATGTGTCATTTTCAAATATATTCTCCCATACTGTAGGGTTCCTTTTTGTTCTATTGATGGTGTCTTTCGCTGTACAGAAGCTTTTCAGCTTAATGTAGTCCCACTTGCTCATTTTTGCTGTTGTTTTCCTTGCCCGGGGAGATATGTTCAAGAAGAGATCACTCATGTTTATGTCTAAGAGTTTTTTGCCTATGTTTTATTCCAAGAGTTTAATGGTTTCATGACTTACATTCAGGTCTTTGATCCATTTTGAGTTTACCTTTGTATATGGGGTTAGACAATGGTCCAGTTTCATTCTCCTACATGTAGCTGTCCAGTTTTGCCAGCACCATCTGTTGAAGAGACTGTCATTTTGCCATTGTATGTCCATGGCTCCTTTATCAAATATTAATTGACCATATATGTTTGGGTTAATTTCTGGAGTCTCTAATCTGTTCCACTGGTCTGTGGCTCTGTTCTTGTGCCAGTACCAAATTGTCTTGATTACTATGGCTTTGTAGTAGAGCTTGAAGTTGGGGAGTGAGATCCCCCCTACTTTATTCTTCTTTTTCAGGATTGCTTTGGCTATTCGGGGTCTTTGGTGTTTCCATATGAATGTTTGAATTATTTGTTGCAATTCATTGAAGAATGTTGCTGGTAATTTGAGAGGGATTGCATCAAATCTGTATATTGCTTTGGGCAGGATGGCCATTTTGACGATATTAATTCTTCCTAGCCATGAGCATGGGATGAATTTCCATTTATTAGCGTCCCCTTTAATTTCTCTTAAGAGTGACTTGTAGTTTTCAGAGTATAAGTCTTTCACTTCTTTGGTTAGGTTTATTCCTAGGTATTTTATTCTTTTTGATGCAATGGTGAATGGATTTGTTTTCCTGATTTCTCTTTCTATTGATTCGTTGTTAGTGTATAGGAAAGCTACAGATTTCTGTGTGTTAATTTTGTATCCTGCAACTTTGCTGTATTCCTATATCAGTTCTAGTAGTTTTGGAGTGGAGTCTTTAGAGTTTTTTATGTACAGTATCATATCATCTGCAAATAGTGACAGTTTAACTTCTTCTTTACCAATCTGGATTCCTTGTATTTCTTTGTTTTGTCTGATTGCCGTGGCTAGGACCTCCAGTGCTATGTTAAATAGCAGTGGGGAGAGTGGGCATCCCTGTCTGGTTCCCGATCTCAGAGAAAATGCTTTCAGCTTCTCGCTGTTCAGTATAATGCTGGCTGTGGGTTTATCATATATGGCCTTTATTATGTTGAGGTACTTGCCCTCTATTCCCATTTTGCTGAGAGTTTTTATCATGAATGGATGTTGAATTTTGTCAAATGCTTTTTCAGCATCTATGGAGATGATCATGTGGTTTTTGTCTTTCTTTTTGTTGATGTGGTGGTTGATGTTGATGGATTTTTGAATGTTGTACCATCCTTGCATCCCTGGGATGAACCCCGCTTGGTCATGGTGTATGATCCTTTTGATATACTGTTGAATTCTGTTTGCTAATATTTTATTGAGTATTTTTGCATCTACATTCATCAGGGATATTGGTCTGTAATTTTCTTTTTTGGTGGGGTCTTTGCCTGGTTTTGGTATTAGGGTGATGTTGGCCTCATGGAATGAGTTTGGGAGTATTCCCTCTTCTTCTATTTTGTGGAACACTTTAAGGAGAATGGGTATTATGTCTTCTCTGTGTGTCTGATAAAATTCCGAGGTAAATCCGTCCGGCCCCGGGGTTTTGTTCTTGGGTAGTTTTTTGATTACCGTTTCAATTTCTTTGCTCGTAATTGGTTTGTTTAACTTTTGTGTTTCTTCCTTGGTCAGTCTTGGGAGGTTGTATTTTTCTAGGAAGTTGTCCATTTCTTCTAGGTTTTCCAGCTTGTTGGCATATAGGTTTTCATAGTAGTCTTTAATAATTCTTTGTATTTCTGTGGAGTCTGTCGTGATTTTTCCATTCTCATTTCTGATTATGTTGATTTGTCTTGACTCTCTTTTTCTCTTAATAAGTTGGGCTAGAGGCTTATCTATTTTGTTTATTTTCTCAAAGAACCAGCTCTTGGTTTCGTTGATTTTTGCTATTGTTTTATTCTTCTCAATTTTGTTTATTTCTTCTCTGATCTTTATTATGTCCCTCCTTCTGCTGACTTTAGGCCTCATTTGTTCTTCTTTTTTCAGTTTTAATAATTGTGATGTTAGACTATTCATTTGGGATTGTTCTTTCTTCTTCAAGTGTGCCTGGATTGCTATATACTTTCCTGTTAAGACTGCTTTCGCTGCATTCCACAGTAGTTGGGGCTTAGTGTTGTTGTTGTCATTTGTTTCTATATATTCCTTGATCTCTATTTTGATTTGTTCATTGATCCATTGATTATTTAGTAGCATGTTGTTAAGCCTCCATGTGTTTGTGAGCCTTTTTGTTTTCTTTGTAGAATTTATTTCTACTTTCATACCTTTATGGTCTGAAAAATTGGTTGGTAGAATTTCAATATTTTGGAATTTACTGAGGCTCTTTTTGTGAGCTAGTATGTGGTCTATTCTGGAGAATGTTCCATGTGCACTTGAGAAGAATGTATATCCTGTTGCTTTTGGATGTAGAGTTCTATAGATGTCTATTAGGTCCATCTGTTCTAGTGTGTTGTTCAGTGCCTGTGTGTCTTTACTTATTTTCTGCCCGGTGGATCTATCCTTTGGGGTGAGTGGTGTGTTGAAGTCTCCTACAATGAATGCATTGCAGTCTATTTCCCTCTTTAGTTCTGTTAGTATTTGCTTCACATATGCTGGTTCTCCTGTATTGGGTGCATATATATTTAGAATGGTTATATCCTCTTGTTGGACTGAGCCCTTTATCATTATGTAGTGGCCTTCTGTATCTCTTGTTACTTTCTTTGTTTTGAAGTCTATTTTGTCTGATATTAGTACTGCAACCCCTGCTTTCTTCTCACTGTTGTTTGCCTGAAATATGTTTTTCCATCCCTTGACTTTTAGTCTATGCTTATCTTTGGGTTTAAGGTGAGTTTCTTGTAAGCAGCATATAGATGGGTCTTGCTTTTTTATCCATTCTATTACTCTATGTCTTTTGATTGGTGCATTAAGTCCATTTACATTTAGGGTGACTATTGAGAGATATGTACTTATTGCCATTGCAGGCTTTAGATTCGTGGTTACCAAAGGTTCAAGGTTAGCTTCTTTAGTATCTTACTGCCTAACTTAGCTTGCTTATTGAGCTGTTATATACACTGTCTGGAGATTCTTTTCTTCTCTCCCTTCTTATTCCTCCTCCTCCATTCTTCATATGTTGTGTATTTTGTTCTGTGCTCTTTTTAGGGGTGCTCCCATCTAGAGCAGTCCCCGTAGGATGCCCTGTAGAGGTGGTTTGTGGGATGCAAATTCCCTCAGCTTTTGCTTGTCTAGGAATTGTTTAATCCCGCCATCATATTTAAATGATAGTCATGCTGGATACAGTATCCTTGGTTCAAGGCCCTTCTGTTTCATTGCATTAAGTATATCATGCCATTCTCTTCTGGCCTGTAGGGTTTCTGTCGAGAAGTCTGATGTTAGCCTGATGGGTTTTCCTTTATAGGTGACCTTTTTCTCTCTAGCTGCCTTTAAAACTCTTTCCTTGTCCTTGATCCTTGCCATTTTAATTATTATGTGTCTTGGTGTTGTCCTCCTTGGATCCTTTCTGTTGGGAGTTCTGTGTAATTCCATGGTCTGTTCGATTATTTCCTCCCCCAGTTTGGGGAAGTTTTCAGGAATTATTTCTTCAAAGAGACTTTCTATCCCTTTTCCTCTTTCTTCTTCTTCTGGTATCCCTATAATATGAATATTATTCCTTTTGGCTTGGTCACATATTTCTCTTAGTGTTGTTTCATTCCTGGAGATCCTTTTATCTCTCTCTATGTCAGCTTCTATACGTTCCTGTTCTCTGGCTTCTATTCCTTCAATGGCCTCTTGCATCTTATCCATTCTGCTTATAAATCCTTCCAGGGATTGTTTCACTTCTGTGATCTCTTTCCTGACATCTGTGATCTCCTTCCGGACTTCATCCCACTGCTCTTGCATTTTTCTCTGCATCTCATCCCACTGCTCTTGCATTTTTCTCTGCATCTCATCCCATTGCTCTTGCATTTTTCTCTACATCTCTGTCAGCATGTTCATGATTTTTATTTTGAATTCTTTCTCAGGAGGACTAGTTAGGTCTGTCTCCCTCTCAGGTGTTGTCTCTGTGATCTTTGTCTGCCTGTAGTTTTGCCTTTTCATGGTGATAGAGATAGTTTGCAGAGCTGGTACAAGTGACCGCTGGAAGAGCTTCCCTTCTTGTTGGTTTGTGGCCTTCTCCTGGGAGAATAGCGACCTCTAGTGGCTTGTGCTGGGCAGCTGTGTGCAGACAGGGCTTCTGCTTTCTGCCTGGTTGCTATGGGGTTTATCTCCACTGTTGCTGTGGGCGTGGCCTGGCTGGGGCTGCTCCTCCCAAATGGTGGAGCCCCATTGGAGGGGGAGCGGCCGGGAGGCTATTTATCTCGGTAAGGGGCCTCTGTGCTCCCTGCCGCCCAGGGGATTTGAGTGCCCAGAGATCCCCAGATTCCCTGCCTCTGGTCTCAGTGACCTGTCCTGCCCCTTTAAGTCTTCCAAAAAGCACTCTCCAAACCAAAACAACAACAGCAACAATGAGAGAGGGAACAGAAAGAAAAATAAAGGAAAAAACATGTGATTTTTTCTTTTTTTGTCCTCAGGTGCCGGTCCCAGGCACCCGCTCACTGGTCCTGCTGCCCTGTCTCCCTAGCACCAGGGTCCCTGTCCTTTCAAGGCTTCCGAAAAGCACCCACCCACCGGTCCCGCAGGGAAAGAACGCTCGATATTCTTTGTCCTCAGGCGCTGGTCCCAGGCACCCGCTCACCAGTCCCGCCACCCTGCCTCCCTAGCACCGGGGTCCCTGTCCCTTTAAGGCTTCCAAAAAGCCCTCGCCAAAAAGAGAGAAAAAAAGGGGAAAAACGCACGATTTCCTCCGTCCTCAGGTGCCGGTCCCAGGCACCCGCTCACCAGTCCCGCCGCCCTGCCTCCCTAGCACCGGGGTCCCTGTCCCTTTTAGGCTTCCAAAAAGCACTCGCAAAAAAGAGAAAAAAAAAGGGGAAAAACTCGCGATTTCCTCTGTCCTCAAGTGCCGTTCTCAGGCACCCGCCCACCGGTCCCGCAGGGGAAAACATGGGAAATTCTTTGTCCTTAGGCGCCGGTCCCAGGCACCTGCTCACCAGTCCCACCGCCCTGCCTCCCTAGCACCGGGGTCCCTGTCCCTTTAAGGCTTCCAAAAAGCGCTCGCCAAAAAGAGAAAAAAAAAAGGGGGAAAAACGCGCCATTTCCTCCGTCCTCAGGCGCCGGTCTCAGGCACCCGCCCGCCGGTCCCGCAGGGAGAAACGCGGGATATTCTTTGTCCTCAGGTGCCGGTCCCAGGCACCTGCTCACCGGCCCCGCCACCCTGCCTCCCTAGCAACGGGGGCCCGTCCCTTTAAGGCTTCCAAAAAGCACTCGCCAAAAAAAACCGCTCTGGTTTCTTTCCACCCGCCGGGAGCCGGGGGGAGGGGCGCTCAGGTCCTGCCGGCCGGGGCTTGTATCTTACCCCCTTTGCAAGGTGCTGGGTTCTTGCAGGTGGGGGTGCGGTCTGGATGTTGTCCTGTGTCCTGTGGTCTCTATTTTAGGAAGATTTTTCTTTCTTATATTTTCATAGCTCTATGTGTTTTTGGGAGATTTCCACTACTCTACTCACGCCGCCATCCTGGCTCCGCCTCTCTGTAGCAGAATTTTAAATACCAACTTGTTGAGGTATTTAAAATAGGATTTTATTAACTAAAGTATAACTTACAGCCAACCGTAAGAAACCAGTATTTCTTAGCAGTTGATATGTTTAGGCATCTTTTCCTAGTACATATCATTTGTAATGTTTTTCTGGAGCCTCTTACAGCAGAGGTAAGTGTGTATGTCTCATTAGTTTGTGGTTGGGCTGCTCAGTTGTCCTAGCCAAATAATTAATGAGGCCAAGTTTGGGTTTTGTTCCTGGACAAGCCGATTAGTGCAGTTCCTCCTGCCCTGTACACATTAGATTGTGCTAGTTATCACCGGATGTCTGTGAATACAGAGAAACAGATATTTTGGACATAACTTCTTGCAGTTTGAGAACAACTGGTATGTTTATTGCTATAGAGAACTGGAATGATTAAACAAAGAGGTTTTTTCCAAGTTCAATGTTGTGGTTAGCTAAAGGTTAAAGTTTAAGTCAGAAATGTATCTGAATTAAACCATGGTTGAAGTTTAGTACACAGTTTTGCATTAGAATAGAAGCATACTCATTTTATTTTTATTTGGCGCTTATTATAAGCTATCAGGATAACTGTTCTCACCATCTTTCATGTTTAATCCTCTACATAATTTTATAGAATCATAAATGTTTAGTATTTTATGAGCTCTATAGAGATCATCTGGTTTCATTTTCTCACCTGCCAAGTGAAGAAACATGATTCTCAGGGAAACTGAGGTCACACAGTATGTTGGGCTCAGTGCCAAGTTTAGATTCAAGGTTCCTTCTCCAGCTTGACCCATTCCTCCATCCCTGTTCCCAGGGAGTGGGGTCTCTACCCACCCAAGATACTGGCTTCCAGCCTTAACATTTTCTTTATCCTTTATTGAGATTAGGTTATGGGTAAAACATTCTAGAGACTATTCTGAGGTATTAATTACCATGATCTATTTTAAGTTTATTGTATATCTGCTTGAGTCCATGTAAAACTTGGCATTCTTACTAAAGACAAGATTGTCCTGATATGATAATTTATGTATTATTTATATGGGCATTTCTTAACAAGACAGTGATTGAAAAATAAGATGTTAAGATGGCTAGAAAAAAAACCAAAAGACAGTGAGGTAAGTTTTTTGAGGGTAAGAACTTTTGAATACCTACTAGGTACAAAGTGATTCAAAGGGCATAAATGGGATGCTTTGCCAGAACCTGCTCTTAGGTTCTTAGGAATTTTGCATAATGGGAGCAAACACTTTTCAGCTGAAACATGGAAGTGTGCAGCTAAGCCACAGTTATCTTGTTTTCAATCATTTTTGTGGAATTACGCTCTCTTCTGTAAATTGTTTTAAATAGCATCTTAGTTATATTGTTGTTTACTCTGCTTAATTAAGTATAGTATCATCAGCAGCTCAAATAGTGACATCCCAGAAAATTCTGGAAGACAGAAATCTTGCTCAATTTTAACTATTTTATACTTATCTGTGGTCATTTGGGGAAGGAGATTCCCATCTGAGGAGCTGTAAAAATATTTAAACAATGCTTTATGATTTCTTGTTTGTTTGTTTCTTTAACTGCATGACAGATCCCCAAACCATATGCAAATGATTTTCAAATATCCACTGTTTAGGATTATCTAAAATGCTTTTCTGTTTGTGTGAGTAATTGAGCTTTGATCACAAACATCTGTGTTAAGTCTTAGCCCAACAGATGAAAGATATGATACTGAAAGGAGAGTAATCTGGAAGTCTCTAAAACCCATTTAGATATTTTATATGCCAACAAAATGCATGTGCACGTATCAGTTAGGACTTTTTTTGTTGCAAGTGCTAGAAAATGGAACTCTGTGTGGCATTAGGGTGGGTGGCTCAGGTACCTGAGGAGGCCAGGGGTAAAACTGTCTGTAGGGCAGGGCTGCCTGGAGTTTCTCAGAGAAAGTCATCCACACCCAGTTTCTCTCTATCTCTCAGCTCTATGTTGTCTGTGACAACTCTGTGTTCAGGCTGGCTTACCTGGTGGTCACAAGATAGCTGCCACCCTTTCTACTCACATCCTGTTGGGTCAGTTCAGGGAAGGAGGGGCCCCCACCAGTGATGTCACCATTTCACCCTGGCCCTGATTGGATACTGTGTCCACGGCTGAACCAATCACTGAGATCCAGGAAGGCAGTCCTCTGGCCATTTCTACGTTGCATTATCCACTTTCGGAAGAACTGGGTTTTCAGAACAAAGTAATGGTTTTGTCCCAAAAGATGGTGATGCATGCTGGCTGGTCAGAAATAACAAATGCTGACCACAATATATGTGAGAGTTTGTGTCTTCCCCCATATAATCATTTTGCAATTTGCATTTATTGTGAAATGCTAAAAAATCCTTTGTTTCATAATACTAGGAAGGGAAGGAGACAAACTATTTTTCTGTGTTTGTGAAGCCAACAATTAAAATGATCTCCACCCCTACCGCCTTTGGGCCTATATTAGTATTTGAAACTGCTTTGGGGAAACTGTGCATCCAGTAGGGCTTATCTGTGAATTAACATGTCTATTTTTGAACTCCATGTGTTCTTGATCTAGTCTATGCTCCTTTGATACATGAGGTTTGCTCTGTACCCATGTAGTAAGACAGTGAATGAAATCAGTGGTGTGTTAAAGTGGGGCACCCACTGGATTTCAGTGACAGCTGGGAATACATGTATGATGAGGGTTCAATGGACTGTTTTGAGCACAGTGCTGATTAGACTTGTGAAAATACTAAATTCTTTCCTGTTGGAGAAATTTAAATTTAAAATATGATCAATTTATATGATGACTCAAACAGTATTGATACCTATATAGAAAATAACTCGATACCTATATAGAAAACATATTTTCTGTATAGAAAATAACTAGCAAAAGCCACAAGAAGGGCCAGGTGCTGGGGCAGTAATCGCCCTGCTGGGCTTCTCACTGATGCCTCTTCTGGGGCTCAGGGTGGTGTCAGCAGTGCGAGCATGCTGGCCTTGAGGTACGAGAGGCTCACTCTGCTTCAGTGGCCCCTGAGGACAATCTGCCGAGTTTACCAGTAAGGGCCATGCTTAGTGACGGTCACCTCTACTCCACCGAGTGTTCTTGAGCAGAGGGCAGGTAAGGCTTCCTGGGGGCATGAATGCAGGATAGAGATGTGTCTTGCCAATGGGTTTCAGCCCCAGGCAAGTTCGCTATGGATTCAGTGTGACCAAAGAAATTGACAGCAAAATGTTCTTGGGGTGAAAGGGTTATACCCAAGTTTATTTCCAGGTGGTAGGTCAGTCACTATAATCCCGTTCACTCAGAGTGAGTCTGCAGGCAGCAAGTTAGTCTCTGCCTCTGGGCCCCTCTGTCTGCACAGCCGTCCTCTGGGCCTCTCTGCACAGTCATCCTGCACAGCCATCCTCTGGGCCTGTCTCCTCGGCGCTGCCACCACTCCAGCCTCTGCTCTGCTCTCCTGCAGCCTTGCAGCCCTGCCACCATGTTGTGCCCAGAGCACTGGGCGGAGCTCTTTATATAGAGTCAACACCCATGTATTGCCCACAGGTGTGCAGTGAGCCAGTCAACCAGGGCCAGGAGAGAATCCTGGCCACAGGAACTCTCATTTTATCCACAAGATGGCACAGGATGTGACCAGAGAATGCAAGGGTCCAATCATCAGAGATGAGGTTCCAGGACACGTTGACGAGTCTCAGCTGAACAATGAAGTTCCCAGGTTTGCAGTTTTGAATGTTCACTTTGGATGCAGACTGCAGAAGCAGGATGACAACAGGAAGATTGGTGGGAGGTATTTTGTTCGTCTGAGTGAGCAATGATGGTGGCTGGAATATGGTAGTGGCGAGGGGGTTGGAGACAGTCAGATTGGATTTGAGATAATGATGAAAGAAAATCATCAGCATTTGTGGCTGGGATGAGGTGGAGGAAAAGGAGTGAGAAGAAATTGGGAACCTGGAAATTAACTTGTCATGAATAGGGTAGGCTCACAGATCAAAGCATCTTCTCCTAATGAGCTGCATATTCTTCATTTAGAAACTTGAAAGGATTTGGTGCTCTGAGTAGAGTATTTAATCAGGGATGAGCCTTTCTTGGGACAGGGATTAAAAGGTCTCAAACCAGGCCAGGGGAGTGTTCAGGAAGCTGAGAAATTTATGATTGGGTGAATTTAAATAGAATTTTGTGTTTGTCCTTTAAATAGGAAATTTCCTAGCTGACTATATATGTTTTTCATATTTAGTTCCTTAATTTCTTCTGCAGTATTTCTGGAAGTGTTGGGAACCTGGATATGTTTAAAAGGATTTATGTTTCTTACATTGGGTCTAATGAGACATACATAAGACTAATTTGTTAATGTGATGTATTATTTCATTCTTTTTGGGTGAATACTATTTTCGCTATTTGTTCTTGAGAATTGCTAGCGATAAGCAGGGAGGTTTATCTTGAGTTCCAGACAAAACCAGGATGGAATGCCTTTTCCTTGCATCGCCCTGCTGAGTTAAGAAGTGGTCCTTCACAGCCTGACAGTGCTCATGCTGTTTGGCAGGGAACCTTCAAAGGGAGCATTCCAGTGCTTTGGCTCTATTTGCCTTTTTGGTGTAAGTGCTAGGTGGAGTGGACAGCCACCACTGATTTCACAATTCCCTTCACCCCCAGTGAGGGGCCTTTGGTTGCCTGTGTGCGGCACCGGCCCCTCCTCCTCGGCCTCCTCCGGGCTCCCTCCCCAGGGGCCCTGCAGGGGCTTGGTCCTCTCCTGCCACCATCACTGCCTTGTGGCTCTTAACCTGAGCTGCTATCAGTTGCAGTGGCTATGGTTTGTTACCTCTATTTGTACTATAACTAGAAATTTGATAAGGTTATGTGCCTGTCAAATGATTTAGATCTCAGGTATAGATGCAGCAAAGCAATTTTGACAAGTCAAACACTGGTGCAAAAAGCAGCGACAGGGATGACCTTCCGACAGGAGAAAGTAAAATCTCTCCCAGCCTCACTTTCTTTTCTCTTTTAACTCTAGGTCAGTACTTGAACCTCTTTAATTTGTTCCTTCTTAAGTGAATGTGACAAGGTGACTTCCAGCTTCTATCTAAAGGGCAATGAAATGGGAGCCTGCCTTTGGAGGGTAGATGCTGGCATTTGGGGAGATTTGACTTTGGTGTTCTGATGAAAACATTTGGGTCTGGGAACCTTATCTTTGACTGAAGCTGAGATTAAGGCCTTAGAAGACAAGGTCTATTAATGCCAGTGTCCATTCACACATATGTATTACAGAGGGCCTAGAATTTTTGCTAAGCTATGCTCCATTCCTTTAGGTGGAGGTAAGGACCCAGTGCTCTGCAGTCCATGTTTGCGGTGTGGGGTTCTGCAGTGGAGGCAAGGACTGCAGGACTATTGCTCACTGGCTTGGCATATTGTCTGCTGGATGAGGAGGTGGTCGAGACTCTGATGAGTAGGTTTAAGTTTCTTAAGAGCCCTTCATTCTTTTTTCTTGATTGATCAAATAACACATACTTTGGAACTTTACCAATCTAAATCTCTTTAAAGCCCACATTGAATATATAGCTTTGCTTTGGCATTTACCTCACTGGGAAATTCCCCATTTGCTAGTGGTGGGTTTGGGCATTTGTTACCCTGTTAAAGGTTAACATGACCAAGAGCTGCTTCTGGAGTTGTATGCAGACTTTGAGTATTTCGCCACTTTGTTTTGTGAGGTTATGGAATGAATGGCAATATTCAAGTGTAACTCATCTTGACAGGGGTTTCATTATATTCGGCAAGCACACTTCAAAGAAATAATGAATTTATATTCAGGATAGTTTTGTTTGAGTTTATTTAAAGAAATGGAACACACACGATCCCCATAATAGCTCTTGCTACTGTAGTATTGATGGTGCTGACAAAGAGAAAACTCAGGCCAGATGGTTTCCAAACAGTGGAACCACCTGGCTCCTTGGCAATGCCAACTTATCCCCGTTTCTGAAATAGCTGTACTCTCATGGACTGTGAAATGTGTAAGGGAGACGTTCAAGAGCGCAGGCAGAGCAACATTCCAAAATTAGGATTATTAATAGAAAATAAAACATTGCTCCATGTCACCTCCAACTGGCCCCTCTCCTCCACTTCCATTACTTTTAGAGTCTCTTTCTCTTTGCAACTATAAACCCAGTTCTTTATTTCCACCTGCAAAGTAAAAAATAGTTTTGCTTCCTGAGATGTTTGTTCTGGAGGGAAAAGAAAGACCCTTTGTCCTTTTGGGAAATGGATTCACCCAGACTCTGTATTTTCAGACCCAAGGGAGACTTTTAGGTCAGCAAGGAAAGAATATAATTGCACCTCTAGCACCATGAGATTATACTGAATTTGAAAGTTCATAGAGATATAACCACGATGCTATATTAATTGGTGTGCAGAGTTCAGTTTCTCTAATTATAATGTTAAAGTTAAATTTGGGATTTCCTAGTATCTAATTTTTCCTGTGGGAAATCAGAATTAATTTAAAAGTAAAAATAACCTACACTCTTTTCTAAGTTGGTGCTTTCAGATGGCAATTACTGAAGTTTCATTTTGAAGTAGTGACTTTAGTCATTTACCCACTCATTTGATGAACATCCACTGAGCATCTAATTGGTAGTGTGCTTAACCATTCAGAGATCCAACACTGACTAATGTATTCATGTAAAACAATTTAAAAATCATTTAAGATATTGTTTGCACAGTGTTTAAAATCTGGTCTTTTAAAGAAATGGTGTATTTTCATTAAAATTACATTTCAGTCCAAGTGAAGGCCTTGGCACTTTACAAAGCATTTGGATCACATCTCAAGGAGTGCTAGGGTAGGAGGAGCAAAGGGTTTTGGGAGAGTGGTCGGATTTTGACTCCTCATTCTGCTTCTCAACAGGTGGTGATGTTAGGCTTGTCTTACCACTAAGCTGAGGTCTCCTGTATTCGTTAAAATTCTTGGCTGCAAGTGATGGAAAACCCAACCCTCATTAACTTGGACGAAATAATATATTTTGAGGATATTAGGGCACTAAAATCCACAGACTGTGTCTGTCTGGGCTTCAAAACAGCAGGAATCAGGACCCAATCACCACTAGCTGGGACTCCCTTTTTGGCAGCCAAGCTGCAACTGCCCCTTGGCTTCAGGTGGAGGCTGACGTGACTGCTGTTAATTCCCAAGTTTTAAATATTAGTGTTTAAGGTATCAAAAGGAGAGACTTACTGTGCACTTTGGGTCCCAGTTCCCAAATTCTCCAAATAGCTTGACTTGAACTAGCTTAGGCTACATGACTGGCTACTTTTGCCCATCTATGGGGTTAAAGAAGTGGGTCATGTAGGAAAATGGCACTTATTGAGAAAACGTAAATGGACGGAGTGAGGCATGGGACTTACTAGAAGGAAGGAGGTTTTGGGTGGCCCAAACAGTAGGTTTCTACTACATTTTTCATATGTAAACAGTGGCAAAGCAGATCTCTCTTTTACAGAGTGATTTTCAAGATTAAGCAAGATAGTCTGTCAAATGTGTAGTATAAGGCCTGACACCCTGTAGCTCTTTAATAGATCATAGCTGCTATTGCATAGCAGGGAGGTAAAAAACAAGCATTTCTCAAAACTGATGTGTGTAATCAATGTGAAGCTCTCCTTGTTGACTGAGAAGCTGAAGGAGTCATAATTCCTCACTTCGTTCTTCAACACTGCTCATATTTTTATTTCTAATAGTTTCTTCTCTGTGGAAGACCTGAATTAGTACTAGGTTTCTAGTGGTAGCACAGATATGTTAATAACCTGTAAAAATTTCTGGGGTATTTATGTTTTAAATGAAATTCTGCATTAAGGATTTAATCTTTAAAATTTGTTTGATTAAAATGCCTTGCTGAGATCTACAGGTTTTTCTTGGTGGTGAAAGCTATCTGTCATGGGAGCTGTTCAGGGTGTCACTGGTGTGCACATTAAGTAGAATGCATTTAGATTTTTTTCTTCTTTTGCATTATTTTTTGTTTGTTTCTGCTGTTACTGTTTTTATTTTCCTTTTTTTTCTGTTTTGTAGAAGTGGAAGAGATGAAAGTGTTTTCTTACAGAAAACAGTCGCTGTTACCTGATGGATAATGCCATTGCAGGTGTAGGAGTTGTTAGGACCAATTTTAATGACATTATCAATCTGCTGGGGGAGCAGCCATATGTAAGGAAAGGGAGGAATCATCTGTCACTTTCATCAGCAGTGACTCTTTGGGATTAAGGACAGGTTATTTTCACTTTCATGACTGTTTTGTGTTCTGCTCATGACTGGGTGCATTTGCTTGATTCTTGATTTTATCTTTTCTTCACTGTCATTTGGATGTAGCTTGCTTTTCTGAATTACTGATTTCTAATTTACTCATTATTTGTTCCTAACTGGAAATTACCCATTAATGCTTTATAATTTGGAATATGCACACAGGAATGTAACTTCCTATCTTCTCTTTAATTGAACTATGCATGATATCTACTGCTTCAAAATCATTTCAGTCTTATTCTACTCTTTATGTGAATTAAGCTGTTTATATTAAAAATACAATAATCATAATCATGCAATGGGATGAAGCTAGCTCTCTCTAAAGGATTAATAATTAAGAGAACACATAGAGATCAAAATTCATAAATTGTCTGAATTATTAAATGTTATTTGAAAAGTACCATGGCAATATAAGTCAGCAATAGTCAGGCTCTATGGGTCAATTACTCTTCAGGACTACATCAGATATTAGAATAATTCTTTTTTGCTTCTTTAGTACCTGAATAGTTAACTGGATGATACTTTTCTCTCCTGAAAAAGTTAATCTTCATCACCAGATACTTAATTTCCCCCCCAGAGTAATTTATAACTCGTAAGCAGAATTTAGTAGATTAGTTACATTTTTCTATCTTGAAATTCTTGGTAAAAGTATGCATTATGGGTATATATTTTAGGCCCCAGTTCTCCTCATTAATATAGATAATGGTGTTTTGGTTTGCATCAATATTTCCACCAACACTAAAATTTTGGCAATGGAATTCTACCCCCCAGGCCTGACTTTACTAATAAAAAATGTAAACAGTAATTTCCTTCAAAGAAATAACTGAGAACACATTTTGAATGCGATGTACAGACTGTGTTGAACTCTACTTTGGATGATACATTTTCTTCCTTCAGTGGCACATGAGGTTCCATCACAGAGAATGAATTAGCTTAAATTTTAAGTTATGCAGATCTTCTGGCATCTTCTCAGAAGAAATATTCAGTTGGTTCCATTTTACTCTTCTTATTTACAGGACATTGTTTATATCTCATGTGTATTCAGTTTGATGTTTTTCATTTTGGCTTTTTTTTCATTGTCAGGTGAATTAAAAGATAATGTCTGGGGAGATGCCAGAGAGAGAATTCTGCCTCCTGTTAGCTCTGTCACCTTCTAGAACTCCCTTCTTCATGGATAAAAATGGTCATTAAAATGTGGACCTGCTAGGGTTTATCTGAGAATAATACAGGGAAAGCATATATAAATTTTAATTAATTAATTAATTAATTTGCTTGTTTGTTTGTTTATATATTCATTCATTCATTCATTCATTCATTCATTCATTCATTCATTCATTCATTCATTCTGTTGTGATCCCCAAAAGACTGAAGGCACTCCCAAAGGCAGGTGGTACAGAGCTTGGCCCATGTGATAGGTAGAATGCATCCTCTAGATGTTTAGTTACTGGGAGTCAGTGCTTGCCTATGGACATTGAGTGCTGAGCATTCCTTCCATAGCACCTGCTGGCCTTCCCATCCTGGCTCTGCTTGCATGATCTGCAAGTGCTCAGTGCAGTGTCTTGGACATTATAGAGAGTTAATAGGTGACATTATGATTATCATCGTATTTAATTCTCATAAAAGTGCTATCAGTATTGTACTACATTATGCTTATTTTGTACACTTGTAATAAATAAATATAAATAAGGATTATATAATAAATAAATAAATGAATAAATATTCAAAAGAATATTATCCTGAGGCTCAGAGAGATGAAGTAACTTGCCCAAGGTCACACAATTATTAAGAGGTGGAGTTAGGGCCCAAGACGAGTTTGTCAAAATCTTGAGCCTGAGCTGTTAACTTCTAAGTTACATTTTAGTGTTTTAGTGGGTGATCTTTGATTTTCTTAGCTTATTGAGAAATTAATTAAGATGTGCTTTATTATGTATCCAGAATATTTGTTTAGAATAAAATTTAGATTTTAATGTTCTCTAAGTAAAAGAACTCTGGAACTCTGGTGAGGATGGAGTGTGAATATACATAGACTACTGACAAATCTATAAATACCAGTATGTATCTCTGAATGCAGTGGAAAGCTAATTGAAAGCTTATAATCTATGAAAATTATTTCAATGCTTTTTAATTATGCTTAAAAAGCAATTAAAAATTTAATTCTATTTAATTAACCATAAATTTACAAATCATGAGATTAATTTATAAAAAAGATTTGCTTTTGAGCTCATTTGCCTTAACATTTGTTAAAATTAACTTCACCTTAAAAAAAAAAGCCCTTAATCAGATTTTCCTTTGTAGTTGTTTACTTCCTATCTAGCATTATGAGATCAGCTAATTTTCTGCATTTTAGACATTAAAAATATAAAACCAGTAATAAACAATCATGAAATAGTTATTAAGTTTTTCATATATGCTTAGCACCAAGCAAAATGCAATGAGATAGAAAGAAGCATATGGTCCACATTCCCCAGGAGTTTAAAATCTATGAAACTATAAAAGATGGTACATAATTGAGTGCTAAATTTTGCAGTTCAAACTAAGAAATTTGCATGTAGTTTAGAACTTATGTGACCCTCACAATCTTTCCTTGAAGAAATATAAAGGAATGTAAAAATCGATCATGTCATGAAAGATAATAAAATTGGTAATTGATTTCATTGTATCAGTTGGAGACTTTTAGATGTGTGAGATAAAGAGAATAACCTGAATCATAATCAATATGCCTATAGATTTTTGACTTCCATTAAACATATTCTGACAAGGTAGTAATGCTGAATCATGTTCCCCTCTCACTTCCTCCTTCCTGGATTTTTCTTAGACATCTGGTCTATTGTGAGAGGCCAGGGTCCCCTTCTGTGCCTGCTCTTCCTCATTAATGAATGTTTGGAGTACTTTTTACAATGCCCTTTCCCTTCTTTCTATTTTTCCTGTCCTTTTGGTGCAGTTCAGTGTTTGCCAATATATTGAGACAGCTTCATTAAGATGAAACTTGGAGTGACTGATCTAACTTTCTGGATATGGCTGTCCACCGGCTCTGTCGCTTGCCATGTATGGAAAACCCGAGTCTTGTGGTTAAGCTGACTGAAAATACCAACTCAATTACTGGTTCCCATGTTCTTTCCTATTCTCCTACTCGGGATTTTTGTTTAACCTCTGGGCACCTCAGCTTCCCCTCTGGAGTTTTAAAACTCTGTCCCTACTTTCTTTGAAAATGTCTTATTGTAAAGTATTTGAACAATACAAAAGAGTACATGAAGTGTACATGTAAGCATTACAGCATGAAAAGGATCACGTGTGAATCTACCTTGCAGTTTAAGAACTTGAACATCATCAGGAACAGGGAAGCTTCCTGCCCATCCTTCCGTGGGCAGATTTCCTCACACTCCCCTGGAATTGCCGTCTATGTATGTGTTCCTTGATTTTTTTCCCCTTCAACAAAATGTTTCCCAGATTCATCTGTATGGATCCACGTAGCTGTAGGTCATTCATTTTCACTCCTGGATAATATTATACAGTATGAATATACAACAGTTTATTCATTCTCTTGTGAATGGATATTTAGGTTGTTTCCAATGTTTTTGATAGTACAGTTGACCCTTTAACAATGTGGGAGTTAAGGGTGCTAACTCCCCATACAGCTGAAAATCCACATTTAACTTTTGACTGCCCCAAAACTTAACTACTAATAATCTACTGTTGATTTTAGGGTGGGAAATGATAAATAGACTAGTAAAATAGACTGCATATGTTTTATGCATTCATGACATACCTAACTTTTTCTTAATTAAAAAAAATATTCCTGGGCTATATGGGTCATCTGCAAGTTTTTTTCAAATTGTCATAGATCTCCAAGAAATTTTCCAATGTATTTATTGAAAAAATCCACATGTAAGTGGATCTGCACAATTCAAACACGTTACTATGAACATGTTGGTCTGTGTCCTGAGAGGCTCACAGGCAGGGGTTTCTTTGGTGATGAGACTCTTCGGGGGCAGAGCTGCTGGACTGTATGATGTGCCCATTTTTAATTTTGCTACTGATTCTTACTCTGCTTTCACTTCATCGTTCAACAACTTATCAGTTTATGGGTCCATTTGACTTTTTTCATCAGAAGTGGCTTTCTGTCTAAGAATGGCCTTTCTCTGTAAGGGTTTTTATTTTCTTCATTTATCCATCTTGCGTAGTATTAATTACATGGTACTTGCAGCATTTGGGGGAGAAAACTTTGATCTGAGAATTAGCAAAGATTTCAACTTGCAGCTCACTTTACCATTTTGCTTTTTCACCGTCTTCCTTATCAGTCATTGTGAGCCTTTTCTTGAGCTGGGCTGTTCCTCTGTGTGAATTTGTGAGTGTTGCTGATGACCCCAAACACAGACTATCACTGAGCATGCCCACGTTGGCAGAAATGATCACATGAAAGTGACAAGTGCCATTTTTGAAATTTAGTGAGAAGTAGGAAACTAATACCTACTAATGACCTGCTGAAGGCATGCCCTTACTTGGTGCTTCCACACTTATTTTAACCCTCCAAACATTGTGTGGATATTGTTCTTTTTCCTTTTCTTTTCTTTTTCCTTCTTGTAGCTGAGGATCAGGAGTTTTGGAGAAATTGAACAAATTAAGATTACAGGGCAGAATTAGGGTTTAAATTCAGGTCTTTTAATATTTGATTTAGGGTTCTAATCTACAGTAGAGGAAGATAAATGTGTGTGTGCATGTGCATATACACACATAAATGGCATGTCCATATTCTGTTCATTCAGTATATGGAATACATTTTTTACATTACATCTAAAGAAAAATACATCAAGTGAAATTGCCTCTTATGTATGTTTCTTGCATTTGACTTTCAGAATGCATTTTCAGAGTGCCTCCATCCAGTCTTGAAGGGATAAACCTATAAGAAACTGAGACAGACCACATTACTTTCCAGCACTTTCTTTTCTGAACTCACCATGGCATCTTCATTCTGTTCTCTCCCCTTCTGTGTCCTTCCTGCCCCCTCCTCACACAGCATACAGCCCACCTGGGTTGCTATCTGAGGGAGGCCAGGTCTGAGGCTGGGCCCAAGAACTCTGCATTCTGTGGTCCTGAGGCAGTTCTGTAATAGCCGACGACTGGGGGGGGAAGACTAAAATCACTGCCGCCTAGCCAGTCTCCTGTCCTGCTTATCTCTAGTAGGTTAGTACCGTGACCAGAAAGTGTCTGTTAAATTGCTCTGCTTACAGCCCTTACCTCCTATAGGTCTTATTGAAATGTCACCTTCTCACTGGGGCCCTCTCTGACCACTGGATCTAAAAGGGCAGCATTCTTACCTCTGAACCTGGGCCAGCGTCCTGCCCTCTCTGCTTCAACCCCTTTTCTTTCTCTTTCCCTTCTCCCTCCCTTCTTCCCTTTCTTTATCATTTATTAATCAATTCCCATCAGCCAGGTGCTATGCTGGGTTCTGGGATTGCAAAGATCAATGTGACTTTGCTCTGGTCCCTGAGTTCCATGTATTTAGAGTGGGAACTGTGACCCCATTGTAACTGCAGTGCAGGGTGATAACTGTTCCAACGGCCAGGTGTAAAGCTATGGGGCCCCAGGGCTGAGAGGAGCCAGTCCTACTTACAAAGGAGGACTGCTGGCACTTAGTGTGGATGAATAAACGGATCATGCTTCCCATCTGCCAAAGGTAGGGAGCAAAAGGGAACATCCTGTCAGCGACAGAGAATCCTGAGTAGTCTTAGGAGAATATTTTTAAAATCCTGTGGTGTGACTCTTGGCAGACAAATTGTCACCCAGCACCTGCACAGATGGGGTTCAGGATTCATTCCTACTTGTGTGGTCACCTGATGACACATCCAAAGTGTTTTGTAGGGGTCTGACCGTCAGCAAAATCCAACCAAAAATACGTTTCTATTCTAGAATAGTAGTAAAATTTGTAAATGTGAACTAATGGCTGATTCTTAATCCAGTATATTTTGCTTTGTTAACCAGGATCTTTCTGATTGTTGTAGAACTGTTTCTTCTGATGGCTCATGACAAACTAGATAATCCTTTCAAATCAAACAAAAACTAATATGATGATGATATTGCTTGGTATTTGCACATCTTAAACTTCCTGAAGTTCTTTTCTGTGCTTTATGTCATTCAGTCTTTACAGCTTTGTTAGTTAGGGACTTATCAGGTCTGTAATTAGAGATGAAGAAACTTTGGCACAGGGAAGCTGATATCTGTGAGCTGGCTGGCAAGTGACAGGGATGTAATAGGAATTCCAGGCTTTTGTCCACTAAAGAATGCTTTTTCCATGATATTATCCAGTCTTTTAAACTATTAAATCTTGTGTCCCAATTAGGAAGAACCAGACCATAAAAGTAAAAGAGGAGAAATTCACACATTAATATTTATTGGGAACCTTCCTGTACATGTGTATACATCTAGACACAATAGGGGTGGGTTGTATTAATAAAAACTTTTGGTCATAAAAGGGAGAGCCTTTTCCATTAGCTCACATAACTGATAAGCCTAGTGGGTCTGGCTTTCGGACGAGTTAGATCCCAGTGCTCACGTGATGCTGTGAGGCCTCTCAATCTCTTGCTTGCCTCTGTGCTGGCTTCATCATTTTTGGGTAGTGGCCAGATGGTGACCAACAGCTTCAGTTTTACAGCCTACTAAACTAGCCAGGCCATGGAGAAAGAACAACCCTTTCCCAAGAGTTCCTACCCAAGTCCTGGATCTGTGGCTCATGGACATACTGGATTGTGTGTATGGGTCAGTTCTTGGGTCTGAGGGTGCAGTATTCTCATTGGCTGGATAGGGTCATATTGTGAGGGCAAAGTGGATACCTAAGATTGAAGAGGGGAATTCTCTCTGCCATCTGATCTCTTTTTATATCCACTTTTCTCTCAAAATCAAACTATGCATGACTGGGAAACAATCAGATACAACATTTAAAATTAGAGATACAGGATGTAGGTGGGCAGGAGTATAAAGAGGTGGGCTGGTGAAAGGTTTAAAGCCTCCCTGTGTGCAGGTAGAATTGATCCAGTGGGCTAGGGTTTGAGTTGGTGCTGAGAGTATATGAGGCTTAATATATATACCCTTGAAGGGGTCACACCATCTTCTCACACTCTGCAAACCAATCATGGAGATGATTTAATACTCTTCAAAACTAGTAACGAGGCAAATCCAACTCAGTTGATTCTTACATGTCTTGTGAATGTAGAATGGACCATTAAGTAGTAATCAGCTCAAAACCTGGAATTTAATGTTTTTTTCCTTTCTGTTCTTTCTCTGTAAATTGCCATTAAAAAACCGCCAAACTAATCACACAAGGAATATATGATTATAAGCCTTCTCTGAAACTGTAGTAAGGATGTTAAAACTTCACCTATATATTTTCCGTCTTTCTTCTTCATGCCTGTCACTGTTATAATCACATCATTTTTCTTGCTTTTATTATATTACTACTTTGCACCTTATGCTTGCTGCAAGCAAAGCTAAGTGGCTTCCCTGCTTAGTTAGGCATGAAACACTGAGAAGGTACTGGAGTGCTGTGTCTTCACACATGCTGGGAGATGGAGGGTCAGAAGGCTAATCTCATTCAGCATTTTCTGAGGGAGAAAAATAATGTGGATTATTTGATCATTTATTTATGAAAATAGTTAAAGTAAGGGTTTTCATACTTTTATAAATTTAAACAAAAATATGGAGAGAAAATGAGTTACTGTTAAGCTAAAAGTGTTCAGAATGTCTGTTTCTATTTGTTGTCATCTGGGACTTTTTTTTCTTTCAAGCTTCTCTGGTAAAAAAGGAAATCTTCCAGTAGGCTCAAGCACAACGATGCCTGAGAGAATCAAGTATTTAAACACAGACATGACTCAACAAAAACAGTCATTCCATGCTCAACCAAGCCAACTTCAAATTTATGCAGAAAGTTCCATGTACAGAATCATATTTTTATGAACCTGAATGTTAATTATTCATTTAAGTGTTACTTTGAGGCTGATAATTATGAATATAAAATGGGGATTATATGGGTTCTCAAGAATGTGTTTCCATATTTCTTGGTATTTAGGCTTTTAAAGAAATAAGAACAAAGTGATGTCACCGCTTCTGTCATTAACAAGCAGAATATTTAAGTGGCGTGACTGTTATTGTCATTATGCTAATAGTAGAAGTTGGGTCTCTTTAAGATAAAGCATTAACTATTCCAGTCCCTCGAGGAAACTAAAATTCAGCTTCCCTGGGTTGTAATTAGAAAAGAAGTTTATTTAAATACCAAAAAAATCTTAGATACCTCAGCTCACGGAATGCCAAGGGCATGTGCTTGACGTTTTTTCATCTCTAGGTGTGGCCTGTTTCATAAATGGTTCCGTAAGTATTTCTGTACTTGACATTTGGCCGTACAGTCTGCTGTAACCAGAGCAGTTTGCTTTGCCTTACCCACTAGAACGCAAACTCCCTCAGGGCAGGGCTAGCTGTTGGTTATTTTTGTATGTCTTCCTTCCCAAGCCCAGGCTCCACATGATGCTTTGTCCCGGACAAGATGAGCACGGGAACAGATTTAGGTTTCTTTTTCCACATTTTTATTCCTTGAGTAGTAGTACAATTATTAATCATGATAATAGTAACTATTATGGATCTCTTGCTTGTTTGCTGTCAGCCAGGTATGTAATGAGGACATTTGAGCCTCTCCTTATGACTTATTAAATAGCATTATTTAGATATTGTTGTTTGCCATTTTGTGGAGGAGCCCACCAAGGCACAGTATGGTTAAGTAACTTGCCTAAGATCATGCAGTCAGTGGAGCTGCTGGGATACAAACCAGGCAGTCTGGCTGTGCCCCACTGCCTCCTGCTGTGCAGAGCTGTCAGGAGGCAATGCTTCCAAGTTCAGCAGTTTCTGTGCTCCTGGCCTAGCCTAAGTGGGATTTGGGATTCCTCTGCTTACTTTACTTTTTTTTTTCGTTCTTTCATTCCTCCCCATCCCACCTCCTCTCAGGTCAAGTACAAAAGAGATTTTGAAGAAAGCAAAGGAAGGGGCTTCAGCATTGTTACAGACACTCCAGAGCTACAGAGGCTGAAGAGGACTCAGGAACAAATCAGTAACGTAGGTGACCATTTGTTCATTCCCGTGATAGCCCTAACTTGTGTTTCTCGATGAAAAAATGAGACTGGGTGACTTGGAAGTGTCCTCGTTGCTGTGGTACACAAGCAGTCCTCAGTGTACCCATAAGAGATGCCAAGTTCATCTGTTAAACTCCTTCCCTTTGATTTCATCACTGTTGCCTAGAGCCTAACACTTTAAGAACAATGACTGTATTTCTGAATACACATTTAATTAAGTAGATTTACTAAATACATTTACTAAATAAATCAACTTAGTTAAATGAGTATTCCGAAACATAGTCATCGCTATTAAAAGAAGCTATTGTAATTTAGCATCTTATTTCATTTTCAATGGTTCTCAGCTTTTGAATTTTTCCCAAAGAAGACTTTTATAGTTAATTTTAAGAACGTGGCACTTAATTTTGCTGTGGTAAACACAAAAAAAGTACATACAAGCTTACTTATCATGAGAAATCTCATATTTGCTAATGTGTATATAAGATTCATACTTTGAATTAGTTATTTGTTGAAATGAAGTTATTACATGTAATTTTGAAATATACATCTACATGTGGAGTTGCTTTGGATTTGAAAGCTGTGACTTGTGAAGTAACATATTTTTCTTGAAAATGAAAACTAAGAGTAGCAGAAGTTTAAAACATATTAGGGACCAAAAAGTATCAATTCAGTACTAAAGGTCGATAAACAGTTTGTCTTAATTTTTGTAATTCATGCCTGTGATTATGTTTCTTCCAAAATATTATATGCAGTTTGTCAGAATATATTTTTTTCAAGAAGAAAATGAGTTCAGTGTTAGAAATCCAAGGGGAAATATGGTGTGAATTAACAACTGTGTACATGCTATGAAAGTATGTAAAAAAATATGCAACATTCATATCATTTTTCATGAGAAGTATAGATGGTATGTCATTGTACAGTCACTGGCCTTTGAATATCTGGATGTTATAAATGATGTAGTCTTATTTTCTGGGAAGTGTTTAATTAGTAGATGGGTTTAAACTCAACTGGTATTTGGCCATCATCATTATATATGTAGTGACAATTTGCATTTAGAATTATAGTATATCATTTGAGAAAGTATTTTATTTGTCAAAAGTTCAGAAACAATGATTTGATGTTTAAAAAACTTAGGGAGTAAGTGAAGATTGAGTAAACACTTTGTTTTACCACAGTCTCTAAGTTTTATCCATTGTTTGCTTTTTCACTGGGCTTTGTTTTGGTAAAAACTTTTTTCCTTTGAAGACATATGGTTGAATTTTAAGGATTTGTAGCTTTCGCCTCTTAGTTTTTCTACCGCATCCAAACAACCCACCAATCATGTAGACTGAAGATTACTTCCCCTCATCTTTATTCCTTTTCATTCTTTCCTTAAAACAAAAACCTATTTTTGCTTTAAAAAATGCAAATTAGAGATATATTACACCTGCAGTTACATCTGGTAATATGTAACTTTCTTTGGATTGTTTTTGGGGAATTAAAAAAAATAGTGTTGCACAAAACAAAATTACATTGTAAATCTTCAACCATCACAGAAATTTGGTTCAGAAAGAACTAAATATTCCTACTTAAGACATCCACATGACAGCTGACATAAGGATTGCAATCCATTCAAAGGTAAGCCTTTTAATTTATATTGAAATTAAGTCAATGTTCATATTTATAAGAAAAGAACTGATCATTTCACCAACCTTTATCGTTAGCAGGAATGTACATTTTATTCAATACCAGAGGCTGTTTGCAGATCCACTCTTAATTATGCAAAAAACCTTTATAACACAGGTATGTATAAATCTATATCATATACATAGTTGTATATACAAAATACCATTTAGATAAAGCCTATAATTTATATAACACTTATTTTTAAAAGTATATAGTTACCTAACATCTTAAAAAAAGTTTTTTTTTCCACAACTGTCCTGATGTTAGCAAGTCTTGCAGTCTTACAAGTGGTTCTTTCAGCCATGATGAGGCATGTTAATGTTTGGAAAGCAGTAAAAAATATAGTCATAATATTCCTGTTAGGGATTTACTCTTGAAGAAAGGGAGCTGTTAAATATTCCAAGGTCTAGTGAATTCATTATTCATTTATAAGGCTGCAACTTCATGAATTTTTTCCATGACCTCACAGAGTTTTCCATATTACCCGATGGCATTTTTTTCTTTAAGAAACTTGGGTTAATCTGAAAGGTGGTCCAATTTTCCATATTACTTGCAGATAAATCCAAACACTTAAATATATTGGTCAAATTCAGACAAATATTTTTGACTGTGGTCTGAATTGTGTCATGTTTGAAAGGAAGATGGTAAGAAAATGTCCAGCCTGGGGAGACACCAGAATCTTCCTGTGGAAGATGCTGGGATGGAGAGGACTCATTCTGAAAAATTACAAAGGATATGAGATTTGAGCTCCAAGGTTAATATGGGTTGATGTAGGTGTGTTAACGAAGTCAGGGTTGTTGCAATCTTTATTTTCCCGTTAGCTTCATTTTTGTATTTGTTTTCACTTTTACTTATTATACCTTTGCATATTGTGTGCATCTTTCTAAGCTACCTTTAATCCCTTTTGGGCTGAAGAAAGTATAAAGACCTAAAACAGTGGATTTAATGACAACCTCTAGATGTTTGGGGTAATATACTATAGATGAATGGGCATTTTTGATTGCTTGAGTCTGTGTCTGTGCTATGAAGTTTTTTTCAGCCACTCTCATACTCATTTGTCCAGGGTTCGAAATCACTTGGAAATATACCCACTCAGTTGCCTGATGTGTGGGCTAGAACACAACTCTAACTTTGAAATTGTGTGTAGTGAAAGTGGTGATTGGGTTTAGCCTGGACTTCTCTTTTGCAGGGTGGGGTCTGTAATGACAATTGAACCTGGGAGATTTATTACATGCTGCAATTTCAAATTCTTCTGCTATATTAGTATAGCTGCAGGAAGAATAAGAAAAGGGCAGGATTTGAGAATTAACTGAATGGTTGCAAAGAAACAACATTTTCTAAAATAATTTTTTTTTCATGAACTTTCAGAAGTTGTCTAATTGCCTTCCTCGGCCACCAGTTCTTAGGGCATAAATTCAGAAATGGTAGAAATGTCCTAGAGCATCTCTGCATTTTCTTTTCTTAGTGAGATTTCAGGAAAACGTTCTTGAAGGACAATGTACAAATGTGAATGGAAGAATACTGTGCCTTTCTCAAAACCTTTTTTCTGTTGTCCTTACAGCTCTAGCTTGTGTGGGTAATTGTAAAGACTGCTTCTCATTCAGGTGGTTACCACCCTCAAGTTTGTAAGTAGTGCATTCAGAGAACCTGCAGCAGGGCAGGAAGGCAGAATCCCTGCCAGACATGTAAGGACCTCCTCAGTCCAGCCTTGAGAAGACTTGTGTGTTTTGTTCTTCCAGTTTCCACATTTTTCCAGCTGCACTTTCAATTAGCTGAGACTCTCTGTGGATAAATTGCGAAATAAAAGTGTAATGTCCAACACCAGGAGACTTTTACAATCTTTGTGCTGTAGATAAAAATCTAGATGTTTATTTTCTAATTTATTTCAGGTGGAGAAGGAAAAAAAAAAAACCCAGACAAAATCCTGTGTTTTACAGACTGACTGAAATAGTAAGTGTACCATTATGTGGTTTGTCAAGAGTTGTTCCTATCCTTGACTTTGAGAGGAAAGAATTGTGCATGTTTGTGTGCCCATGTGCCTGTGTGTTGGCTTCACTGAGAATCCTTAGAACCCAATGTCCTTAGATCACTGGCCCACAGACAATACAGACAATAGTATTTTCACCTGCTCTATGTTCTTTCCCTTATTCTGTCAGTATCTGTAATTTTGGTTTTCTATCCTGTTTCCCAAATATTCTTTTTGACTACCATTTTCAGTTTAGCATACCCATTTTCCTTAGAATTGCTTACTTACTTTATAAGAAAAGCTAAGGTTGAAAGCTATTTTTTAACATTACAGAAAAAAAGTGTCTCTCTGTAATTTTATATTGAAATGTAATTATTTTTAGAAACAGCTACTTATTTTTTCACTAACTTCTTAGAATGCAAAATAAATTATATGCTTATTAATAAGCTGCCATAGATACTGCTGATTTAGTTTCCTGAGATTTTGTGAGTTAGCTTAAAAAAGATTAGATTATATTAGAGGTAAACATGGCCTAATAATTGAATAGCAGTGTCTATGGACTATCAAAAGATTTGATTCAAAGTTAGGTTGAGTGTCAGGGGGAGCATGAGGGTAGGGATGATTATCTAGGGATCTGGTCTCTGTTTGTAATCTAAATAAATCATTTTGACAGAGACTGACTGTGGCCATGTTCAGGCTGCTGACGGTGTGAAATTGAGTTGTATGGTGGACAGAAGACAAGCAGTCAAGAAAAATCCCCAAAGGCAAAATTTGTTATGTAATTGGGTCAACTCATGCATGAGAAATGCATGCTAATTGTAAACTGGTGGCAAAATTATAGTGTATGAGGCAATTAGGTCTTACATGAACCCGAACAACTGACATAGAAGGATTTTTCGCTTTATATTCAGGAAACATAATAAAAGTTTTTTTTTTAAAGGTGAGAAGGTAAAAATTAGAAAGTCACTTGGCCTTAACATAGAATATTTGTTAATTTTGTTTCCTGTACAATAAACAAAACTGTTTTACAACTAATGAAAGATTTATATGAATGCTTCTGATTCTGAGAAGTAACATTTCATATACTAAGTAGTTTGGAAAGAGAATGGTATTTTATTCTTGTTATAACTTGTAACTGGCTTGATTAACATAGATGATTAGTTATGAGATCAATGGTTTCGATTTAAGCCCCAAAGGCAAGTCTTTTCACAGAATGAATTTGTGTGTTACTTTAATGGACTGTAAGTTACCTCCAGCTTATCTGAACCAGTAACTCTGATGCATTCCTAGGTGATAGGGGGTCAGTAGCATTATCTTTAAAGCAAAAATGAACTATGTCAAAGAAAGTGATGGGATAATGACGTTTATTTTCCTTATAATACCTAACACATGTAGGAATGCTTTATTCATTTTGAAGCACTCAGTGACATACCCAGTCTAATGAGATCCTCCGAACAACCTCTCCTCGGGGAAAGTATTTCTGTACTTTCATGAGAAAAATATATGGAAAATTACCTGTTGGTCCTTTCTTGTTTCCAAATCTGTGGTTTCCCTTACACCTGGTTTTGCTTTATTTTTCCACCTAAGGCAGAACTTCAAAGGTTGATCTCTTCTTTTTATCCTTAACTTTTTAGCCACAGTCACTTAAAGAGACAAGCTCATCCCAGACCAGTAATTACTCGTGCACGTCCAGGACAAACGTTGTGGTTATAAAATGGAATCGTCTAAAGGGGAGGTTTGAAAAGGGCCCCCATAATGAAAGAATTAACACATAGGATTTCTTTTTGGAAACAGAGAGTGAGGATCCAGCAAACCATTTCTGAAGATCCTTCTTTTGGGACCTCCCCTTTCTCCATTCTTTTCATCTCCCCTGTGTCCTGGCCCTTATCCTGCCTGAGTCATTGCAGGAGCCTCCTGATTGGTCTGCTCTCCTTCCTGGCTCTTGCTGCGGCTTCCGTTGAGTTTTAAACACCGCCACCAGAGGAGTCTTTCCAAAATATCTTTTCATCAAGACCCTAACTATGACCCACTAAAAAGCTTTCCTTGGGCCTCCACTCTGAGTAGGATCACCTGTGATCTCCTAAGCACTCCATTGTGACTCTCAGGACCCACCATGATCTGCTCCTAAATCATTTCCCACCTTATTGTTTACTGCCCTTCAGTGCTGTTCTTCCATTTCCTGTAGGCTGGGCTAACGGGCTTCATTCTGGCTTCTGCATGAATCATTCCTCCTGTTTGGAACGATTTCGCACTGTCTGTGGATGACATGCCCAGCACCTGATTCAGACCCCAGTGTGATCTTTCTCCTCTCTGAATCATGATAGAGCTCTGCACGATGGTCTTATGATGTGTAGCACTCATTTCACACATCACATCCCATGTCTTGGTTTTAATTAGCGTTCCATGTGTATGCATTTTACCTTCCTAATAACTTCATGAGGGTGAAGATCATCCACACCTCTTTCAGTTTACTGTTTGCATCCCCAAGAATGCCTGTCATGGCCCTTTGTACTTTCCCTCCCTCGTCACACCCTGGATTCAGGCCCTCGCACCTCCTGCTGGCATTGATGAAATAAGCCTCCTGCCTGTTCTCACCTGTCACATGGCTACCTCTTCTCCCTCCCAAGCTCTTCTCAAAGTTTCTTGCAAGGTTATTGAAAGCATGTCTGATCATGTCACTCTCTTTCTTCAAATCTGTCAGTGGCTCGGTATTGCCTTTGGGATACAATGTAAAACCTTTATCACAGAATGTGAGACTGCCCCTGGTTGAGTGGCAGCTGGGATCTCCAGCCTGGGTGACCCTGAGCCCCTCCGCTTCAAACTTCCATCCAGAAGGCCAGCTGCACCCTCTCCATAGCTGTCTCAGCATTCAGGCTGTCTTCTCTTTCCTCTTTGCTCTTTCCTCTTCCATGAACTTGTTCTTCCTCTTGCTGCCGTGGCGGTCTGGTTCTGTAGCTGCAATGTGTCTTCCTCCTAGACTGAGCTCTGTGAAGATTCAAGCTGTGTCTTTTCCTCTGGAGCCTCAGGGCCTAGCATGGATAAACAAATGAATTGACTTATTGTGCCAACAAACTTTCTTGCTGTGGCCTCTGGCTCTGCTCAAGGCAGCCGGCTCTGTGATGGCTTACCCAGGACTGCCCCTGAGAAACACACTCATTCTGATAACTTTGCGAATTGAATTTCATCTTATAATGGAGATTATTACTAAGAGTTCTGATTTTTACAGATTTATTTTAATCAAACATCTCTTTTAAGGTCTGTGTAGATAGCGCATCTGTTCTCTTCCTTCAAACTCCAAATCTTTCTTCCATCCCATCATTCTCTAACACAAGTAGCTGCCTAATAAATATTTGTTCAGTCCATGACTAAATTATTTTAAGGGTGTTATTTCTTCCATTCCCTCTAGTTTTTTTTTTTTTTTCCTTTTCAGAAGGGTCTTCCTTTCCAACTACTTCTCTGTCTAGGCAAATAGAATCTTTCCTAGGATGTGTGCTACAGGTAGGGTAGGAGCTAATTTATCAACATAATTGCTAATGCCTAGAATAGTATTTGACATATAGCAGGTGCTCAGTAAGTGAAGAGGCAATAGTATTTAAAATATTGACTAATTTTGCATATTCTTTCTCTTGAGGCCCCTCTTTGCAAGAGAGATTTTAGCTTTTAAAATTGCTTTGAAATTGTCATTTGTTTTTGTGCTGCTTGATTAAACACCTATTTTTTACTTTGTCCTATTTTTACTGAAATATTCAGTGATTTCTATTGTTCTATCAAAAGTCTGTAGCAGTATCCTCTCTGTAAAGCTGGACTATTTGCCTTCAAAAGACCACTTAGCTTTTAAAATTGCTTTGACTTTGTCATTTCTTTTATTTATGTGCTGTTTGATAAACACCCGGTAATTAATTCTTTTTGGTGTCTAAGTACCTGAAAAAATCGGGCTTGCATTAATCTGCTTGGGCTTCCCTAACAAAACACCACAGGCTTTATGACTTAAACAACAGAAATGTATTTTCTCACAGTCCTAGTGGCTGGCTGTGAAGTGAAGGTTCAGCAGGTCGGGTTCCACTGAGAGCCCTCTTCCTGGCTTGCTGCTGGCCACCTTCTCACTGTGTCCTCATGGGGTCTTCTCTTGGTACATGTGTGAGGGGGAGGGGAGGAGAGAGAGGGAGAGAGGGAGCGAGTGAACGAGCTCTTTGGTGTCTCTCCCTCCTCCTGTAAGGACACCAACTGAATTGGATCATGGGCCCAGCCTTATGACCCCATTTAATCTTAATTACTTTCTTAAGGGCCCATCTCCAAATGCAGTCACACTGGGGGTTAGGGTTTCAAGATAGATATGCATTTGGTGGGCTAAATTCAGTCCAAAATGGGGCTAATGAGAAATGATCTACTGTGATCACAGGGTAGTTCTAAGATAATTAAGTGACGTGCATTTTGCAACTGTGAGCTACAACAAGAGCCAGTTTCTTCAGTGGAGGGAGGTGACAACCACCTGTTGCCATTCCAGGAAAATGTCTACATTCCGTTTTTTATTTTTTCCTGCTTTCTGACTAAACAATCTTTACTAAAAAAAAAATTTCCTTCTAGGTCCTATTTCTGGGCTCTAATTGGCCCTTTCAAGTCTCTTTTTATTGGTAGTTTTGAGCCACAGTCATTTATAGAAACAAAGATAAATTATAGTAGTCATTATTTTTTTAAGTGTTCTGGGCCTCAGCTGAATTACATAGCTCAGAATATAGATTTCCCATGTCCTGGGCTGGCAGTTTGGCCTGGGCAGATGTGAAGAAAAAGGAAGACAGAGGTGTGACAACAGGAAAGAAGTATGCCTGTGCCACAGGGAGAGTCTATTACAGACCAGCTTTAAAAAAAAAATCTCAATTTCCAGTGCATTATACAGATTGGAAACTTAGAAAGAACCTGAACTTTCTTCTAGATTTTATTATACCTTTTGGGACATACCTACAGTGAGCATATACTGAAATGTTAAAGAAAACCAGAAATCTCACATATGTATTTGTGAGGTGCCCAGATGTGACGTATCAATGATCATGCCACATAATTATAATTTCAATGGATTTTTGGAGGTAGGTTTAAAACCCATTGTTTTTTCAGTTAATAGGCATAATAGTCAAATGTCTTCTATCTTTTCAGGAGTTTTAACTTATTAGGAGGTCATGAATCAATAATGTCTTTTTAAAAAAATATATACAGGTATGTTCTTTAATTTGCATTTCATTTTCCTAGAAGAATAATGTCACAAGAATAGCTTTTCTTTATTTTTTGTTCATACTTTCTACTCTGGTTTTCTTGTCCACTATCGTCAGGGCTGATTTTTAGCTTCTTCTCTTTTGTATAGAATCCCATCCAATGCGCCTTGCAAAAGTATATCTCTAAATACTCGTTCGAAGGGCCTGTTGCTTTTTTGTGAAGTACCCCCAGACTTGGTTCCAAGGACAAGAAGCAAGAAGTTATGATCATGTTTTTGTGTGCTCATAGTAATGACTGAGTTTTCTTCTTGTGGTTACATTGACTGCAATGAAGTCAAGCTTTAACTTGTTTGCATTAAGCTTTTACAGCGTTTCATTCTTAGAATTGTGAGAGAATTTGCCTGTGTTTACAAACTGTAAAAGTATACAGATTTAGAGAAAGGAATGAAAGAAAGAAAATCGTTCTGTTCTTCTTAATATTTGTTATTTTTGATAGAATTGATGTCCTCCAAACAAAATGCTTTAAATATATACTTTTGTTGTACATTTATTATGAGGCCTTTAAGGGCAAGCCATCATTATTTTAAAATAGTCTTTGAAATATTTTACTGAATCATTTTCTTGACTAGTGATTCATACCATTTATTTGTAGAATAGGTGCAGCTGATTTTCCTGTTAAGTTTGCCTGTCCCCTTATGTCCATTTTCCCTATTCCCTGTTTGCCTATCAGGATGGGTTTCCAGAAAATATCATTCAAAATTAATCAAACCATAGTATAATGTATAAAATTCTAAAAATAATGATTTATAGAAGAGCATTGATTAGCTAATTAACTTTAGGCTGGTTAAAAAGACTATTTTATAAATATTTGCCTACATTTAGAAACTCAGTTATGTGCTCTATTTTGGTTTTCAGTGCTTAAGAAGTTGAAAGAAGTTGGAAGTAAAATTATGCTTATTTTTATTCATCTCTTTCCTACTCCCAACCTCTGTAGAGATAGTTTGAGTTTCAGGATTGGGTTCAAAAGATATTGAGAAAACTTTTTGTCTTTTAAAAACATACATGGATTGGAAAAAGCTGTATATGCACATGCACTATGTGTGTTTTGCATACATCTATAGAGTGTGCATACCTGTTTGAGCAGAGAGCTACTGAAAGGGTATGATAAACATTGGTTCATTCTGTTTGCTTTCCGCCTTTGGTGTTCTTGGCCCAGGCTGTGCTGACAGCAAACCTCTGGGACGTCCCCTCAGTGCTGTGGGGTCTTTTCCTGCCAAATATTGTTCTCTTGCAAGATTGAATAGCTGAATCAGTGTGGCCCGATTCTAGATCCTGCTGAGAATATTAAGACTCCTGCAGGTTCTAATACAGATTAGCTGGTGAGAGCTCTGTTGGAAAAATAAAGTGAGTTTCTCTAAATGAATTTAATGGCTGCTGTGAACCTTTTTGTGTCCTCCAGCGTGAATGTGTGTGCTGGCAATTAACCATTTATTTCCCTTGTTTTCTCACAAAGTCACTCCTGTGTACCCTGGGCATTTATTATAAACATTTTCATAACTTTATTTCAAAATGTATGTTTTGCCAGATGAGACATTTGAATATACTAAGTACTGTGAAGGCTAAGTCATTTTTATTTAAGGAGGAAAACCATTTTTTTTTACTTATAAAATTAACTTAATGTCACTATATAATTGAATGAACCACATCACTGGGTTATTTAGAGTAAACTGATTGACATATTGCATTCTGATCATATGCTTTACATTGGTTGAAAATTGTGAAATATTCACCAAGGGGCAGGATGGATGGCCAAAATTATTTACATGGCTTTCAACCTGTATTCAAGACTATTTTTTTCTTCTAGGGTTAGATTACAGCCTTTGAAAGTTCTAAATTCTACAGATTATCGTGCTCCCCGTAAGTGAAGTAAAAAAAAAAAAATCAACAAGATGCTCAACTCTAAAGCATAGACATATAGATACCCTGAAAATAATTAGTTTGTTAAAGTTTCTGATTGCAGGCTTTTGGATAAGTTCATCAAGCTCTTTTTTATTTTGGGGACCCCTTACTTTGCTTATGTATGAAGCATGTGCTCAGTCTGCTTCTGAGACAATCCTCCCATCTGCCTTCTACATTATTACCCACTTGTCTCCTGACACCTCATGTGTGTGTGTGTGTGTGTGTGTGTGTGTGTGATCTCTCAGTACAAACGTCTGTGACTGATCTGTGAATGGCAAAGCGTGACACATTCTAATGCCGTGCGTCTCCCCAGTGCTGGTCATTTCTGCAGATTGCTCCAGAGTATTGCTGCAATGACTACAATAACAGTTTAAAAGTTGAGTAACCAAGTATTTTTTTAAACTTAAGGTATTAAATACACCAAAAACGGGGTAAAAAAATGTCCTGAGAAGACCTGAAAAGAGAGGAGCGGTTTTTAGCCTGTCTTCATAAAGTAGCCTGTATTTTACAGTTATCCTCAGTGAGAATATTAGATGAAGTCCTACCAGACCTGAGGTCTGTGTTATTTGAGTGCTTTGGAAGTTAGCTTGCAGTCCTGCCACACTGCCAGGGAGAGAACTGGGGCTAGAGCTGAGGTTTCTGTCCTCTAATCTGGATTGCCTTTCTTTTTGTGTGTATGACTCTCCAATGGTGGGCACTGTTGAAATTTACAGTCATTCAGAAATGGATTTTCAAGGTGACTTTTTAAAGGATCTCTATATATTAAACTGCAAATCCTCCAAAATATCATGATTGGCTCAAAAAGATCCCTTAATTTTTATCTGGGCAAAATATTAATGTGTTCTCCTTAGTAAATGCCAGCGAGTTTCTCAGGCCTAGGATTCCTGATTCCAGTCTTCTAATATTAAGACTATTCCTCCTATTAAATTGTGAAATGTATCACACATATGGAACAGTCTATAGAACCTTATGTACAGTTTGAAGAGTAGTTATAAAATGGGCATCTGTGTACCTACCACCCAGCTTAAGAAATAGTGTGTTTGGACACTTCTGAGGCCTCTGTGTCCCTTAGGTTCATACCTCAGTTCCCTGATTAGCTACCAACAACACCAGGGACACAGTATCTTGAAAACACAGATTTTCATGTGAAATAATGAAAAGATGATATGAAAAAATTCAATTCACATGTTTGGAAACAATGTACAAATTTTGGGGGAACTTGATTGGCTTCTTGCCCCAATAAAGCACACCTTTATTTGACTGGTCAAGACTCAAGCATGAGCCTATCCATCACTGTGTACCCCTGTTTGTGGGTAGGTTACACCTACTTCCTGGGCTGAGGACCTAGGGGATGCAGACAAGTGGCTCTGAAGGGCTTACTATTTGTTATTTCATCTCTTTTCTAAAAAATTCCTAGAAATAGTTGTTATTATTCTATGTCACAGATGAAAGAAGCTCAGAGAGGACAGATTGCCTAAATGCATATGGCCAGTAAAAAAAACAACAGGGTTTTGAGGCCAGGTGTTTTTGGACTTTAAAATTCAGGCTTTCCCTTTTACACCAGAATTTTGGGATCATTGCTTATGTTGTAACTAGAGCCCTTATGCCATACGGCAAATGTGAATGATAGGAGTTTCTTTTTGTAAGTGCAAAAGGTAATTTACCATTCAGTGACATTTCGGATGTCACATGGTCATATTGGGACCAAATTTAGAAGCTTCAAACTTCTTAACACTGGGGACAGTTTTATCGCCTGTGAGTAGAATTTCTCCTTCAAATGTTCCTGTGTGTGCTGGGGTACAGGAAGGTGCTGCACTGTCCAGGCGGTGTGAACATGGGATTTATCCCTGCGTTATGTGGTGTTAAGATCTAATGCATATTCTCCTTCAGGATAGACTGACCTTTCTTGTTCTGTCCTTGTCTGAAGGTTCCTCCTCTGGACTTGGTACTGTGTTAGGAGCTGAGACCACAAGATCAAAGCACAGTTCTCTCTCAGTCCAGAACACACAGCCCAGCTTGGTAAATGTGTCAGGAGAGAGAGGAGGTTTTTGGGGTTTGGATAGTACAGAGTCAGGCCCCTAGCCCTAGCTGGGGTATGGTGATAGTCACAGATGGTCACAGAAGAAGGAGGCATGAGAAGTTTCTAGGAATGAGTAAGGTTAGAGGCAAACAAGGAGAGGTGGTGGTGGATGGTGGGTAGTAAAAAATCTTCCTCTGTGGCGGAAGCACTTATGCAAGCAGTTGAGAACAAAACCACATGGTGTGTTTGAAGAACTGCAAATACTAATTTTATCCTGAAGATTTTAGGGAGTAACTAACTAAAAGATCATATCTAGTAAGGGAATAATATTAGATTTCAGGGTCACTATTTGTCTAAATGTCGGGAGTGGTTTATCTAGCCCTGTTGTCACCTTGGCCTTCTGTGGGTGGGGTTTCAGTGTGATCGCCACCATGGGGTCTTAATGTGCCTCATGTTTGGCTCTGGGACCTGGGATGAATACAGCATTAGTGTTTGTAGAGGTCTGTGTTTGAAAACAAAAGGAAAAAAGTCATGATTCTTGTGTCTGTGATTTTTTAGCTATGCTAATAAAAAGAAAACAAGCAGTTTTATTGCAAGGATGTAGAGCTGAATGACACACGTTGAGCACAGGTGTCTGCGTGGTATGTAAATAGGGCAGTGGTGTGTTCACGCCCCAACTGTGATACAGGCCTGGGATGGCTTGTCTCAGACACAGTGTCAGGTTGGCAGGTCGGAGAGTGTAAACCTGCATAAATATGTATGCCTTTAGCATTGCATGCAAATGCTATATTAGTTCCATACAAATATGGAGAGAAAACCCTCAGTTAATGAAGATGTCTCTGATGGGAGGTTGTTCTGGTAAACTTACTCTGTTTTAATAAAGATTAAGCCTATATCTCTGTTGCTTCTTTGACAGTGTTTCCAAAAAGTTAGGTGACACACCAGAATGCAGCTAACTTTAACTAAAAAATTAATTGCCTCTTGCTCTCTGACCAGGACAGAGATCATAGACCTCGATCAGCCCAGATCACTATTGAGTGTGTATAGATGGTCCAAGAGATGACCTGGATCCCTCTCATCCTCAGGACACTCTCTAGAAATAATAGTTTTTTGGCATTTTATGAGGTTGCCCATTTGAGATTATTTACTTTTGACTCCTAAAGTCAGAATGCAAAGGAACAAAATTCTAGTACTTGAATAGTTTTGAATTAGTTAGTTTTATGTGTGTAAGGAATTGGGGACTTGATCCTAATTAAAAGCAAAGGAAGTTGGTTTTGAATTGTAGCAAGATATGTGGATAAGAAGCAAGAAATAACTTCCTTCCATATGTGGATTAGATGATAAAGTCTTAAGGCTCACCTTTTAAAATGCCCTGTTTTAGTAAAATGTTTTATCTCAATCATTAGGCTTCTCTTCTCTACCACCATCTCAGATGGGAATGGTAATATTTGATGCTTATTTTAAGTTGAGAGGATCAATAAAAGCCTGATGGAAAAGCCCTTTGCATGATGCAGTAGAAAGGCACTGTTAAAACTATGAAATCTGAGCTCTCACTACGGAGACAGGTAGTCGGAGGGATGACTGGCTTTCCTTTTTTGGCCTGTTACAGTTTTACTAAATTGTTATTGAGAAACATGGGCAAAGCAGTGTAGTCTGGCCTGGCCAAGTCAGGGAAATGCATGCGCTCTGATGTAGAGAGGGTAACATCACTGGGCTGCTCTGCACCTGGCAGATGCTCCCTAAATCCCTCCAGATCACACATGGAAAACCAAGTGGTGGTAATTATTCCTGAGGATCCCAAAATCTTATATTCTGAAGTGGGGATTAATAGCAAGCAAAAAGTGCTATGTTTTATGAAAGATCCTGTTTTCTTCTCCCTTATGTTTTTGTTCTTTTAAGAAGTATATTTGAGATGAACTCGTGTTTATGGCCCTGTTTAAAAGTTGACCTAACCTTATTCATAAGGTGGGAGAATGTTCAAGTCTGAACAACGGTGGATTGCAAGGTCATTTTGAAGGACAGAATGGGCAATAATTAGAACAGGGAGAAATAAGCCATAATGAACAGTAATCCTAAAAAAAATTAAAACACAGAAAACACTGCATTATTTATTTCGATTCAGTGGGAACTTGCCAAGGGAGAGGCAGCTGGCTGTCTGCTCTTTGGGATGTTTGTAGACTAGAAAAGAAGCTGTCAGTCAGATTTAAGCTCTTGTTCCATTCTTGCTCTTAGGTCAGATCTAACTGTAAAGTGAAGTGGGGGAACAGAGTCTGGTGACTACGTGACTCAGGGCAGAAAGGACATGGACTGTAGTGACAGACAGACCTGGGCTTGGATTCTGCTTGTACCAATTCCATCGTCACGACTTAGCATTTCCTACATTCTTTTCCTGGTGGACCTTTGGACCCTAAAAGCTGGTTGTAGAGGCAGACAAGATGGATTTGAATGATAGCATCTCCTTTTATGACCTGTTACTCCAGGAAATAAAGTAATAAAGGGTTTCTGCTTCATTCATTTCACTGTATCTAAGTTACCACATCTGTAAAATGGAAATGAAGAAACACCTAACTTGCAGGATTATAATGAGAATTAAATATTAGCTCTTATAATAAAATAAAAACCCTTGGCATAGTGCTCTGTAACTGATAATCTTGTTATTATTGTGAAATAAGCTGAAAATTGAGAAAAGATCTTGGCATGAAAATGTTTCGAGGTACTTCATTTTGTATTTGTAGAAATAGGAATAGTATTTCCAACCTTCAAATTTATTCCCATTTATAACAATTTATTTTATTTTATTTTATTTGGGCTTCCTCAAAGTAACATTATTTTGGTTACTGTCACTCTTAGTTTTGTATAAAGCTAGTTGCAAAATGTTCCTGGGAGCTGACGTCCATTATAAAGTTTCCATTTATGAGCATAGAAGTTGGTCCTTTTCATGAGAATGAGTATATTGATTTAATGATTCTCATGTATTCCAGGTGGAAAAAAATTTTCATTAATGCAGCTTGGCACAACACATACAATTCTAAGTTTGCAAATGAATTGTTTCCCAATTTGGTCTCAGGACCATAAGATTTTTAGACAAATCCCTAGTAATGTTTTGCTTCTTCACAAGCATTATGATAAACATCAGAGTTATTTAAATGCCAGAATTTAAATAGGGTGGAGGATAACCTATATTTCTGCTGGAATTCTGTATTTTAACTGAAAAGGATAGAAACTACCGTCTAAATTTTGCTTCTGCTTCATTAAAAGATGCCAGATTCAGTATTTGACCTCAAGGAGATCTACCAGTTCCATGGCAATTTCCAGGTTATAGAGATATTTTCAAGCCTATTTCTGTGGGGGGACCAGCGCCCTGGGGGGATCCCTGTTGTTACCTTGTGTCCAGGTAGTGCTCAGTGACTTCAATAAAGAGATGACAATAGTCATCTACAGTGTTAGTAAATAGTAGCATTGCTCATATGCCTACAGTAGCCATTTGTCATGTTTAACATAATCTTGGCAGATTCAAAAATTTCTGTTATTTTTCATCCAGAAATGAATTTATTTTGTGACCTTTGTTATGGATCCCCACGTTGTATGTTATACAAAAATCCCCATCTGAGAGGGATTTGTTAATGCTTCCTCAGGGTGACTTTGACTATACTTACTGTGTCCAAGGACTGATTTATTTTTCTTTCTCCCTAGCCAGCTAGACTGTGGTTCCTTGAGCTCTGGGAATGTGGGCAGTCATATTTTAACCTCTGTGCTAGACATAATGGTATGCATGTATTAGCATCCAATAAATGTTTTAATAAGTAAATAAAATTGAGTGGCACTTTGCCTCACTGTTGCCCTGCATGTAAGATTACTTCCAGTTTCATTTTCACTCAAAAGTCTAAGTAGGCCTTGACCTATCTTGCACAGTCCTAGAAATCTTCTCCTCCCGCTTGTCTCCTAGCAGAGATATGTTGCAATGTATCAGAGATTTGTCTGTTAAGGAAATATTGGTTACATTCTATGCACTATGGTTGCACATTATATAACCTAAAATAGGCTAACTACTGACCTAAGCAACCCTTGGATCTGAGCACAAAGGGGTTTCTTTTTTCCCTGCCACATAGCTAGTACAGGTTGGTAACAGAGAGGGAGCTTTAGGGACTCTGCTCCATGTAGTCATTCAGTGATCCAGGCCTCTTTTTCCTAGTGTCTCTTCTGTCCCCTGAGCCTTGGAGTTCCCCACTGGATGAGGTACATATAGCATGCAGTCAAACTGAGAGAGCCACCACAGTGAATCAGAATAAGATTTAGGGGCTAGGTCCGGAAGTTCTGTACATCCATCCACAATCCATGGGCCAGAAGTCAGTCCTGTGAGCTCCCTTGGCTGCAGAGTGCTTTGAATGTGGAGTATTGGTGTGCCAAAAAGGAAGAAAAAGTGGGTCTGGGGGGCCATGGTCCACTCATGAAAAAGTTCAAGGGTAACATGAAGACTTGGTTTTTTTTTTCAAAATCAATGAAAAACTATTTTTAACTTAATCTGCACTGTCACAAAAAGTGCAAAAGTAAAGAAAGTAGAACTTATAATGTACCCAATGGGCCATCCACTGAATGGAGAAGCTCCAAATGGTGGCAGGAAAATTATTCCCTAAACGTGTTTCTCCCCCAGATAAGAACCTTAGCGTGTCCCCAGTTGGAAACTGAAGCTAGGTGGAGGACAGGAGCCATCTGCCACGTCACGATCGTGTTGTGTCCAAATTACCAAACCATCCATGGGGCTTTACCGTGTCTTTTTTTAAAAATTGAGATGTAATTGACATATAACATATTAGTTTAAAAATCCTAAGGATTGAATGCATGTGCATATTGTGAAATGATCATCACAAGAACCCTAATTAATATCTATCATATATGTAGTTATAAAATTTTTTCTTGTGATGAAACCTTTTAAAATCAACTCCTAGCAATTTTCAAATGTACCGTATAGTACTAATTATAGTCACAATGCTGTACCTTACACCCCCAGGACTTATTTATTTTATATCTGTAAGTTTGTACCTTTTGCCCCCTTCATCTCTCTTCACTCCCTGCCTCTGGCCACCACCAATCTGTTCTCTGTGTATTTTCTTCTGTAATTTCAAAATGTTTACATTTACTTGCCACACCTGTGAATGAATCAGACATGCACACCTGTGAATGAACAGTATGCAGTAAGTTTTGAGGATGACGTTTTGTGAAAATTACTTTTGAGTCATATTCTTTCTGAAAAAGCTTGTTTCTGAGGCCATTTGGTGAGTTAGAAAATTGACATTTCCTTTTGGGGTCATAGGTAACAATTTATGAATTTACTCTAAGAAAGAATTTAGTTAGATTTCAGACCAGGATACATGTATGTAAATGTAAATAGTGAATTAGGAGTAATCTGAAGGTTTGTGAAAATTCCCAGTTTATGGCTACAGAATGGCAAACACATAGAATCTGGCCTCTTCAAATGGACTATGTCTTTTTTTGATCATGCAAACTTGTGCCTCTATTTTATGAAGTGTTAATGCAGTTAGTATCTAATGTTCCTAATTTATGCAATTGGATATTTCATAAATGGGTTTTCTGCATGCAAGCATTTGCACACATTAATATTTATGCAAGTATTCAAATCAATGCCAGGGCATCTGTCTGAGTTTGTGATAAAAATATGCATATGCATGAACATTTGTACCAGGGGATAAGTCCGCAAAGTTAGTGATTGCTGAGGTTATAGTTTTCAACTTTTGTCCTTTTGACAAAATTTCCTTGATTAGAAAAGGCATGCAGAGAAATAGCACAAGCATTAATATTGACAAATAAAATGATATTATTTAACTGCGTTCAAGAGATGTGAATGACAAAGCTATTGAAGCTTCTTTAACCTGCAATGTATTTTTAGAAAACTGTTTTAGAATATGTAGTGATTTTCATAAAGAGCACTTATTCCAATACATTGCCAATACAAAGAACATGTTATTAGTAATGAAATAATTTTTTCCAGAAATATTGGCTTTCTTTATCATTTCTTCCTTCATTTGAGCTTGGATTTGGCCCCCAGAAATAATTGGCTCAGTCACTATGGGGTTTCCGTGGCTGATTTTAGATGCATGTGAGGATGACCAATGGCAGGGGCTTGGGTGGGGAGAAAGGGGTCTAATTTCACATCCCTTGTGGTCACTGTTGATTTGCTTGTCCATGTTATCTCAGGTAATCTGGCTTCTGGAATCTTTCCCAAGCTGGAAACCCTGATCTCTCTGGGGTCCAGCCTCCCTAGGCAATCTAAGGAGCCTGCCTAAGGAAATGGGACATTTCTGGAATTCTGCAATGGAGCACAGGGTTGACGGTCCTCCATGCTCAGTGATCTACTTACCCCCCACACCATGTCTTTGCCAGTCCAGAGGAAAATTTCACTCTGATCTCTTTGTATTTCTGATTCTGTTTTATCTGTTTATTAGGTTCAGCTGGGAAGGTATTTATCTCCATTTATAAACTTACTGATTGGTAAATTTCCAGTCCTTCATGTTAAGAGTTCATGGTAGGCCAAGAATAAACAGAGTTGATTTCGAAATACCAGTGTTGTGGTTTAAAGATGTGTTAAAGATTTCTTTTCTTTTTCATTTTTTTTTTTTTTTTGCATCCCATTGCTGAAGAATTTTAAATCTACCAGCTGTTTGGAAGGGATTGAGACTTTTGGTATGTCCTTGTCAGGCTTAAGCAATGTCTTCTAAGTGAAATCTTGGTTAACTGATTTTAAGCTGAAATGTCAGGGAATTAATTTTTTTTCTTATGGGAAAGGGAAGGTTGAGAAAATTATGAATGACTTAGTTGTGGATTTGAAAGGAACTGATTGCTTGGATTTATATTGTCCTTTCTCAAAGGACTTATTTTCCGCAATTAACTGGATGAAGACGTAGGGTTTTATTTCTGTGTCTCATATGTGGAAGTCTGTCACAACTACGTGGCAGAGGTGGCTGGTTTAAATGTTCCAGATTTCTAATGGGCATGAAGTTCTGCCTGCTTTGAACATTTGCCAGTTATTGTTCTAGACCCTATGTTTAGAGAGATTGGGGCCTGGATCACATATGCTTCTGTGTGTTGGAGAAGGCTCAGAATCATTTGCCAGGGGGATTTTGTCTTACTTGTTGGCATTTACCTGGTCTACCTCTAAGCAGACCGGGAAGACCAGGAAGGAGCAAGGGGAAGGTAGAATTCTGTTTGGTTGGATATGAACATCCAAGTGGAAGCAGCTGTTAAGTTCTTGTCTCTACAGAATGAAACTCAGAGGTGAGAGCAGGGAACGAGGTGTAAATTTCAGAGGGCCGTTCATATCTCAGTGGCATTTAAAACCCTGTAATTAGCTGAGGTCACCTAGGGGGAATGTGCAGTGGCGGGAAGAGGGGCCAGGACCAAGCCCTGAGCTCTGACTTTCAGAGGTCTGGCAGGAGGCGAGGAGTGAGACCAGGTGGGTCCAATGAGGACAGAGCATGAAGGTAAATTAGGAAACAGAAACCAAGGGAAGAAAGTGTTTTTTAAAAAAAGGACAGTAGTTAACTGGAAAATGCTGCTGAGGGGTCAAAGAAAGGGAGGATGTTGAAATGATCATTAAATTTGGCACAATCAAGGGATTTCTGACCTTGCCTGGCAAGAGTAGTTTCAGTGGAGCGGTGGGGAGGAAGTTCAGGTCGGAGTTAGGGCTGAGGAGTTGGAAAGAATGAGTAGAGGCAAGTTGTTCAAGGCCTTCTGCTGTGAAGGACAGCAAAGAAGGGACTGAAGGTGGAGATAAATGCAGGCCACAAGATTTGTTTTTCTTTATCTTTGGTTGTTTTTCACATGGGGACTCCTAAAGCCTAATTGAACATTGATGGAATTGATTCGGTGGTACAGCAGACAATGAAGAGGCAGGAGACAGAGGGGCAGCAGGAGGCACTGGGTGCTGGGGAAGGCATTCACAGCCCAGGGGTAGGGGCTGGCCTTTGATAGGATCCAGGAAGGGAAGTGGCAAGTATGGATTCTGAAGGTTTGTCATCGTCGGTGGGATGGCGCGTAAGTTCCAATAAGCCTGCATCTCTGGACTCTGCTGGCTCTGCCTTCCTGCTGCTGTGCTGCAATCTCCTTTTTCTCAGTGTGGAAGAATTGGTTCTTCGTAACTCCAGGCTCAGCTCTCTAGTGTATAACCAAGACCTGTTGCAGGGGCTATCAAGCAATGGCACAGCCACACTCAGAGTGAGTCTCAGAGTTTTTATTTTTTCTCAGTGCTGACTTGTCCCGTAGGGTAGCCACTGGGCACAGGTGGCTATTGAGTCCCTGAAATGTGGCCAGTGCCACAGAAAAATTCAACATTTAATTTTATTTATTTAACTTAACCAATACTTGATTCAGTTTTTGGAAAGCTTTTACTGTGTTGGTGACAGTATAGAGACGTGTCTTCTTTTTCATCTATACCAAGCATCTCCAGTAAAATTTAGTGCCTGGGCTGAGATGTGCTGTGAGTGTAAATTGTGCCCTGATTTTGAAGATGTAGCTAAAAAAATAGGTAAAGTGTTTCACAAATTTTATATTGGTTACATGTTGAAATGATCATAATTTGGATATATGGAGTTAAATTATGCTGTTAAATTGATTTCACTTGATGTAAAATTTTTTTCTTTTTCAAAGTAGCTACTAGAAAAGTTAAAATTAATATGTAAAATTAGTATGTAACAATAACATGCTGTTTCACTTGATAGCACTTAGATGCTGTGCCTTTAAGGAAGGCTCAGATTTTAGGTGTCTACTTGGTCATGCCTATGTAGGAGTGAACTAATATCTCACCAGAAAGAGCAGTGACAGTTTAGGAAATGAGACCTCACAGGATTGATGCTACTTGCTAAGGTATCAGGGCAGTAAAACTGGGATTTGAACCCTGACTGTCTGGCTGTCTGCAGACAATGCCCTGGACCCTACACCACATGGAAGTCATTTTGTACATTCTTTCTCTTGAGTTAGTCCATGTTTACATTAGCAAAGGATATTTACATGGACACTTATTTGGTTTTAAACTCAAGCAGTTGAAATTAGGACTCTCGGGGTATGGTTTTAATGTACTGTTACTTACTTTGCTTTGATTTAACTGATAATACACAGTTTATAGTTCGGCCTCTCTCCATTCTTGAATTGAAAGACTAACTGTCTTTTCATGTTTCTTATTTACTACTCACGATGGCCACCATTTGCTCCATGCACTGGATCTATGATCACCAAATGCTGGAATGCATGTGCTCCATTTTTTCTATATTTGATGATACATTCTGTTTGTCTTGCCCTTGTTAAACTTTCATTAAGAATCCTTGGGAAGAAAAGATTTATTGTCTTATTTTATTTTTATTTATTATTTATTTTTATAAGAATAATTTAAAGTTAATATAAATTTTCAAGGGTTAAAGTTTGTGATCTACCACAGAGTTTCGTGGGCATCTGAAAGGCAGCACATCCCTAGCTGAACTCACTACCATCCTGCTGCTTCTTCATTCCATATCTCATTTAGCTCCTTCGCCACACATCCAGTCACCAAAGTCACACACCTCTGCCCTCTTCAACTCCTGCTCTTAATCATCCCTAGCATGCACCATCTATCGTGTTAGAGCGACTCTCTGTGCCCTTCTTCCTACCCGCGGCCGCTGCCTAGCTCAGACCTTCAGCATCTCTACCTGGTCTTGTTTGCATTCACTTGTGATTGCCTGCTCGTTTATCTTCCCCCCTCTTCTGCAATCTCTTTCAGGAGACATCTCTTTCAGGCCTTTGTCTTCTTTCATCATTGAGGTTTTAGATCTTAGCTGAGAGCTGGTGCTGTTGACAGGAATATTCATAGGCTGTGTTTCCCTCCTTGTGAAAACTCTTTTCTCCCCGACTCCTGAATACTGTTGGTGAAGCTTACTCAGCATAGCTCCTCTGCTGGGCTCACCAGCAGCAGCCAGGCTGCAGGCCTGTGCTGATCCGAGTTAGCATGCCATATCCGGGTACCCGCTCGGCTCTCATGGACCCAATGAAAATCCCTCCTTGGCTGTCCCAGCTCATGAGAGATAGCTTGCTTTCCTGGAGTCTGAGTCCTATAGAACATACCCCTGGGGAGTCTAATACCCAATAACCATGGGACAAACCTTGGGATAATTTCCATGTGTAGGCAGAGATTTGACTCACTGTTATGAGCCAAACTTGCAATAGGAAACTGGAAAGAGAGAAAGAGTCAAAAGGGGATGTAAAAGAAGCAGAATTTCATATAATAAAATTGCTAGTTTGTTTAAATCCTCTTTGAAAAATAAGTTGAATTTCATAAGGGCAGTAAAAGAATCCCAATAATGTAAATCATGCTTAGAGCTCCACGTTGCCATATTACTTTAGTTTTTACTTGGGTCTCTCTTCAAACGGGATATGATTTCAGAAATGAAATCATCCTGTCCCTGGTGAAAAAGAACAGTTCTTTCTGCCTGTAATGTAGCAACAAGATGCCAGTAGCCACTCAGGCAATTTTTTTGTGCATCTGATGAAGAGATATTGGTATTTTTATATGGCTTATAGGATTTCATAGGCAGTATAATGGAGAGTGTAGTTAAACAAAATGTTCTTTTCTACTCTTTCTCAATTTACTGGTGGCAAGCCTCAGAGTGGTGGGTCCCCTATGTTACAAATACCTATTTATGAATGACCCATACCTACAGGCAGCTGGCTCCCCTGACCAGTACCCCTACTGAATAAGAGTATTGTGAAAAATCTCAGAACTTTTGAAAAATAGGTGGATTTTCAGCTGTAGGAAAAGAAGAAACTGCCGAACATATCGTCGGTTAGTGGAAGCACTCTCTCCTTGGATTCTCTGACATGAGCCAATAGTCGGAAGGGTACCCCCCACCTCAAACCTGTGTGCCCTCGACAGCTTCTGTTTTGCATTATGTTGATTTTAAATTTTGTTGTTCTCCCTGAAATTCCAGTGACTGGGTTCAAGTTGGTTAACAAACATCTCCTTTTTCAAATGTGATGGTTAAGGACTAGTCAGTAGTTCATGGAATAATCAGTGGGAATCAGATTGCTTTCTTCAAAATAAGGTCAGTGGAGTCAGCCCCTCTGAAGGCAGGGAAGTGTGTTTGGTGGAGAGAAGCAGGCAGGAATTTTGGAAGGTGAACACTTTGGGGCAGAGGATGGAGCAGAAGCAGTCCCTAGAGAGAAGGAAAAGGGTTTAGGGCAGTTGTGCACCGAGAACAGGGAAACCTTTGGGTGTGGGGTACCAGGTTCTAAGATAGGAAAGATAAACTTTTGCTTTTTCAAACTGTCCTAGGAGACACCCTAATGTTGATACAAATGATACATCCATATGATGGCATGTTCTGCAGCCATTCAAGAAACAAGGTAGATTTATGGCTAAAAAAAAAGTTTGCTAAGTCACAGGTGAAATGTGCAGCATGGGGAATATAGTCCAGAATAGTGTAATAATTTGGTGCAGTGACAGATGGTAACTGTGCTTATTGTGGTGAGCATTTCATAATGTATATAGATGTCAGATCACTATGTTGTACACCTGAAAACAATATAATATTATGTCAACTATACTTAATTTAAAAAAAATAAAATAAAACAAGACAGTGTAAAACAAACTGTATAGTGTGCTCACTCTTCTGTGTATGAATTTGTAAGTGTGCATTTACACTTAGGTATGTGTGCATTTGTTTGTATGAGTATATTCAGGGAGTATTTCTGGAGCAAATGTAATAGTAACTTTGGCTGCCACTGGGAAAGGAGCCTGAGGACCTGGCATTTTTTTGTTGTTTCAATTTTTTTAGTACAGTTTGAATTTTTATGTACGTTGTTTTTAAATTAAAAAAGAACTGGTTAGAAGTTTTTTAGGATTACTCTTAACCTTAGGGAAGTTGGTGGGTGGAGGCAGGGAGGAGGGGGACCGGAGGAGGGGGTGGGGGCAGATAATCTCTTTGCCCTTTCTTCTGAGCCACAAAACTCAGGCCTTTTGTACTCTCAGACTCTTCTGGTTTTATTATCTCAGCTGGATTATGGTTAAGTAACTGTTTCTGGGCTGACCTGGAACTGAACTACTATTTCTAATCTCCCTCTGTGGGGAAAACTCTACCGCGTTCCAGAGAACATATTAAGCCGCTCTGTCTCCACCCATTCTCTCCCAATTTTCTGTCTATACTCTGTTATATTCCTTTAAAAAAAAAGGACTTAAGACTTATTCCAGGAGGCCCTGTCTGTCACATTCTCACTCATCAGAAATGACAGCAAACAGTGTGAGGTGATGTGCTTGAATCCTTTTGGGTTTTAGTTTGTTTTTTCCAACAAGAGATTGTCTGCGTTTCACTTTCTTAAAAAGTGAACTAGCTTAAAATTTTCTGAGGAAAGTAGTGCCTTTTATTTGTCTGCATGTTGAGTAGAGAGCTGTAGGCAATCAGTACATATTTGTTGGCTCAGTGAGTTAAGGTGTGGGTGCCTAAGCAGATTATTCACTGTAAACTGTCATCGATAAAACTTCCTGGCCTTAGAGAAGTTGTTGAAAGGACTTTAATCTGGCACAGAGCTTCTCAACATTGGGGTTGGTGACCTCTTGGGCAGATCCTTCTTTGTTGTGGGCCACTGTCCTGTGCATTACAGGAGGTTTAGCACATCCCTGGCCCTTACCCTCTAAATGAACCCCCAGTCAGAACAACCAGGAATGTCTGTAGACATTGCCAAATGTCTCCTGGGGACAGAATTGCCTGAGCTGACAATCACTGAACTGAAGTGATTTTGGATTTGCTATTCAGTCTCCAAGAACTGTTCTTTATTGAAAGAGAAGTGTTCAAATCTTGGAGACAGAGAGGAGGGGACAATCAAGGCTTTCTGAGAGCTTACACAGTGCTTGGACAAATGATTAGAGAAGGGCCGAGGAAGGCACAGGTAGGCTGGATTTCATCCCCAATTTGTCCCCTCCTATCATTTCTGCTGGGTTTTGGATATGAGGATTTCCTATAGCCTGAAACTAAGTCTGGGAGTCTACCTGAGTTGGTAAATAACAAGATCTTAGAGCCAGTATCCACGTGAAAGGATGGAATGACAGATCGGACTGGCTTCCACATTAACTCAGCGGTGCTTTGCTCGCTTCCATACAGTGTATCAAGAAAACGCTTCCTTGTTAATGTGGACAAGAGGTAGATTATACTGCTCAGATACATTCGCCTAACAAATGTTTATTGAGTGTCTACCAAGTGCTAGGACGAAAAATGCTCCCCTCCCTTCACCCTTATTTCTGCAGGACATGTTCTATTTCTGTGCCTTTGATATGATCATTTTATATTATGTAGACTCTTTCTTGTTAACATGAGTCTTCCCCCTACATAACTTACTTGATTTCTGAAAGATCAATTATAATGAAGACGACCAGGAAGAGCAATCAAAGAGATGCTGCAATCTTGAGGATAATCCTTAGCTGTGTGTCAATGCTCCACGAGTGCACACACGTGCTGGCTGAATTCTGGAGGCCTCCTCAGCTGCTTTTATATTTATAAGCTATCCTACAATGCACTGGCACATCAGCTGCCAAGGCAGTTTGTAGAATCTCCTCCCTGGAGGTCTTTAAAAATAGAACTAAATACCCATCTGTCCAGGATGGTTTTGATGCAGTCCCACTGATTAGAAGGAATAGGCTAGATTTTTTTGTCAAGGTTCATTTTGGTCTTAAGTGCTCTTAAATGGCTAAGTCTGTGTTTTGGTTGGGGGAGGGAAGGATGTAAAGTGACACTATGAATTTACTGATGTATCACTGTACACAGCCTGATTAAACAGAATAAATTATATCTTTCTCATGCTTTTAATGTTTCCAAAACACTTGGTGCATTTGGAGCCTTGCAACCACCCTGAGAGGTGGGTGGGGCTCTTCTGTCGGTTCCTAGGGCACAGAGGACTCAGCAAGGCACCCAGATGTTCAGTACTGGCCCAGAGTCAGGCTGGAGATGCCATTCCTCACTGTCTGCTCCCCAGGCTCACACTCTTCTCTCTTGACCCTCCTGCCTCTTTGTGTGTGTGGGTTTTGCTCTGTTATACTGTGTCCCAGTATTTGATTTGGGGCCAAAAATTAAAAAAAAATTTTTTGGGAACCTACTAGGACCATTACTTACTCTATTTTCCCTTCCAAAAACATGTATTTTCATGTAAAATTGTAGTTAGGATTATTGCTGACTTCATGCTCCCACACACATATGTTCATATATATGTATTCATATGTGCATATATATGTGTTTGTGTGTGTATATATGAATATGGGAGAGCTTGTGTATGTATGTATGTGGGTAGATAGGCATAGCAGTGTGTGTGTGCTCCTGTATTGATTAGAGTGCATAGGAAACAGAGTAAACCCACTTGATAGAAAATAAAGAGACAGTTTTCCGAGGTATGGGATAGTCAGGAGAAAAAGCAAGAGGTCGTGAGGCGCCCAGTGATTAATGAGGCATGACCGCACTTTGGGCTGGCGAGCTGGCACCGTGGTGCTGCCGCTGTGAGGACGAAGCTCCTGTCAGACACTGGGCACTTCAGGAAAGAGGGTGCTGGGAAGAAATACCCCTACTTTTCTCTTCTACCTTCTGATCTCCTCTCCCTGCCTTCCAGTGGCTAAACTCCATTAGGAGAGAGCCTGCAAGGACACCCCGAAGTGCTGTGCCCAGCGTCCTCCTCCTGGACCACAGCCAGCGCAGGGAGAGGAGAGCTGAGCTGGGGCAAATGGAGAATAAGCAGGCTTGTGTGTGTGTGTGTGTGTGTGAACTTGTCCTTATTCTTCTAATTTTATCTTAGACCTGAAAAATTTGCCACAGAACAGCACTACTCTGTATTCTCTTAACAGTTGAGATCCAAGTTTAACATGTTTCCCAAGTTAGAAAAACAAATAAATTCACTTTCTCAGTGATTATCTTGGACTGCTCATGAAGACAGATTGCAAATTGTCTTCTTTATATTTAGATTGCCCATTTTTCTGGGTTGCATCTTCTAAACACTTCCAGTGGACAGGGCTAGTAAACACATTTTTTTAGGAAGAAAAAAATATAAGATTTATATAATAACCATCTTATTAGTACCAAATATACTGAATGCAGCATGTCAAAATACTAGAATGAATCCTTTTTCTGTGTGGTTTTACTTAATTAGGTATACAGTTAGGTCCATTTATTTCAGTTTGATTTTGAATTTTAGATGTCAGTTTTATTTATTTATTTTTAATTTTGTTGTCATTAATCTACAATTACATGAAGAACATTATGTTTACTAGGCTCCCCCCTTCATCAAGTCCCCCACAAACCCCATTACAGTCACTGTTCATTAGCATAGTAAGATGCTGTAGAATCACTACTTGTCTTCTCTGTGTTGCACAGCCCTCCCTGTGCCCCCCCACCCACATTATACATGCTAATCATAATGCCCCCTTTCTTTTTCCCCACCCTTATCCCTTCCTTCCCACCTATCCTCCCCAGTCCCTTTCCCTTTGGTAACTGTTAGTCAATTCTTGGGTTCTGTGATTCTGCTGCTGTTTTGTTCCTTCAGTTTTTCTTTGTTCATATACTCCACATATGAGTGAAATCATTTGGTACTTGTCTTTCTCTGCCTGGCTTATTTCACTCACTGAGCATAATACCCGCCAGCTCCATCCATGTTGTTGCAAATGGTAGGATTTGTTTTCTTCTTATGGCTGAATAATATTCCATTGTGCATATGTAACACATCTTCTTTATCCATTCATCTACCGATGGACACTTAGGTTGTTTCCATTTCTTGGCTATTGTAAATAGTGCTGTGATAAACATAGGGGTGCATCTGTCTTTTTCAAACTGGGCTGCTGCATTCTTAGGGTAAATTCCTAGAAGTGGAATTCCTAGGTCAAATGGTATTTCTATTTTGAGCTTTTTGAGGAACCTCCATACTGCTTTCCACAATGGTTGAACTAATTTACATTCCCACCAGCAGTGTAGGAGGGTTCCCCTTTCTCCACAACCTCGCCAACATTTGTTGTTGTTTGTCTTTTGGATGGTGGCGATCCTTCCTGGTATGAGGTGATATCTCACTGTGGTTTTAATTTGCGTTCTCTGATGACTACCAGTGTGGAGCATCTTTTCATGTGTATATGTTTTAATTATGTAAAATTGTACATGATTTTCCAAAATCAAAACTATGAAATAAAATATATTGGGAGACACCTCCCAATTAGCCCATTTCTTCCTGTTCTGTCCCTTTCTTGCTTTTTTCTTTCATTATTTGGAGAACATGCTGTAGCAGGATGGGTAGATCTGCTTTATTTATATCTGACAGCTCCTGTGTGTGGCTGTACCATATAGTTTATTTAACCAGTCCCTACTGGTAGACATTTGGGTTATTTTCAGTCCTTTGCTATTATTAGCCTTGTAATGCATAGTCTTGTACAAATATCATCTTGTATTTTTTACCCATACTTTTTGGGATTGATATTTATAAGAGGAACTGAGAGGTCACAGGGTAAGTACATATGTAATTTTGCTAGATATTGCCAAATTCACCTCCTTTGGGGTAAAACAATTTTGTGTCCTAACAGTAATAGACCAGAAGGCTAGTTATTTCACATCTTGCTAACAGAGTATGTTATAAGCTTTTGTAGCTTTTGCTGATTTGAAAGGTAAAAATAAATGGGACCTTGTGTTGTTTTTCTTGGTATTTATGTTATTATTAATGAACCTGAGCATCTTTTCTTATGTTGAGGACCATTACGTTTCTTTTCCTGTGAACTGTATGTTTGTCTTTTATCCATATTGGGATGTTGATCCCTCCTTCTGGATTTTTAGAAATTTCTTATATATTGGGGCTGTTTTTCCTTCATGATCTGTTGCAACCCACCCATCTTTATTTTGCTTATGGTATTTTATTTTCATGTATAAATTTTAGATTATTATTCATTTTTATTTTTATATGGTCAAGCTTATTTTTATGTAGTCATTCTTTTCTCCATTGGCTTTGGATTTTGAGATAGAAATATTTTCCCACTCCCAGGTTATAAAGCAATACCCCCTGTTTTCTTCCATGGTTTTGTGTTTTACATTTAGATCTCATTTGGAATTTATCTTGGTGTGAGATATGAGGAGTGGACTGGATTATATTTGCTTCCCATGTTGTTCTAACATTATTTATTAGGGTGCTTCCTTTTCCCCATTAACTGGAATGTCCTTTATCATATGCACTTGAGTCTATCTCTGGACTGTTTGTCCCATTCTGTGTATTAAGGCTCCAGCAGAATGCATACAGTTCTAATAATCGAGGCTCTGAATATGTGTTAAAAAATCTTTTTAGACAAAGTCATGGTGACATGATTCCTGTGTTTACATAAACAAAGTTTGAGATAGAAGCATTTTTAGAGATATGCAATGAATTGGCTACTTTTATTATTCCATTTTGCAAAGAAGGGAGATAGGGCTTATAGAGTATGGACTCATCCAAGATCACCCAGGTTGTCACCACTGGGACTGAAATCCCTGTTCTCAACCAATATATTTCATAATATTCTCATAAGGAAAAGTATTTTCTCATGAAATATGAATGACTAGTGTCCTAGCAAGGACCTAGGCCCAGGTTGGATGCCTTCTCTTTCCATGAAATAGTTTTAGTTTTGAATATTTAAAAGAATACATGATCCGGTTTACTTGCTTTTAATTTAACATAATAAAATTGCATGTTAAAAAATTGGCATTTTAGAACATTTGGAAAGGAACCCTATTACTAATTCCCAGGTATGTTAATATTTTGGTCAATCTTGCTTTATTATAATCAGGTTAATTGGAAACAATCTTGAGAGAATGGCAATAATATTAAGCATTTATTAAGCACTTAGGTGCACTGATCAAAGTACTCTAAGAACATTATCTTATTTAATTACCACAAAACCCATGTAGGGATGCAATCTTAATTATTTCAGTATGACTGATGAGGAATGCTTGGCTCTGAGAAGTCAAACAACTTGTCCAACTTCACAGAGCTGGAAAATAATAGAGCTTGGATTCTAACTCCTGTGTTTACTCCAGTACTTATATTTTAACCACTGTGCTCATTATGTCCTGTGTATATATTTCAGATCCTATTATTTTATTAATATTTTAACAGAAATGTTCATCCTTGTTTCCTCAATCATATTAAATTTCACTCACAGTATCACCTTTCTTTTAACAAATTAAATATGCCAGACTATAAGAAGAGGGAGTTAAAAATATTTTTGCTACTGTTTTTTTCCTTCAGATATTATTGATATGATCTTGGCATCTACACAAAGAGGTATTTTGAAAGTAAAATAGCATAATTATAATGAAGGCCAGAGTGAGAGAGAAGAACACATTGATTTTATAGGCATGGTTGCTGCTCAAGAGTTTTGCATGATGTTTAGAGAGGGTTTTTTCCCTATGGTGACTGAACAACCTCCCTAAAAATTAATTTATACCAGAATTTGCACCTTCATTTTTTCCAGCTTTTCCCAGATCTAAATTCTCTCAAATTCCGAGTTAGAGATGAGATATGTGATGCCTAGTGAAGTACGGCTGAAGTGTGAGTAGTTTGGAGGTTTATCTACCATCAGAAGTAAATAATATAGACATTTCCTGAAATGCCTCAAATTGCAACCCATGTCAGCAATGCACAGTCCACCGTTTATTCAGTTGTGACATCAATAGGCATACTGGTAAGAAAGATGAAACTTCAGTACCGTTATAGACTTGTTCCCTCAGAGAAATGGTGGAGAGGACATTTTGAGGAGAGAAATGAGTTAAATGTATCAGGCCAGTGTGAAATTACAATATTAGTAATTCTAATTGACTATTATAGAATACAGTGTTTTGCTAGCAGCATTTTGAGTGCAATTTTGTGTCTGTGTTCTGGGAGAGAATGAAATGGTGGGCTTTGGATATACAAGCCGATTTTTAGCTTTGTAAAAAGTTAATACTCTTACGAGCTGTGTGCTAGGTACACCCTGGTTATAGACTAAACCAGGGCAATTCCTGGCATCCAGAGGTTTATAATTGAATGTACAGAACTCATCTTTTTTTTTTATCATGCAATCCCTATCAGTAAATAAAAGTCTGAGCTTATTCTCCCGTATATTTTATATTTACTTTTAAATTATGTACATGTGCTACTGTACATCGATAAATTAGTAGAAGTCTTCTTTCTTAAATTTTAAGGGTATAAAAAATTGTTGATACAGCCTAATGATTTTTCCTGCATGTCAATGCAGTGCAAGATGAATATTTCCTGTTCCAGATATTTCTGGTCTGTCACTGCAGTGAAGTACCCAACGGTTTATTACTTTGAGGAGCTTCAGTTGGAAACTAACATTTTATCCCTAAACAAGATTTGAAGCTTTTAATCAAGGGAGTATTTGAAAGCTAAATTGTTTCTTTGAGAGCTGCCTAAGAAGATTTCATAATAGGACTCTAGATATTCCTATGTTTTAAATTTTTTATATTTTAAATAGATAGTTTGTTTTTGTTTCCATCCTCTCCCCTTCTGTATTGTTCCAGTATAGTCATACTTCAGGATTGTATAGACTAAGATACTGGGAACTCCATAAACAACAGTTCCAGCCTATAGTTCTAGAATCCTGACATTTGGCAATCTGTACTCATCAGATATGTTATCAAGCTAGATGACTTGTTGATCACCCCATGATTCACTAAGTTTTACTTCTCACCTAGGAAATGAAAGGCTTGCTATTTCTGAAGTAAGGGATAACTTAGTTAATAAGGATTAATCATAGAAAAAAAATCTTTTTTGTCTTACAATGCTATATAACCAAGTGATAAGGTTATGATAACATTTGGAAATGAGTTTTAACAATTATGGTTTTAATAGAATGTTCATTTAATAACTGGATGTAAATATACTCTCTTAGCTTGCATGGGATTTAACACATCAACATTAAAATTTTCAAAGCCTAGCACCTTTTGTATCTAAGTGCTTACAAAGTACTTGTTAGTGAAATATTATTGTAGTGATAGGTTCATTTATTTCAATTCATTATTAGATCCCTGCTGTGTACTATAAAAAATTTTAAGAAAATATGTAAAAAAATCTTGAGTATATCAACTATACTTCAATAAAAAATACCTTGAGAGATAGTATTGTCAAATATTAAATTTGTTAGTAAAGTTGTCTTGATCATTCAAAATATTCATTTCTGTTATTTTTACTCTCTCATACATTTAAGTTTTGAACATGTGTCTGGATATTACCTCTGGCTCAGAGTCTGATTAGGTTAACTTAAATTGGAAACCTGTATGAAGGCATTATGTCACTAAACCTAGAAAATATAAATGAAATGGATTTTTGAAAGAAATTTGTGGACTACCAAAATTGACACTAGAGGAATTAGAAAAGCTGAGCAAAGCAATAACAAAGGAAAACAGAAAAATATTACAAAATATTAGCCTTCTAAAAGGCTTCTGCCCCTTGTATTGTCTTAGGGATGTTTGATTCTAAGGAATGGCTAAAGGAAAAAGGGATTTCTAGGAAGGATATTGGGTGATCTAATGGAAAACAGTTCAACGAGTAAGGCTGGACTTCATGGGAACTGTCTAGTTGTTAGAAAGCAAATGTCTTTCACTGTGACTTTTAGGGTTTCGGTTGTTCTTTGTCTCTGTTTTTCTCTGAATATAGGATTTCTTAGTGTGCTTGTCAGTTTGTGATTGAAAAATAGCCACTTGCCAGGGTCTACAGGGCCTTATAGCTCCAGCACTCACCACCATCTAATTATCTACAGCTAAATGTCTCTTGATTCAAACTTACAAAACACATTGTAATTAGTCACTGAATGGCCAGTGCACTTTCTCTTCCCAAGTGCAATGCCTGCTCCAGGTCTAATGAGCTGTAGCTGGATTGTCAGGCCATGTGACTCATACTGCTTATGAGAGCCTGGGGCCTGACTGTGGTAAATTTATTGACATGTCTGCTATAGCTTTATTCATGAGTCTGTCCTATTTTCAATGAATAGCCATTTCAAGGGTACATAAATTGGCATAGAACACAAAAAGGGTAACAGCCTCAAAAGAAAACTCCCATTCATGAAACTGTGTATTACCACACATAGTATTTTGTAAACAAATACTATAAAATCATATTCATTCAAAGAATCATCTACCAAAAGCAAGTTATGTTTAACCCTAGAAAGCAAGGATGGTTTGATATTAGGAAGTCTAATGTAATAAAATTAATATGCTGTTTCTACTGATTAAAAAGTCAAATAAGAAAAACCATCTGCTGCTGAAGAAGCATTTGATAAAATTCTACAATTCATGACACAGCATTTCAAACACTTGGTTTTTGTGCTTTTTGCTCTTTCCAGTAAACCATGAACACTTATCAATTTTATAATGAGACAAGAATATATAAAAGTTTATAAGCCCTTGAGGGAAGATAATACATTTCTTTGTATTCCATGTTCCTTATTCATATAATGGTGTCTCAATAAGCATTTTAAATGGAACATTCCATTAAAATATTATTTTATAGTTTCTGAGAATTGTTAAGAAAACAGAAAGAGAGATTTTTTTCCTTTCCTTACAGGAGACCTTGTTTCAGGAGTTTATCTTTTCCTGTATAACATCAGCAATCAGCAGTGTCATTTGGAGAGTAATTGCTTTTCTTTAGGAGTCTAGATTTTATTCAGTTTTATATTTCTTATAATACCTAATGTAGTGATTCATACATAGTAGTTCAAATATTGCTATTTTCAATCAAATACTGAATTATTTGCTAATATATATGCAAGCAATATACATTTGTATTTCAAATTTATCAATGCTGTTGATTTGCTCTTCTAAGTCAGTCCCAAAGCATTCCTTTGGGAGATGGTAATATAACTGAAAATATAAAATGGAACAAATATGGAATAAAGTTGTGTTGGTCACCTAGTTTATTTTTTAAAAGTGTTTTTTATTTTTTTATTTTTACATTCATATTTTCAGAGCAACTAAATTATTATTAGTGTGAAGAATAAGAGAAGTTATTATAACCTTGAGAGAGAATGTTAGTTAAATTGAGAGGTAAGGAAAAGTAGTGCTTAAGAGATATTTTTTCCCATTTGTGATGACATGAAAACTTAATTTTTTTATATTGCAATAGACTGTCAAGAAATTCTTGCAACAATTGAATGCTATGATAAATATCTGCTTTTTAGAGCTTTGGACAGTGTTGTTGCTTGAGAAGTGAGCTTGAATTCCTGGTTAGATCATTGTGAGATAAATGCTTAAAAACTTTTCAAAGCCATATTCTTGGCTCTATCGGAATTTAATTTCCCACTGATTATGTTTATATCGATTTTGGAACATAGAGCCATGAATATATTCAGCATAGTTCTAACTGATGATTTTCCCATGTCTTGGGGATACATCCCTATTTTATGTGCATACGGAACCCACTTATACTGTCATATATATGGCATACTAGGTATTAGACTAGACTATGAAAATGTCCGTGTAGTTGTTTAAAGGTTGTGTCTTTATAATAGTTAAAAACATTTTGATGTATATGGGAATGGTTTTATAAATATCCTAAACTTTGTTAGCCATTCAATCATACCTAGTTAGGTTCTGACCTGTGTCAAAACACAAAGGGAGTTTTAAAAAGTAGATTCCAGCTGTATAACACTACAATGTTGAATGCACACAGTGGGTATATATGGTGAGGCATACATGAACATATATAGAAGGTCTTGATTCCAGTCCTGTCAATGTTACTTTTAAGAAAATTACTATACATTTTTGAGCTTCAGTTTTGGGATCTTGATAGTATTTGCTTCCCAGAAAGTTTATGAATAGGCCATGAGATATGTAAAGATACCACAGTGCCTTTATAGGATGACTAGGCAACTTAATAGAGCCTCTTCAAAGACTACCCTATTCAATATAGATCACTTCTATTTCTCTTTGACTGCCCCCCATGCGCCACCAAAAAAAAGTGATTTGATAAAAGAATTTGTTGCTGGATGACATTTTTACCTTTATGCTCTTTGTACTACAGTAGATAAGCTGACAAAGTTGGTAATCATACAATCTTAGAACTTGAAAGACTTCCAAGTCTTTACAGAGTTAGACTTCTACAGCTATATGGGCTTTTAAAAATTTATAATAGCTATAAGTTTTCTTTACAAACCTACCAAGATTTTTTTTTAAGAGAACACCTGATTGCCAGTTAAGTGTGACCAATTTGAAATACAAAAAATCCTATGAAGGGGTAAATTGTCTGTATAATAAAATCTCTTTTTTCCTTTTCCTCATTTGTAGCTTTTTACAGATGAGAACTAATGGACCAAAGACATCACATGACCCCCTACCACCACATGGCAGGTCAGTAGTGTGGGGTTTTGGACCCACATCTTGGGACGCCTCGGGTGGTAGGTGCTCTTTCCACTCTGCCCACCAGACATGGCACTTCCAGAGCTTATGCTTCTTCACATGATGGCTCTGACTATGGTTCATTCGGTGAGCATCTAGAGGGTTTGAAAACTCTTCTGTGCTCGGTCATTCTTGCTAATTGGTCATAGTGTTTTTGCTAAGCTAGAGAATAAAGTTTTGCTATCAGTTCAGTGTGGAATGTAATCTCATGCATGTGTTCTGTTTTTTGAGTATAACATAACTTGAACAGAAGCCCCGTTTTAGCATAGTACATGAATTGGTTACAATCTTTGTCAAATCATGGCCAGATATAATCACTGGTTCTGTCTTTATAATACAAACATCATAAAAACCTGTAATATCTTTAAAAGATACATTTTGGATGATGTTTTAAAAAATATTTAGACCTTATATCATAAACATTTAAGCCTTCGAATATTGAATATTTAAACAAAGATTGTTTAGATAGGATGTTCACCATTGTTGTGTTTTGGGGAAGTAAAAAAAAGTTAATAAAATACTGAACTTAAAGTAAAATAAAAAAATAAACTAAATAAAGAACTAGTTAAAGCATAAAACTGTGTGTAATTTTCTTTGTAAACTCTTCTGCAATTCTACTCTGGAAGATTAGATTTTATCAAACGGATAATTTACCCCTTTACAGAAATGTTTGTATTTTGAGTTGGCCACACTTAATTGGCAATCAGGTGTTCCCTTTAAAATATCTTGTTAAGGTTTGTTAAGAAAATCTAAAGCTGTTAGAGTACATTTTTAAAAACCATACATATGAATGCTTTGTTCAAGATGGGATAATACAATTTAGCTATTTATCCTGATTAAATTAAAATCTGAGGTTTCCCTAACTCATGACTATTAGTATAAGAGAAAGTAAATGCCATAAAGAATTGTCAAAGGAAATACATGTAATGATTTTAAGTCTTAATATAAGAAACCAAGTACAGCCTTGATCAAATGCACATGCAGTGATATTTCTGTAGGAAACATTTCATAGGATTATGATAATGTGTCTAGTATCAAAGCTTAAATAAAATCTTGAAAAAAGATGTCCTTGCTACTTCATTTACATATGTCAGCAAGAATATGTCCTTTTCAGCAAACTTTATATTTAAGTAAAGTTTTTGACATGAAAAAAGACAGAGAGGGATTGCTCTTTAAAAAGATCGCTTTTTAAAAATAGTGTCATAGAAGACTTTAAAAATAGTTACTCTGTGCTTTAAAAATGGCTGGGTTTATAGGGAATGGCTAAGCAAATAATTTAAAAAATTAACCATATTATTAAATGAAAGTCTGATTTTCAGCTCAGAGTGCTTACAAGGCCAGTATTTCTCTTATACAGTTATTATTGCTATTATATTTTGGGATGAATTTTTCCTAATATTCTTCAGTTATTTTGACAATTATTTTAATCAGTCTTGTGTAAATTACAGAATACATACTTAAAGTCACTGTTATCCTATTTACAATGAATTCTTACTATATTCTAAATTGTTTAGTTTTTAAAAATTAAAAAATTTATTAAGGTATATTAGTTTCAAGTATACAACATAAGTATTTTATATTTGTATATATTGCAAAATGATCATTGCAGTAAGTATAATTAACAATTGTTACCATATGTAGTTACAAGTTTTTTTTCTTGCGATGAGACCTTTTAAGATTTAGTTCCTTAATAATTTTCAAATATGCAATACAGTATTATCAACTCTAGTCATTGTGCTGTACATTATCCCCAAGACTTATTTATTTTATAATAGAAGTTTGTACCTTTTGACCACCTTAACCCATTTCATCTACCGCTACCCCCACCTTTGGTAACCACTAATCTGTTCTCTGCATCTATGAGCTCATTTTATTTTAAATTTTTAAGTTTTTTTAGATTCCACATATAATGAGATCATATAGTATTTGTTCTCTCTTATTTCACTGAGCATAATGCCCTCAAAGTAAGTAATATTCCACTGTGTGTATATAATGTGTATAATACACACAATAATATATAATTCCATTCTGTGTGTGTGTGTGTGTATATATATATATATATATACACACACATATATAAATGTATATCTACAAACACCACACTTTCTTTATCCACTCCTCCATCAATAGACAGACAGTCTTGCCCATTATATGTGATGCTGCAATGAACATGGGGTGTATATATTTTCTGGAGTTAGTGTTTTTATTTTCTTCAGATAAATACCCAGAAGTGGAATAGCTGAATCATGTGGTAGATCTATTTTTAATTCTTTGAGAAAATTCCCTTCTGTGTAAATTGTTATGTATTAAATCCCATTAAAAGAAAACTCACCAAATCTTTTTGGGTATGAAGGCAGCTTTGTACAAAGGGCAGGCTCTATTTTGGATACAATAAAATCTGCCTCTTAAATTATTTTCCATTCTACTTCCTTTGTTGGTGTGAACAATATCTTATATGCATCTAAATTGTCTTTAAGTATATTACAAAATTTATGTTGTCAGTATATGGTGATCAGTAGAAAAAAATGCTGCTTAAATATATTTGAACTCTTATTCTTTAGAGCGATTTCATCAACATACAGATAAGGAACAGAATAGCACCACGGCATAAGTGTATACCTTGAAATGCCTTTTTTAAAATTTGGAAGGTTAGTCTCTTAGATTGACTGGCAACTGTTGGTCCATTCACTATGAGATGTAGGCTTTTATTGTTGTTACAACATTTCACGGTACCAGCTCGGATCAGCTCATCTGAGGCAATTGTTCTCATCTGTCCGTCCTTCCCTTCCTCCCTCCCTTTCTTCCTTCCTTTCCTTCTCCCTCTTTTCCTTTCCCTGGGATAGACTGTTAAATATTTGCCAGCTTACCACTGCTTATAAATGTACATTAATGGAAAGCAGGAAAGCTTCTCCAGTTAGGTACCTATCAGGTCAAAGATGGTCATAATATTTTCATTGTCATTTGCTTTTACCATTGCTTTGAACTCCTGGGGAGTCTTGCTTTTGCTGATCATAGGAACTAAATTGTCTCCCTACCACAAGTACTGTTCTTTTAAAGAACCATTAGTGATGACAATTCTGTATAAAGATGGAAATTGAAAAAGCTGATAGAAAGTATCCCTACCAGAAAGAAATAGGAATTGTTCTCTGTTGTACTGCTGTATGCGCCAGTAGGTTGTACATAAACTGAAGCAGTACAGACCTGGGCTTGAATCTCTGTGAGAACTTGGTTAAGTTATTTCAAATCCCAGGGTTCATCTTTCTACAGAATTTTCAGCAGAGCTTGGATGAGGAATTACACAGATAGAATTTAAGTCCATAGATATTGCTTTATGTAACAGTATTTTTGACTCAAAGCACTTCATTACATTTGTGTATTATTGAAGATCCCAGCAGCTAAAAAAATACCCGTTTTGCTGTCTCCATCCAGGAAAGAAGCCGAGTCCTCTGGGGAAGAGAAGTAGGAGATATGTGTTCTGCTTGTTGCTCAAGATCTTTTCTGTTGAGAATTTGAAATTTAAAGGTTTTAATAGAAAAATATCATCTCAGTTAAACACTTAGATTCCTTAAATGATCCATCAGCCTCTTTATTAAGATTTTATACTTCAAACGGACACTGCTTTACAACATGGTTTAGAAAGGATTTACCTAACCAAATTGATGAGCAAATTGCTGGTGTGTTTTAAATTGGGTTATGTGAGTTAAAAATGGGAGGATCAGTGGAGGATATTTCACTATTTGGACTTTTTGCTGTTTAGATAAAGAAAGAGTTAATATTTTTCTTCATTAGACTGATAAACCTGGGAATAATTTTTTTCACTATGAATTTTCATAAAGTCCAGATACACAATAGATAAATGAAAATAAATGATAAAATGAAGGGGTAAAAATTAAATTCAAGGCTTATACAGGAAATAGAGTAGGTGTAAAGGCTCTGTTTCTGCAGTTAACTGACCAGCAACTGAGTTATTTATAAAGGGTTCAAAGTTCAAACAGGCTTAACCTTTTTGTGCTAGGATAAGTGATTTCCGTATATTTATTTCATCAATCTCTCCTCTGAGGTCACCAGTGGCTAGAGGCTCCTCCCATGCTCTGCTGTCTTCTTCTCTCTCCATTGTATACTCCAGTGACACTGAACGTTTGGTGTCTCCAACTCTCGTCTCTAGATTTTTGCAAATGCACTTTGGATGCCTTCTCTGTACACCATCTCTTCACCTAATAATTCGGCTTAAATAACCTCTCTAGGGGGAGATGTGAATGTTTCTTGGTTTCTGTTAAATATTCTTCCTATGAAGTCATATAGCTCCCTTACTTCCCTCTTAGAAACATTATTACACTTTTGCCAAAAAAGGGCCAAATTGTCTATTTTTGCATGTATTTACAGGAGTTATTGTCCTAGTGGTTGTTTTCAATACGCTCTACAGTCCCCAAGCCTTTCCTTTTCTTTCTTGAATATAAGGATTTTCTCCTTATTATCTGATTTCTACATCTTAATATATTATTTTTTCACCCTGGAAACATGACAAAAACAGCTTTTTTCTGCAAATGTCTAGGAAATTATTTACTGTGTTTTCATAAAATTCATAAATCATGTAAGCAGGATATGTTTTGAATTAATTGGTAGAACATCTATCCTGAAGAGTTCAAGAATTGCCAACACTGATCAAGCCTGATTTCTTTCTGGTTCTTGATATGGTGTTGACAGCCAAAGAAAGAGCTTCTTCAATAAATCCACTCTCATATTCAAGTTTTTCCAGATGTGAGAAGTAATTAAATCTTTGCATCTATTGAAGACTTGAATGCTTTTCAAGAGGGAACTGGCAGCTGTGATGAATTAACTCTGCCTGGGTGCATGTGTGTGTTATGTGTATGTGTGTATTGTGTGTGAATATATATATATACAAGCATACATGTGCCCTTTGCCAATAATCAAGTGATATCAGACCTGAAAACAAAACAAAAAACTAATTGCAATCAACACCAAAAATTATTGCAGCTATATTTCACAATTGAGAGAATAGGGCTTAATCCAATAAGTCTTCTCTCTTTCTGTTTTTTGCAGAATGTTAAGAAAGCAATAAGGATAATTAAATCATTTACATCTCTTAAAGAGTATTTTTTTCAAATAATGGTGAAATTATAACTCATAAAATGTAAAATGAACCCATCTCAAAGATTTTAACTCATTAACTAATGAGGGCACCAGTAAGATGTTACAATTGGTTTAAAGGTGAATTGGAAGAACCATGCATAAATGAGGAATAAAGGATGCTGAAAGGAATTTACAAATATATGTAAAAAGGGACTCTCAACAAGGCAATAATCAATTGCTTTCCCCAGGATACAATTAATTTGCATTTGTATGAATAAAGCATCATTAGTGTTGTTATCAATTTTCAATAATTTATGGTATTGTAAAGTAGTTCCAAGACAGTGAAAGGCCAAATTAGCTAGAAGGTAACACTAGATAAGACACAATGTAATTTTTTTTTAAGTCTTTCACAGTTTTTCCTGCCATATTCTAGGAAAGGGATACTTTGATAGTGCCTGATCCTTTGGTTCTGATTACAGGCCACACAGAGGCCATTCAAACCTTGGGCTTCTCTAATTGGGAAGGATTATGGATGTGATTGTGGTATTAGCTTTGTTGTTATTAAAACTGAACTAATATCACAGTAAGTAGCATATTAAGCCAAAAGTCTTTCAGTTCATGGAGTTAGGTTATTTTAGATGCTGAATAGGAATACTTTTATCCTTGTGAACATGTTTAGAATAATAGATATTTTTAACTGTGGCATCCCAACCACACCCAACCTGGAAACTGTGCCAAAAATTATTTGCAATTTGTTGTTCTCCAATACCAGTCTAGATATGTAGCTATCATTTTTGAAGAAGATCTATATTTGTGAAAACAGGAATATGAATACAGAGAACACTCTTAAAGCTTATTTTAATGGGATAATTGGTAATGGTGACAATTATTCAGGTTGCTTTGTATTCTTTTGCTTTCTAATTAAGAACCAGTAATGAAATCGCTATTACAAAGGAAAAAAATAGGCTTAATGAATGTAAATTGTAAAAATAGATTGGGCTAATATTAAGCATAACTCTTCTCTTTTATAAAGAAGACAGATTGTCCTAGAGAGCTTACATTTCTCGTTTTAAGAAATGATTTCTCCCTTTTGTCATGTTTTGGTAGAAGTTCTCTTTTGGACAGATGCCAAACAGTGAAGAAAAATATGAGGCAAAAGTAAAATAACCAGTGATTCAACTGAGAAGCAGGAACCTTCTGGGAGACAGTCATTAACAAAATCCAGGCAACTGGAAATGAACATATGAAAGACTGCCATGGCAGGCAAACACATCAGATGAACTAATTCCTCTGCCACCTAACCATTTAGGGAATATATTTTATAATAATGTTGAAATAACTTTTAAAGTGCAAAAATTCAGTTTATCTCTTTAAGTTTTCCTCAAGGTAGAACTGAATTTCCAGCAATTTCAATTATCATGAATTCTCATTTGCTCATTTTTTTCATTCATCACCGTGTTGAGGGAAAGCACATGTTCTATCACTAGAAAGAAGAGAAGGGAGGAAAAAGTGAAATAGGTACAAAACAATTGTAAAATCCAGGAGATTCTTAGGACATGCGACCTTCAGAACACTGAATACAGCCAAGCACTGCATGACTCATTATGGTGGTATATACTCATTTCCTTGGCCAGGGGCTGTGTCCACTGAGACCTGCATGACCATGAGACTAGACAGTTGCTATGGAAACACATCTGCTGACATACAAACATCAAACCCTAAAAACACAGAAGACTTCTGTATTATAATATACAAGTTAGCTCTTGTCTTTAGGCTGTTATGCTACATGAGGCCCTTGTGGCTTTTGAAAACATACCTATGGTATAAGAGTATTGCCCTTTCAAATGAGAAGACCCTTAGTATCAAGCACTTTTCCTGGAACTGTGTACCTTTACTGAATAGCTGAAAAGTCTTGTGTTTGTTAAGGGGCTTTGCTATATTTTAAATGCTTTCCTTTTCTTAACTTTTGGCGATTCAGTTTTTCTCTTTATGGAGAATAAAGGCAGGGGGATTAAATAATTTGCCCTGGAGGGTATGGGAGAGCCAGACCTGAAAGTAGGGGTTCTAGTATAAGTAATATGATCCCACTTTGTCTCTGCATCAGGGCATGGGTCGAGGACTAAAGTAAAAAGTTAACAAAATAAATGAAATGCTCAGTAAGTAAAAGGGATTAGTAATTATCCACATATTCCCTTTTGGGGTGCCTTGAGGTGAAAGCAGGTAATAAAGCACAACACTGAACTTGGATTATAAGAAGGAAAAAGAGGATGATAGGGAATTTTGAAACCTCATAGCTCCATGAAGAACACATTCTTTTAATTCCCTAAGTCACATTTTTGAGCTTTGCTTTGAGACAGTACAGGGCTTAACATGTTTTAGAGAAAACTGTACATGAATTTTGTATTTAGGTAAAATGAAAAAAAATGCATTCAAAAAAAGGAATAATGTATCTAGCTTGCCAACATTAAGGAGTTCATCCAGCAAATATTGAAGGATGGGTTTTATTTCCTTTCCTACCTGATCTTAGCACAAAGTGTGTTTTACTTAGTACTTGATCTCTAACACCAAGCACAGTGCCTGGAATAACAACATCTAAATGAATGAACATAGGCTATGGTTAAGTTCCGCTCCCAGTGCTCCATTGAATAACTTTGTGAATAAGACAAATAATTAATTTCTCTGGAGCTTAATCTTGTCCTCTGTAAAAGAGAGGGCTTTAGTAGGGTTGATTTCTAGAATCCCTGTAGCTTTAAACTTCTGATTCTAAAATCTCAAATGGAAAATTTGCTTTTACATTGCATATGGTACTTGGTTTTGCTCCCCAAACTTCTGTGCATAATCTCAACAAATTTTCTTCTTTCAGTGTGGTGAAGTGTCAATAAGAATCTATTACATGATGGGAAGTGAGAAAATAGCAACCATGGAAGCCCAATGAAGGTAATTCACCAAGGGGGAATAGATGTCACCATGAGCAAACAGGTATTGTCACTTCAAATACTAGCCAGAAAGGGCGTCTTAGGGAGTTTTGGCAAGATTTTCTCCCTGTACCTCTAAAGGTTTACAGGAAAGTCTGATAGAAATTGCTCTTCTCTATTTTTCAACTAAAGATATTGTTATGGATCTTCTGTAGAATGTTAGAATGGTCTTTTGGCAGAGGACTTGATGAAGCAGACTGAGTCCACACATTATGGACCTATAAGGAGCAAATATAATGTACAGAGAATTTCCTTGTAGAATCCTCTAAACTGGAATGATATGTTATTATTATTTTATTTTAAAGCGAAAGTTTTCAAATTCATCACTCTGAGTTTCTTTTTGGTGTTTGGCTGGTAATCAGGAAATGTAATGCCCTTAATTTAACCTAGGTCAAAAACTATTTCATGAAAAGACCAGCAAATTTTCTAGAGTATTTATTTTTTCAGAGTAGAACGATGTTTCCCTAAGTAGCATTTCATAGAAGGATGTTTGTTCTCTGGAGTATTGGGTATCATTCAAAAAAAAAGGTAAGTAGGTAGGTAGATTAGATTAAATGAATAAAGTTTCATGTTTGGAAAATTCTGGGTTAAATAGACTTAGTTTTCTTGGCTGCAAATCTTCTCAGAGATTCTCATGTGTCATTATACCATGTAGATCTCTAAGAGACAGAAGTAAAGATTAGTATATGCGTTTCCCCAAATACGTTTGTTTATGAGATCCTGTTTTCTCCTCCAGAGTATTTTGTGGAACTTTAGCCATATGGAAAACAATTTGAGAAATAGTATTACATGATGACTGAAGAATATTTTTCCTGATCAGAATTTTTAGTTTAGGTGAGGCCAAGTCAATTAAAAAAATTTTTTTAAAATTTGATATGGTATCAGGAGAAAATAGCATTATACTTGGCTACTTAGAGTGATGTATTTTGTATAAAATTTATATTTTATAATGTTTCATTATTGACCATAGTGTATATTTTGCACAGATATGCTCTGTCTTTGTAAAAATTAATTTACTCTAGGATTTAAATATCCAAATGGATTAATTATAAAGTTGTATAGAATCTTAGGCTAAATTGACATTAAAGGATTGTTTTGTGAAATATATTTTTAATCATATAACTGATGACACATACCACATTATAAATATTATTATAATTTATTTTTACAAACTTTCTAAGCATGCAGTATAACTTAAGAATATACAAATAACTAGTGAATGTGTAAAAATTGACACAATGGGCAGAATTGAAAGAGGATGATTATTTTTTTTGAAACAGTGGTGTTTCTAGAATTCTTAAATGATATATCAACCTATGTTAACAGCAACTTCTCATGTGTAATGATGTTTACAATTAAAATAATGCAGTAGCAGTGTAAGATTAACAGTCATAATTAACTCAGAATAGATTCTTTGAAGTGGTTTAAAGGGCTTTTCATTATAAATTACTAACCTTTAATCAGTTAATAAAAAGTGATCATTTTTTTAGAATGTGAGAAGTATGTGTTTGTCTCATAAAAAATTTAATTTAGGTTAATGAAATGAGTTTGCATGATCCAGATTCACCATACCCAAGCAGAGATACGCCTGCCATTCCAGTGAAAGCTTTATTTAGATGGAATTGAGGAATCTTTGTGATAACAGGCTCTGGACTGTGCTATCTTGAGTGCTACAGCTGGGTAATTTTCTCAGATTCTTTAAGTCTCTTTCAAACTACTTTATGAGTGAATTGAATTAGTGAAGTATAAATTAATGGTTTCTTTTGGATTTCTTCAGCAGTTTGAAGAATGTTGACTTTAAACATTTATAAAATTTAATTTTGCCTGTTAAAATGGCATTTCCACTTGCGAGGCTAGCCCTGTTCCCTCCACTTACATGCAGTTATGATAAGGAGGGGGAAGTATGAGCTAAATAAGGAGGAAGCTGGGCAAGGTCATTCTGCCAGGACACCAGAGACTCCAAGCTCTCAAGGGTAGTGTAGTACACAGAAAGGCGCTACATTAGTGAATTAAAAAAAAGTATGTACATATGGAAAGACTAAAAATGAGGGTCCCTGTAATTGAGGATATAAAAAATGAAACTGAAGAGGAAAAACCAGGGGAAGAAGAAAATGAGGAAGACCAGGTAAGTGGGAAAACCCCTGCTGAAGAAGGTGTTTGTTCCTCTAAGGCAGTGGTTAGAAAAATGTGTCCTTTCCTTTTTCTCTACACAGATATTCTTTAAGCCTGTGATAGAAGATCTAAGGATGGAATTGGCCAAAAAATGCACCAAACTCATTAGTGATGTAAGTGACTTAAGTCATTTTTGTCTTACTTTGCATGACAAGTGCGGCACTGTTATGTCATAGAGTCATGGAGCAGGGGAGAAAACCATGGAATCATCCATAAAGACACAGTTATTTTCCAGATCATGGAACTAAGCCCAGAAATTTTAGGTGATCTCCCCAAGGTCACCTTTACAGATCATTCCTGTGGGAGCTGGTCTCTGTGTTCTTAATCCAGAAGCCTGTGCCTTATGAATTTCATAGTCACTCTGGCATGAAACCATAAAACGTCAAATTTCAGAGCATGTTCCATTTGAGAATCCCAAAACCTTTTAAAACTTGTATAATGATGTAACTTGTTTAGGGAGGATCTCTATCTAAATGAGGGACTTTAAAAAAAAATGTTTGGGGACCTTTCGAGGACTCTGAAGAAAGCAATAATTTTGCAAACCAGGAAAATGCCTATACCTAAATGTATATAACATTAATTTACAATTTAGGATTCATGGATTACTGAACTGCAAACTTAATGATGCTGATGTTAGTGCAAAGGAGCATTTTTGTTGTGACTGTTTTCATGAACTGGGATCAGTTTATATTATGTTTCCAGGGAATCCTAGAATTACAGAATTATTTTACATACATATACACTTGAAATTATGTATTGATAAGCCAGTAAATATCTAAACTAAGATTCTAGAAGCACCAAGAAAAACATTGTTCGGCAGGGACAAGCATGTACATGATCCTCATTAAAACAGTTGTAAAGGAATTGCTGGCACAGAGGGAAGGTGACTCAGGAAAAAATGAGTGGATGCCTATGTCTGTAGAGAGGTGAACTCAGTACTGGTTGTTTCTGTTGTTAATGAGCAAACTGCTCAGAATATTTTTCAAATGTTTGTTTTCAAAGGAAATCAGTCCTGGGTGGTTGGGGTAGTGTACTGCCATGTTCTCAGAAGTCAACCTGCCTGAGTCAACTTAACAGTAATCATGGGGAGGTTAGCCTGACTGGGCTCAGCTCCTCAAGGGCATCATCCATAATGGTAAGATTAAACAATGAAATGTATAGTAAACTGTCTGGAATCATGTGAGTACTCAGGTGATGCTGGTGGCTATTCACTACTCTGTAAATCACTTTTGTAGCCATCCAATCACACTTCTGTATGACTCTCTATTGCCTTGTGGTTTGTCCAGAAGAGTCAGAGGATGGTGGGAATCATACCTCTTTCCATATATTTGACATGTGATGTAACTGAATTTTAAATGGAGCATTTCTTTGTGCTATTACTTAATAGTCATAAGCTACTACATGTGAAAGTTTTTTGTAAAGTGTAATAAAAATGAAAGGTCAGTGACAACAATAATGTCAGCCACAGCAAAGATTTATGAAGGACTCTGTGCCTGGCGCTGCACCTTGTGAAGTTGGTTCTACGGCTTTTTCCCATTTTAGAGGTGAGAGACAAAGGCTCAGAGAGGTTAAATAACTTGCCTGGGTCACACAGTTAAACAATGGGGAGCAGGCCTTGAACACAAAGCCCTGTCTCAGCCTCCCTGCTGTGTTGTCTCTCACTAGATTTCCATGCAAAATTTACCTTAGCTTTATTATTTATCACACTAATATTGGTAATAGCAATGCTGCCATTTAAAACCTTAAGTTCTATGACTCTGGAGATAGTACTTCTGCCAATGTTGTTATGTTTTTAGGAAAGTGTAATTGTGGCTGAGCTACATAATCATATAAACCATTAGAACTGATGTGGCAGCTTCAGGTAGTAATTTTGTTGGAGTTGTTTTAGAAAGAACCAGTGATGTTAAAGCCAACTTTCTGGTGAGGGGTGATGGCCTTTATCATTTTGCAAAGGCAAAAGCTATGTTATTTCACTCCCATGTATGTGAAATCAAACAAGTGGGAGTAATTTCTGTTTATTATAGATTTATGTTGCATGGCAGAAGATCTGTACTACTTAAATATTTAAATCATATTACCGTGGCCTAATTTATATCGGTGTACATGTTCACATGTTGTTTCCAAGTAGAATTCTATACTTGTTAAGATACTGGTTTAATTTTTGGAATTTTTATATTTACCAGTGAATAATCTGAGCAATTTTCTTTTTCTTTTTTTTTTTAAGTAAGAAAAAGGAAAACAGGGGTTTGTACAGTCAGTTTGAGACAAGTTTTAATTTACCCTTCGTGTAGTGGACTAAATCAAATATCTAGTTTTTAGAAGTTCCGTTAAGAAGTATCACTGAGTACTAACTTGCTTGTTCACTCTCACTGTCATCAGTGTTTTCAGATGAAGCAGATGAACTTACGTTTCAGGTTTTCTTATCTCTGCTATCTTGTCTGCATGGCTAGATGGTTGTCTAAAATGTATATCTGAGTTCCATCAATCAGGGAGCTGAAACAGATTAAAAAAATGGACAAGTTAGAACAGAGATCAGCAATGTCTCCGTTATGACTCTGATCGTGCCCATTTGTTAGCGTCCCGTGTTTAATTTAGTGCAGTGGTCTTTTCCTTGGTCTCAAACTTAAATCTGAAGACAAGCTGTCAAGCCCCTTGGCTTTGTTTTATAATCCACTATATCCCAAAGGGCCATTTGTGTGTTTACTGGAGGCTTTTGGTTTGTTCGAAGGCAATCTCTTTGCAGCCTCTATCACCAGGCGCACTTGGTGTGTGTGCCTCCTCTGCAGGCTCCTCCAGCCTGAGGCTTTAAGAAGCAGCCTCACCATTGTTGTTCAAATCGCACAGCCAGCGGCCCACTGGCCTTAAACATGGTCTGTCTGACTCCCAAGCTCTGGCCATCATCATGTTCCTCCTCTCCTGCTATGTGTCAGACACTCCATATATTATTATATTCCACGTCACAGCAAGCCAAGGCCATAGGTTCTGTGAGTCTCAGTTCAGAGCGTGAAACGCAAGGTTGAGTAGCTTGTCCAAGGCCACCTGGCTAGTCAGGGGTGGGGACAGGATTCTGGCTTCTGGCTTCTAAGTCCAGAGCCCAGCTCATTGACACTCATCACTGCTCCATATTTTAGATGAGAAGGATGGTTTCACGAGTTTTTATTCATGGAGCGATCTTTCAACTTCCCCGTCACCATCCTGTTTAGCAGTCTTTGGACCTCTTCTAGCTCCAGGTATCTTTACTGGGGTATAAGCAGGTGTGTGCACAGCAGCCCATGGCGCATGGCCTGTGGCTGTGAGCAGGGCAGGTCATGCTCTCTCGGCTGCCTGCACCTTTGTGATGACAGTTACTTTCCTGGGCTTAGGGCCTGCACAAAACTATTATGTCACTTCTGTAGGGCTTCATCCTTGGCCATTTTTGGTCCTAATTTATGACTTGGCCCTGATTGCATGGGACCTATCATCTTTTTTTTCTTTTTTTGGTATCATTAATCTACAGTTACATGAGCAACATTATGGTTACCAGACTCCCCCTATTATCAAGTCCCCACCACATACAGTCACTGTCCATCAGCATAGCAAGATACTACAGAATCACTACTTGTCTTCTCTGTGTTGTACAGCCTTCCCCGTGCACCCCCCCCACATTATGTATGCTAATCGTAATGCCCCTTTTCCCCTCTTAGCCCTCCCTTCTCACCCACCCTCCCCAGTCCCTTTCCCTTTGGTAACTGTTAGTCCATTCTTGGGTTCTGTGAGTCTGCTGCTGTTTTGTTCCTTCAGTTTTTTCTTTGTTCTTATACTCCACAGATGAATGAAATTATTTGATACTTGTCTTTCTCCACCTGGCTTATTTCACTGAGCATAATACCCTCTAGCTCCATCCGTGTTGATGCAAATAATAGGACTTGTTTTCTTCTTATGGCTGAATAATATTCCATTGTGTATATGTACCACATCCTCTTTATCCATTCATCTACTGATGGACACTTAGGTTGCTTCCATTTCTTGGCTATTGTAAATAGTGCTGTGATAAACATAGGGGTGCATATGTCTTTTTGAAACGGGGCTACTGCATTCTCAGGGTAAATTCCTAGGAGTGGAATTCCTGAGTCAAACGGTATTTCTATTTTGAGTTTTTTGAGGAACCTCCATACTGCTTTCCACAGTGGTTGAACTAATTTACATTCCCACCAGCAGTGTAGGAGAGTTCCCCTTTCTCCACATCCTTGCCAATATTTGTTGTTGTTTGTCTTTTGGATATTGGCCATCCTAACTGGTGTGAGGTGATATCTCAGTGTGGTTTTAATTTGCATTTCTCTGATGATTAGCAATGTGGAGCATCTTTTCCTGTGCCTGTTTGGCCATCTGAATTTCTTCTTTGAAGAAGTGTCTATTCAGCTCCTCTCCCCATTTTTAAATTGGATTATTTGCTTTTTGTTTGTTGAGGTGCATGAGCTCTTTATATATTTTGGATGTCAACCCTTTATTGGATATGTCATTTATGAATATATTCTCCCATACTGTAGGATGCCTTTTTGTTCTATCGATGGTATCCTTTGCTGTAAGGAAGCTTTTCAGCTTGATATAGTCTCACTTGTTCATTTTTGCTTTTATTTCCCTTGCCCGGGGAGATATGTTCATGAAGAAGTTGCTCATGTTTATGTCCAAGAGATTTTTGCCTATGTTTTTTTCTAAGAGTTTTGTGGTTTCATGACTTACATTCAGGATTTTGATCCATTTTGAATTTTCTTTTGTGTATGGGGTTAGACAATGATCCAGTTTCATTCTCTTACATGTAACTGTCCAGTTTTGCCAAGCTGTTGAAGGGGCTGTCATTTTCCCATTGTATATTCATGGCTTCTTTATTGTATATTAATTGACCATATATGCTTGGGTTAATATCTGGACTCTCTATTCTGTCCCACTGGTCTGTGGCTCTGTTCTTGTGCCAGTATCAAATTGTCTTGATTACTGTGGCATTGTAGTAGAGCTTGAAGTTGGGGAGCAAGATCCCCCCCTGCTTTATTCTTCCTTCTCAGGATTGCTTTGGCTATTCAGGGTCTTTTGTAGTTCCATATGAATTCTTAAACAATTTGTTCCAGTTCGTTGAAGTATGCTGTTGGTATTTTGATAGGGATTGCATTGAATCTGTAGATTGCTTTAGGCAGAATGGCCATTTTGACAATATTAATTCTTCCTAGCCAAGATCATGGGAATAGTTTCCATTTGTTAGTGTCCTCTTTAATTTCTCTTAAGAGTGTCTTGTATTTTTCAGGGTATAGGTCTTTCACTTCTTTGGTTAGGTTTATTCCTAGGTATTTTATTCTTTTTGATGCAATTGTGAGGGGAATTGTTTTCCTGATTTCTCTTTCTGCTAGTTCATCATTAGTGTATAGGAAAGCAACAGATTTCTGTGTATTAATTTTGCATCCTGCAACTTTGCTGAATTCAGATATTAGTTCTAGTAGTCTTGGAGTGGAGTCTTTAGGGTTTTTTGTGTACAATATCATGTCATCTGCAAATAGTGACAGTTTGACTTCTTCTTTACCAATCTGGATACCTTGTATTTCTTTGTCTTGCCTGATTGCCATGGCTAGGACCTCCAGTACTATGTTGAAAAACAGTGGGGAGAGTGGGCATCCTTGTCTTGTTCCTGATCTTAGGGGAAAAGCTTTCAGCTTCTTGCTGTTCAGTATGATGTTGGCTGTGGGTTTATCATAAATGGTCTTTATTATGTTGAGGTACTTGCCCTCTATACCCATTTTGTTGAGAGTTTTTATCATGAATGGATGTTGAATTTTGTCAAATGCTTTTTCAGCATCTATGGAGATGATCATGTGGTTTTTGTCCTTCTTTTTGTTGATGTGGTGGATGATGTTGATGGATTTTCAAATGTCCATCATCTTTTAATAGTAGTCTGGATGATTGTCATCTTGCTAGTGATGAATCTATCCTGGTTTTCTGCCCTCTTGCACAGCCCTTTGCCTGTTGGCCATTTCAGTCCGTGGAAGAGCTTGGGGTCCGCAGCAGCTCAGCTGTATCACAGACTTGCCAGATAACTTAGTAAACTGTTGAGTAAGACTGGTCTAGAGATAAGTCCAGGGGAAGCCTGCACTGTTCAGGATCCTCCAGAGAAAGAAATGTTTGTTTTTCAGGTCAGGTGGCTTCAGTTAGGTGATAGGTATTTTCCAGGTTTTTTCTCCTCCACCTAGTTCTGCTTTGCCCTCACCCTGCCATATTGAGGGGTTTCTCTCTGCATAACCCAATCTTGAAAGACGCCTGATCCTCTGAGGCACCCTCTTGTATTTTTCTGTTATCGACGTAACACTTTTGATTTCCCTACATATCCTCACTCTGTGTGTTATTTAGTCTTGTCGAACCAATTCCTTGAATAAATCAAACCTATCAACTCTATTGAGCCATCAGAATTATGGATGTAGTAGTCTTTTTTAATTTTTTTAATTTATTTTTATTTTTTATTTTATTTTTATTTTTACTTTTATTTTTTAAAAAACAAAAAAATTCTGTAGGGGGGGTCAATGCTCAATGTGCAATCATTAATCCATCTCAAGCCTAATTCTTGTCAGTTTCCAATCTTCTGAAGCATAACCAGAAAGTTCTTACATGGTGAACGAATTCTTACATAGTGAATAAATTCTTACATGGTGAACAGTACAAGGGCATTCAACACAGAAACTTTCGGTTTTGATCACGCATTATGGACTATAAACAATCAGGTCAAATATGAATATTTGTTTGATTTTTATACTTGATTTATATGTGGATCCCACATTTCTCCCTTTATTTTTATTATTATTTTTATTTTTAATAAAATGCTGAAGTGGTAGGTAGATGCAAGATAAAGGTAGAAAACATAGTTTAGTGCTGTAAGAGGGCAAATGTAGATGATCAGTTGTGTGCCTATGGACTAAGTATTAATCCAAGCTAGACAAGGGCAGCAAAACATCCACGGATGCAGAAGATTTCTCTCAAAACAGGGGGGGTGAGGTTCTGAGCCTCACCTATGTTGATCCCCAATTTCTCACCTGATGGCCCCCCTGCAACTGTGCCTGTCTTAGGTTGTTCCTCCCTTGAGGAATCTTACCCGTCTCTGGCTAACCAGTCATCTTCTGGGGCCGTACAGGGAAATGTAAAGTTGGTAAGTGAGAGAGAAGCCATATTGTTTGAAAAGGTTAGCTTTTTACTTCTTTGCAGATTTATGCCCTGTGGCTTCTATGCCCAGCACTTGTCTCAAGGTATCTTTACCACCTGGGGGAATTATGATACTCGGTAAATTCGATATGAGGCACGAATTCTATTTAAGGGTTGTAATTAGGAAGAAAGAAGAAAAGCTATAGAGGTAGCATATGGAAGAAAACATGGGAGGATTGATTATTTCTTTGACATAACTTGTTGTAGAGTACCTTAAGCATGTATAGGTTTTAAACTACCAACTAACTTGCGCTCACATATTAACATAATAGGAATACGGTGACATAAACAAAGCAAATCTATAATTACCATCCATCTTCAGTGAAGCCAAAAAAACCATTTAGGCACCCTAGGCATTTGTGAAAATTTGTCTATGATATGATGGATATTGTCCATCTGTACTTGAAGAGTCTGAGAGAAATCAGACAAATTAAAGCAACCCATTTCTGGGATCTGTTTACATCCCATATGTTCTTTTAACCGTAGATAGTCTACAGTCATAAGATTTTGGAGTGCTACAACTTGCACCCCTCCCAAATCCTGGTTGAGTTCCAACAGTACAGATCCGGTCAAATTCGTTTTCTCACTATATGCACATGCCAGCCTAGACATCTCCTTCCTCATTCCTATGGCAAGTCCAGGAAACAGTGGGGTGGATTCAGCCACAACCGCAGCATCGTCCGGATCCCTGTGGAGGCTTTTTGATGATCATCCCCTGGCACAAGTCCTCCAGAGACTGCTGATGCCAGAAGCTCCTCCTCATATCATATCTTAGTTCATTTTCTGGGTAGCCAAGCTAGGCCTTGATCTTCTGCATAGAAACAAACAGACCCTTTGCCCACACTTTGACAAGCCCTCTATACCACTGTGCAGAACTCATTGGAGGTCAACACACAGGAACTTTTTTTTTCTTTTTTTTATTAAGAGAAAGGAATATTATCAGAAAAGAGTACCTCCAAAGCTGATCATCTGACACCCTTTAAGTGATCAACATTAAGGATATTTAAAGCATGCGTTGATCTTTGATTTACCAATAGTTTTATCCTATCAAGGAGTAATCCCCCTTTTCTTTCTTTCTTTCTTTTTTTTTTTTTTAATCTTTAATCTACACTTACATGAAGAATACTATGTTTACTACGCTCTCCCCTACATCAGGTCCCCCCTAAAAACCACATTACGGTTACTCTCCATCAGCTTAGCAAAATGTTGTAGAATCTCTACTTGTCCTCTCTGTGTTCTACAGCCCACCCTCCTCTTTCTCCCTACCCCCCCATGCATGCTAATCTTAATACCCCCCTTCTTTTTCCCCCCCCCTTATCCCTCTCTGCCCACCCATCCTCCCCAGTTCCTTTCCCTTGGGTACCTGTTAGTCCATTTTTGGGTTCTGTAATTCCGCTGCTGTTTTGTTCCTTCAGTTTTTCCTTTGTTCTTATACTCCTCAGATGAGTGAAATCATTTGGTATTTCAGTGGCTTATTTCACTGAGCATAATACTCTCCATTCCAACAATGAGAGAGTGCTCAGTGGCTTATTTCACTGAGCATAATACTCTCCAGCTCCATCCATGTTGCTGCAAATGGTTGGATTTTTCCACTTCTTATGGCTGAGTAGTATTCCATTGTGTACATGTACCACATCTTCTTTATCCATTCATCCACCGATGGACATTTAGGTTGCTTCCAATTCTTGGCTATTGTAAATAGTGCTGTGATAAACATAGGAGTGCATCTGTCTTTCTCAAACTTGATTGCTGCGTTCTTAGGGTAAATTCCTAGAAGTGGAATTCCTGGGTCAAATGGTAGGTCTGTTTTGAGCATTTTGATGAACTTCCATACTGCTTTCCACAATGTTTGAACTAATTTACATTCCCACCAGCAGTGTAGGAGGGTTATCCTTTCTCCACAGCCTCGCCAACATTTGTTGTTGTTTGTCTTATGGATGGCAGCTATCCTTACTGGTGTGAGGTGATACCTCATTGTAGTTTTAATTTGCATTTCTCTGATAATTAGCGATGTGGAGCATTTTTTCATGTGTCTGTTGGCCCTCTGTATTTCTTTTTTAGAGAACTGTCTGTTCAGTTCCTTTGCCCATTTTTTAATTGGGTTATTTGTTTTTTGTTTGTTGAGGCATGTGAGCTCTTTATATATTCTGGACGTCAAGCCTTTATCGGATGTGTCATTTTCAAATATATCCTCCCATACTGTAGGGTTCCTTTTTGTTCTATTGATGGTGTCTTTCGCTGTACAGAAGCTTTTCAGCTTAATGTAGTCCCACTTGCTCATTTCTGCTGTTGTTTTCCTTCCCTGGGGAGACATGTTCAAGAAGAGGTCACTCATGTTTCTGTCTAAGAGGTTTTTGCCTATGTTTTTTTCCAAGAGTTTAATGGTTTCATGACTTAAATTCAGGTCTTTGATCCATTTTGAGTTTACCTTTGTATATGGGGTTAGACAATGGTCCAGTTTCATTCCCCTACATGTAGCTGTCCAGTTTTGCCAGCACCATCTGTTGAAGAGACTGTCATTTTACCATTGTATGTCCATGGCTCCTTTATCAAATATTAATTGACCATATATGTTTGGGTTAATTTCTGGAGTCTCTAATCTGTTCCACTGGTCTGTGGCTCTGTTCTTGTGCAAGTACCAAATTGTCTTGATTACTATGGCTTTGTAGTAGAGCTTGAAGTTGGGGAGTGAGATCCCCCCTACTTTATTCTTCTTTTTCAGGATTGCTTTGGCTATTCGGGGTCTTTGGTGTTTCCATATGAATGTTTGAATTATTTGTTGCAATTCATTGAAGAATGTTGCTGGTAATTTGAGAGGGATTGCATCAAATCTGTATATTGCTTTGGGCAGGATGGCCATTTTGACGATACTAATTCTTCCTAGCCATGAGCATGGGATGAGTTTCCATTTAGTAGTGTCCCCTTTAATTTCTCTTAAGAGTGACTTGTGGTTTTCAGAGTATAAGTCTTTCACTTCTTTGGTTAGGTTTATTCCTAGGTATTTTATTCTTTTTGATGCAATAGTGAATGGAATTGTTTTCCTGATTTCTCTTTCTATTGATTCATTGTTAGTGTATAGGAAAGCAACAGATTTCTGTGTGTTAATTTTGTATCCTGCAACTTTGCTGTATTCCGATATCAGTTCTAGTAGTTTTGGAGTGGAGTCTTTAGGGTTTTTTATGTACAGTATCATATCATCTGCAAATAGTGACAGTTTAACTTCTTCTTTACCAATCTGGATTCCTTGTATTTCTTTGTTTTGTCTGATTGCCATGGCTAGGACCTCCAGTACTATGTTAAATAACAGTGGGAAGAGTGGGCATCCCTGTCTTGTTCCCGATCTCAGTGGAAATGCTTTCAGCTTCTCGCTGTTCAGTATAATGCTGGCTGTGGGTTTATCATATATGGCCTTTATTATGTTGAGGTACTTGCCCTCTATTCCCATTTTGCTGAGAGTTTTTATCATGAATGGATGTTGAATTTTGTCAAATGCTTTTTCAGCATCTATGGAGATGATCATGTGGTTTTTGTCTTTCTTTTTGTTGATGTGGTGGATGATGTTGATGGATTTTCGAATGTTGTACCATCCTTGCATCCCTGGGATGAATTCCACTTGGTCATGGTGTATGATCCTTTTGATATACTGTTGAATTCTGTTTGCTAATATTTTATTGAGTATTTTTGCATCTACATTCATCAGGGATATTGGTCTGTAGTTTTCTTTTTTGGTGGGGTCTTTGCCTGCTTTTGGTATTAGGGTGATGTTGGCCTCATAGAATGAGTTTGGGAGTATTCCCTCTTCTTCTATTTTTTGGAACACTTTAAGGAGAATGGGTATTATGTCTTCTCTGTGTGTCTGATAAAATTCTGAGGTAAATCCGTCCGGCCCCGGGGTTTTGTTCTTGGGTAGTTTTTTGATTACCGTTTCAATTTCTTTGCTCAAAATTGGTTTGTTTAACTTTTGTGTTTCTTCCTTGGTCAGTCTTGGGAGGTTGTATTTTTCTAGGAAGTTGTCCATTTCTTCTAGGTTTTCCAGCTTGTTGGCATATAGGTTTTCATAGTAGTCTTTAATAATTCTTTGTATTTCTGTGGAGTCTGTCGTGATTTTTCCATTCTCATTTCTGATTCTGTTGATTTGTGTTGATTCTCTTTTTCTCTTAATAAGTTTGGTTAGAGGCTTATCTATTTCGTTTATTTTCTCAAAGAACCAGCTCTTGGTTTCGTTGATTTTTGCTATTCTTTTATTCTTCTCAATTTGTTTATTTCTTCTCTGATCTTTATTATGTCCCACCTTCTGCTGACTTTAGGCCTCATTTGTTCTTCTTTTTCCAGTTTCGATAATTGTGATGTTAGACCATTCATTTGGGATTGTTCTTCCTTCTTCAAGTGTGCCTGGGTTGCTATATACTTTCGTCTTAAGAGTGCTTTCGCTGCGTCCCACAGAAGTTGGGGCTTTGTGTTGTTGTTGTCATTTGTTTCAATATATTCCCTGATCTCTATTTTGATTTGTTCATTGATCCATTGATTATTTAGTAGCATGTTGTTAAGCCTCCATGTGTTTGTGAGCCTTTTTGTTTTCTTTGTAGAATTTATTTCCACTTTTATACCTTTGTGGTCTGAAAAATTGGTTGGTAGAATTTCAATATTTTGGAATTTACTGAGGCTCTTTTTGTGGGCTAGTATGTGGTCTATTCTGGAGAATGTTCCATGTGCACTTGAGAAGAATGTATATCCTGTTGCTTTTGGATGTAGAGTTCTATAGATGTCTATTAGGTCCATGTGTTCTAGTGTGTTATTCAGTGCCTGTTTGTCCTTACTTATTTTCTGCCCAGTGGATCTATCCTTTGGGGTGAGTGGTGTGTTGAAGTCTCCTAAAATGAGTGTATTGCAGTCTATTTCCCTCTTTAGTTCTGTTAGTATTTGTTTCACATATGCTGGTGCTCCTGTATTGGGTGCATATATATTTAGAATGGTTATATCCTCTTGTTGGACTGAGCCCTTTATCATTATGTAGTGTCCTTCTTTATCTCTTGTTACTTTCTTTGTTTTGAAGTCTATTTTGTCTGATATTAGTACTGCAACCCCTGCTTTCTTCTCACTGTTGTTTGCCTGAAATATGTTTTTCCATCCCTTGACTTTTAGTCTATGCTTGTCTTTGGGTTTAAGGTGAGTTTCTTGTAAGCAGCATATAGATGGGTCTTGCTTTTTTATCCATTCTATTACTCTGTGTCTTTTGACTGGTGCATTAAGTCCATTTACATTTAGGGTGACTATTGAGAGATATGTACTTATTGCCATTGCAGGCTTTAGATTCGTGGTTACCAAAGGTTCAATGTTAGCTTCTTTAGTATCTTACTGCCTAACTTAGCTTGCTTATTGAGCTGTTATATACACTGTCTGGAGATTCTTTTCTTCTCTCCCTTCTTATTCCTCCTCCTCCATTCTTCATATGTTGTGTGTTTTGTTCTGTGCTCTTTTTAGGGGTGCTCCCATCTAGAGCAGTCCCTGTAGGATGCCCTGTAGAGGTGGTTTGTGGGATGCAAATTCCCTCAGCTTTTGCTTGTCTGGAATTGTTTAATCCCACCATCATATTTAAATGATAGTCATGCTCGATATAGTATCCTTGGTTCAAGGCCCTTCTATTTCATTGCATTAAATGTATCATGCCATTCTCTTCTGGCCTGTAGGGTTTCTGTCAAGAAGTCTGATGTTAGCCTGATGGGTTTTCCTTTATAGGTGATGTTTTTTCTCTCTAGCTGCCTTTAAAACTCTTTCCTTGTCCTTGATCCTTGCCATTTTAATTATTATGTGTCTTGGTGTTGTCCTCCATGGATCCTTTGTGTTGGGGGTTCTGTGTAATTCCATGGTCTGTTCGATTATTTCCTCCCCCAGTTTGGGGAAGTTTTCAGCAATTATTTCTTCAAAGAGACTTTCTATCCCTTTTCCTCTTTCTTCTTCTTCTGGTACCCCTATAATATGAATATTATTCCTTTTGGATTGGTCACATAGTTCTCTTAGTGTTGTTTCATTCCTGTACATCCTTTTATCTCTCTCTATGTCAGCTTCTATACATTCCTGTTCTCTGGCTTCTATTCCTTCAATGGCCTCTTGTATCTTATCCATTCTGCTTATAAATCCTTCCAGGGATTGTTTCAATTCTGTGATCTCCTTCCTGCCATCTCTGATCTCCCTCCGGACTTCATCCCATTGCTCTTGCATTTTTCTCTGCATCTCATCCCATTGTTCTTGCATTTTTCTCTGCATCTCTGTCAGCATGTTCATGATTTTTATTTTGAATTCTTTTTCAGGAGGACTGGTTAGGTCTGTCTCCTTCTCAGGTGTTGTCTCTGTGATCTTTGTCTGCCTGTAGTTTTGCCTTTTCATCGTGATATAGATAGTTTGCAGAGCTGGTATGAGTGACCGCTGGAAGAGCTTCCCTTCTTGTTGGTTTGTGGCCTTCCTATCCTGGGAGAATAGCGACCTCTAGTGGCTTATGCTTGTCAGCTGTGTGCAGACAGGGCTTCTGCTTCCTGCCCATTTGCTATGGAGTTTATCTTCGCTGTTGCTGTAGGCGTGGCCTGGCTGGGGCTGCTCCTCCAAAATGGTGGAGCCTCGTTGGAGGGGGAGCAGCCGGGAGGCTATTTATCTCTGTAAGGGGCCTCTGTGCTCCCTGTTGCCCAGGGTGTTAGAGTGCCCAGAGATCCCCAGATTCCCTGCCTCTGTTCTAAGTGTCCTGTCCTGCCCCTTTAAGACTTCCAAAAAGCACTCTCCAAACCAAAACAACCAGAGCAACAATGAAAGAGGGAACAGAAAAAAAAAAAAAAAAAAAGGAAAATACACGCGATTATTTTTGTCCTCAGGCGCCGGTCCCAGGCACCTGCTCACCGGTCCTGCTGCCCTGCCTCCCTAGCACCAGGGTCTCTGTCCCTTCAAGGCTTCTAAAAAGCACCCGCCAAAAATAAAAAATAAAAAAAGAAGGGAAAAATGCGCAATATTGTTTGTCCTTAGGCACTGGTCCCAGGCACCTGCCCACTGGTCCTGCCGCCCTGCCTCCCTAGCACTGGGGTCCCCGTCCCTCCAAGGCCTCCAAAAAACACTCGCCAAAAAAAAAGGGAAAAACGCGCGACCCTCTCCATCCCCAGGTGCCGGTCCCAGGCACCTGCTCACCGGCCCTTCCGCCCTGCCACCCTGCCTCCCTGGCACTGGGGTCCCTGTCCCCCTAAGGCCTCCAAAAAGCACTTGCCAAAAAGAAAAAAATGGGAGAAACATGCGATTTTCTTTGTCCTCATGCGCCGGTCCCAGGCACCTGCCCACCAGTCTTGCTGCTCTGCCTCCCTGGTATTGGGGTCCCCGTCCCTCCAAGGCTTCCAAAAACACTTGCCAAAAAAAAAAGAAAAGGGTAAAACGCGCGATTTTCTTTGTCCTCAGGCACCGGCCCCAGGCCCCGCCCACTGGTCCCGCAGCCCTGCCTCCCTAGTATTGGGAAAAATGCGTGATTTTCTTTGTCCCCAGGCGCTGGTCTCAGGCACCTGCTCACCAGTCTTGCCCTGTTTCGCTGGTATTGGGGTCCCTGTCCCTTTAAGGCTTCCAAAAAGCACTCGCCAAAAAGAGAAAAAAAAAAAGGGGAAAAACACGCGATTTCCTCTGTCCTCAGACACCAGTCTCAGGCACCTGTGCACCGGTCCCACAGGGAAAAACACGTGATATTCTTTGTCTTCAGGTGCTGGTCCCAGGCACCCGCTCACTGGTCCTGCTACCCTGCCTCCCTAGCACTGGGGTCCCTGTCCCTTTAAGGCTTCCAAAAAGCACTCGCCAAAAAAAAAAAACTGCTCCGGTTTCTTTCCACCTGCCGGGAGCTGGGGGGAGGGGTGCTCGGGTCCCGCCGGGCCGGGGCTTGTATCTTACCCCCTTCGGAAGGCGCTGGGTTCTTACAGGTGTGGATGTGGTCTGGATGTTGTCCTGTGTCCTCTGGTCTCTATTTTAGGAAGAGTTTTCTTTGTTATATTTTTATAGATCTATGTGTTTTTGGGAGGAGATTTCCACTGCTCTACTTACGCCGCCATCCTGGCTCCGCCATTGTAGTCTTTTTTTTTAGGTGGTCAAAATATATTAGGTTAAAGGGGATCTTTTGTATGTATGTTGTAAATTAGGCATAAAGAGTCTGTGTAGAGCAAGGTTGGCAGCATCTGCACGAAGCCTTTGACTCACCGTTTTGGTTCAGACCTTTTGGGGTGTTCATTTGCCTGGCAGAAATTTTCCGGACAAATAAACATTGTTTGTTGTGGGTAAATCCTTCCAATGCTGAAAACATTAGATGTGCGGTTACCCCTCCAGAGACAGCTCTGATGATGTTAGAAAATCTGGGAGAGCAGCCTTGGCCATGAGCGCCCAGTGAACACAGTGATGGGCATGCAGCTCTTTCCACCGGGCTTCACCCCATTGAGCCAGCAGGGCTCCATTTGTGGAAAGAGTTTTAGATTCTTTTGGTTAAGAATGCTTGTAAAAGGAAATATCCTCAATCATTTCTACATCTGTCATCCAATTTCAGCCTAGCTAATCTCACACATTAGCTAATCTCATACTAAAAGAAAGTAGGCTCAGAGGAGGAAGCACCGCTGAATGAATTTCACTAACCGTAGTTGAGATGTGCTGGGATTAAGTGGTGAGGTCAAAGCAAAACTTAAAAATTTGAGACATCTTAATGCTCGTTAAGTCATCAACTTTGTCCCCCACCCTTATTTTTCCCAATTAGAAAATAACATGGACTGTTACATATAGGCTGGCATATTGGTTGTGAATGCAGATGACCCCAAGTAGCAGGAAACTCTGGCGCATGCAAGGCCTGGACACAGCGGCTGCAGTCCCAGCCCATGGGTGTCATTGGTTGCTCACATTCCTTTCCCTCTGCTGTCATCATTAGTGTGGTGGCTTATTGGGGACCTCATTCCTGCTGCGTCCCTGGGACTGGGGAAGGAAAGAGGTGGAAGGGCAGAGTGTCAAAGGGATGTGCCAGCAAGCGTCTCCCTTACCAGAAACAACCCAGAAGCACTGCTGGGGGGGGGGGGTGCTTCCACGGATGTCTCGTGGTCAGAGCTGGGCATTGGCCTCTCCAGGCTGATCACTGGCCATGGAGAATGAGATAACCATGCTTGGCTTACAGCAGTTTGTTGTCTGGGGCTAGGTAGGGGCCTGGCTATGCTCATAAATACATTTGGGTTCTGTTATTAAGGAAGAAGTGGGGGCTGCATAGGCAATCTATCCCATGACAGGCCATGGTTCTAGGAGGAATGCATACATGGTTGTACTAGGACATGGCTGTCCACTCATGTCCATGATTTTTATTTTACCTAAGGTTTTGTACCAGTCGTAGGTGCTATTCCCTCTCATCTATCTTTTCCTGTTACCTTGGTATAGAAAGGCTATGAATATGTGGCATTCTTTACATAAAAATCTAAGATCATCTGCTCGTTGTCAGTCATATTGTGAAATTCACTAGAAATACAGTATGAGTGACAATAAGCAAATAATGTGTGTATGTATGTGTGTGTCTTTTAAATGAAAACAAAAGGAAGGAATGGAGACTACACTTAGGATGGAGCCATTGGCCTGCCTAGTGAAGGAAGCAAATACTTCGCCCTTATCCTGTGCCCCTGTCCTGAACATTCTGCTCGGGTCAGAGCTTATCAGGAGGCTGGCGGCCAGAGCACAGACCACTGCCATGATGATGTGAATGTGAGAGAGCAGAGATGGCGGCACCAGATAAAAATAATGAGCTAAACGTGAGCCTAATGATAGGGTATTTTCTCTCACACTTAATTGCATAACGGAGATACTTTTTTTCCCCTCCTTCTGATCAAAATAGCTTACTATTTATCACACTGCCATTAACGGTTTAATTACTAGTGACTAAGGAGGGTGATTTGCAGAGACCTAAAATTATGGCTAATCTCTGAGAAGAAAAAAAGTAATTTAGTGCTCAGATAAGATAAATATGTTCTAATGTTGATTTCATGAATAAAGCAAATGTTTAATGTGGTTGGCATGTAATATCTTAGAGTCACGGCAGTGAAAAATGGTGTTTTGTAATGACTTTACTTAGTATGTTGGTATCTGGTTATACGTCAGGTCAAACAATGCCCCGCAAATCAGGTTTACATATGGGAACATCTCTATGTCATGATCATGTATAACATCAATATTACTTATGTTTTTTAAGAACCAGGTAGTATATACAATTAAGCTTCACTTTTAGGTTGTAATTAAGGAGACCATATAATTTATTATCTGAACTTGGACTTAGTTTCCAGCCTAAGTATTTTCAGTCTTGGGTAGTAATCACCTTCATCCCCTCAAGCAGTTATAAATATTGTCTCCCCAGGTTCCAGCTTGGGTAGCAATTAGCATGACAGTGGGATTGCACTTTAGGTCCTTTTCCTTAATTTTTGACTTCTTTTTAGCTCATGTATTCATATGGTCTTCTCCCAGAGTAATAATTCTGGCTTCTCCTCAAGGGGAAACGACTCACTTCATTAATTCCAGAGAAGAAATGAGCATGTTCAGCTAAACCCCTCTGGACTTTGTCTTGCTTATCTGCCTACCTGTAGCTTTCTGGAATGATCTCCAGCACGTCGCAAGTTTTCTGGGCAGGTTCTGCTCTTGTTGGGGGAGGGGAGGAGGATGAGGTGGCCCATGGGTGCTCAGAAATTGGGTAAATTTTGTTTGAGTGGAATTAATCAGGAACAGGAGCTCATTGTGGCCGCATTTAAGCCCCTTCCTCTAGTCCAGCCTTTGTAGATAATGATGCTAATAGTAATCCTGTTTGTTTAATTTCTGCCTCTACTTCATAATTGGTTACATCTGTCCTGATGACTACTTGTTTTAAACCCAGAGGTGGGCAGCTATGTTTCTGTTCGACCATAGGTTCAACTGTTAAGGTCAGTGGCTAAAAGTAACAATAAACTAGGACACTTGTACGAGAGGAATGGAGAATGTTTAATAATTACACTGAGCAAATGGAGCAGACAGGACTCATAGTCACTGTGGACCCATAGCTCAAGACACGTGACCCTTGGTGATAGCTGGGGCCCTTTCTTATCTAAAGGACGGTTTTTCCTTATTATGCCTCATCACCTATGCAATTCTGTGCTGGGTGTCTGTTTGTTTGATTTGGTTTGTTTTGATCATCATTCCACATTTGAACATTTGCTCAGAAAGCAGACTTTCTCAAGTTCATTCTTCTGCTCAAAAGGAGCATTAAAATTGCTTTTCTTCTTTCTCTTATGTAAATTATTCTTTCTTTTAGATCCATTATAAAGAAGAGTATAAGAAGTCTAAGGACAAGTGTACATTTGTGGCTGACACTCCTATGCTAAACCATGTAAAAAATATTGGTGCTTTTATTTCTGAGGTAAAGTATCAAATCTTGTAAAACGGCTTGCATTTTCTTTTTTTCTGTTTGTGTAGTTAAAAGTCTGTGCATTCAAGTTGAAGAATAATGTTTTCAGGAGTAACTACTGAATGTTGGTAATATCTATCTACATAATTATCTAATTCTATGCACAATGTCAGTTAACTCATGTAATGATATATTTCCCTTTATTATATATATCCTTATTATATATATTCCCTTTATTATATATATATATATATATATATATATATATACACACACACTTTATTATATATATCCATACTTTGATTCCAACCCTTTCTTCTTTATGTAAGATTAGTCTTGAAAGTGGATATTGTTATTCAGTAAGTAGAAAGTACTGGCAAAATAATTTTAGAAGTTCCATTATTTTATTTCCTAATAGACATATGAGATGTAAATTATTAAACATCAATTTGAAAATAAGTAAAATTTACTAGCTGATTCCATAACATGTGGTATCTTTCATAAGTCATTTTAAATGGATTCAAACTATTTTTGAGTAGGACCAGTTCCACAGAAACACCTGTTATGAAACCACAGAGCAAGAAAGGCACGGCAATGATTTCCCAGCTGGGAAATAACTTAGTCTCTTTCTGAGAGCATTTAGAACCTCTCTGCAGCATTTTAAAGCACAATGTCCGGTAGGCAGTGATTCCTCCGAAGAGGCATTTCTGCAGTTCTGTGAATAGATCACTTAGAAGAGAGAAACTTGAGAGGATGAATACCATTGTATTGTGAATGACTGACCTCTAGTGTTGTGTAAGTTACCTTGGGAAAACATCAACATGAGTCTTAGGATTATTTCTGCTAACATCAAAATATTTTGAGGAAAATTGGGAAGTTTTCTTTTATTCAGTACCCAAATCCAGAGTTGTGGAAACATAAGGCTTATAGGGACTATATGCTCAAAAAACCGATGCTCAACTGTAGCTCTGAATGGGAGTGATATCAGGGACTTGGCGGCAGGGTGTGGAAACATATGGCTGTATCTGTTTGTGTTATCTGTTACTTCTCCTGTGGAGAGGAATTCTTGGTGTTCTTAATTATTAATTGATTCTCTTCCCTGAAGGAGTTAACTTTAGAGAAAAAATGAAATGGAAGTGGGCAGCCTGTTGTGTTACTTGAACCCAGTCTTTCCAAGAGGAAATGGTGACTGAGTGTTTCTGTTTATGGGTAATGATTGGGAACTCTTAGACACAGTGCAGATTGGAGGTGGGAAGGTGCAGGAACAGCAAAAAAGCACCCTTCCCCCACTTGTTGGTAGAAGGAGTTTAAGATTTGAATAAAAAAGCACCGTCCTTTACATTCAGGTTTTAGACAGTAGTATATTCTAATGGCTTGTATTTTCCAGACAACCAAATGTCTCACTGTTCTCAGATTTTCTTCACTGGTTAAACATATGACACTGTGAATACACATGAATAGACCTACTTTAAGAAATGTGCGTTGGTTTAAATGGAAAAATAGTCGTTATTTCCTTGTGTCTCTCTTAAAGCTTTCTCCATGATAAATTGACTTTATCTCTTAAAATATGTTCTTCAGGTCCAGTATCTAAGGTTACAGTAAATGGTCTTCAGATTTTTTAATTAATTCTATTTCTGAAGAAAGTTTCTTTATATTCTCTTTCAGTACTCACACACACACACAAAAAGAAAAAACCCTAATGCTAATTTATTTTTTTCCTTTTCTTTCTTATTTCCATTAGGCAAAATACAAAGGCACCATTAAGGCGGACCTCTCCAATTCTCTTTATAAACAGATGCCAGCCACAATTGACAGCGTCTTTGCGAGAGAAGTTACACAGCTTCAGAGTGAGGTGTGCTTTCCTAAATTGTTATATAATTATGTGTATAAAAATGTAACTTAATAGAAATCATTTAAAGAATGTTGTTTATCTTGGGTATTGAATATTGAATGAAAGTTGGAAGCAACTGATTCATGTGCTCTCAGGAGTGTCTGGTGGAATCTCAAAATGAAAGGGATATGTAAGCTCATGTTAGTCACTTGATGGTGTTTTTCCTAGTTCCATTCACAACTGTTAATAGAACAAATTTTAATCTTATTTAGGCAGTTTACTTAGATTAAAATCCTACAGCAAATAGTAAAGTTGTCTCTGATTTCACATGTGCTAAGTGGAGAACCTTCCAGTAGCTTATTAAAAGTCACATGAAGAGTTAATGGTCAAATTCAGGAGTCTGTGCTCCATCACTTAGAAAGTGGCTCCTGAATTTCCTTTTCTGTGGATTATGTTTGTCATTTAGAGCATCTCAGGCCACCAAAAAAGGCCTCTATCAAAAGGAAGTGGTCATTTTTGTGATTGCAAGTCACAGACGAATTTAAGAACTGTCATTATATAAATTCATTTTGAATCTAGAAGACTAATTTTTCCTTTATCGCTCATCAAGACAGAAGGGATCCTTAATGCATTTATTTTGTTGTATTTCTTAAAACAGGCTTTCAAAATAGAGTATTTCACCTTTTACATAGTTTATATTCTTTCTGCTAAATCTCAGGTTAACAATAAGTAAACATGTAGAAATGTTTACTATGTGTCAGGTGTTTTATGCATGTCACATATATTTATATCATTTAATCAGCACAATCACTCCATGAGCTATCCCCATTCTGGAGATGTGGAAACCAGAGCACAGAGAGGCTAAATAACTTGCTCAAGGTCACACAGCTAAAAGTTGGCAAAGTCAGCACAGGAACATGGATAGTCTGGCTTCAAAGTCTGGGTTCTTAACCACACACTGTACCACCTCTTTCTTACCATTTCTACCTCTCTTTTTTTAAGTAACAAGTTTACTTCTTTCTCTAGAATCTTTTTACTTTTAAGTAGAGTAATTTTTAAAGAGTCTGAAAATAGATTACTCTTGAAAAGAAACTGAGCATGGTTATTCTTCGCAGAACATCTTTAAGTACTTTATTTTTACAAATTTAAATGTCCACTGTGTCCCCAAACTGGCAGTAAGCTAATCTCAGCTGTGCAACAGGAGGCTAAAAATACATGATATCAGGGTTCTGCATGGCTGACCATGACTAATAACGCCCCCCCACCCCACTACGCCTTTTTCATTGCCACATCTGGTCATCTAGCCAGTTGCTGATAATATGGACTAAATAAAGCAAGTAATTACAACACAACACTTGATGTATGACAAACAACAATTATGCAATAAAAAAAGAAAAGAAGCAATCTCTTATTTTTATACTTAGTCGGGGAGGTAACATTTGCAGACATTTATATCCTCATTGCTTTGGAAGGGCACTTTTCTCACCTGTTTATGGTATAAATGAGTTGAATACAAATATGTGCAACACTGAACTTCAAATGAAAATAACTCACAGGGATCTACCCTTTGTTTTTTACAGAATGGGTTGTCACTCACATTGTTAACATGTGTTATCTTAGAGCAGAGTGTGCACTTTGGGAAAGTTACGTATGTGCTTTCAAGGTACACCACTTCCCAGTGTTGTAACTAGCCACTGTCTTGTTAGTAAGGAAAAGCTTGGATTCTGAATAAGGTATCTAGTCTGAAGATTTACATAGTTGTAATAACATTTCTTTAGATTTATATAAATAAATTTTATTATTGTAAAATTGCAGTTCTCAGAGCTTATCATAATAAGACAGGCAAGAAAGGAGAACTATTTGGTGGTATCTGTGATAATTAAGGAACTAACCTTTTACTGCATCCCAATAGTACCATATTTGTGGCAACCTGTTTAGAGTATTAGACAAATTCTGAAATTTAATGGTGTTCCAGGTTCTAATGAAAAGTCTTCTAAATGTTTGACACTGGAACAAAATATTATCTTAAAATCAATTTACAGACTTAGGTGTTTATATTCAAACTGGAGTGGTAAAGTGAAGCTTCTAGGTAATACTCTACAGAAAATGACTGCTAGGAAACATTGCCTTTTTAAAAAAGAAAAAAAAGAGATGTGGAGATGTTAAGAGGCCATTTTTTTTTAGATATCCTCCATTAAAAGTTTTATAAACAAAGATCATAAAGAAAGCTTCTGGAAATGGATGGAATGTGCCCTGAAGTAGTGAGAGCTTCTCTCACCCAGACTGTTCTCAGGCAGAGGCTAAACTGTCCCTTGTCACAGAAGTAATACAGGCTACTCAGTCAGGCATCTGAACTCAGGAAATTTATAAGAACCTATGTCTTTGTCTATAGTGGCCACAGGTTCCTGCATTAGAAGTGTCTATGCTGTGGGATTAGAAGCACACTTACCTATATAGTGATATAAATATTGTAGATTAGAAATGTATATCTATCTTATATATATATGAGATATAAAAATACTATTCAAACAAATACATAAGATAAATGTATATATTACTTAAACATATTTATATATCAAGTATATAAGACTACTGCAGGTGTCTTTCACTAAGTTAGATGTCCAGTACCATAGCAATCTTAATTCTCAAGGTTTGAAGAAAACAGTAATGATCCAGGGAAATTCCACATAATAATGCCAAATCCTAAGAAATCAACTTGGTCAGAAAATTTATTAGCTTGACTTAATTTTCCACTAGCTATTTTAAGGATGAAAATTAATATGATAAATTAAAGTTCAGCTACCTCCAATTTGATGTAATCTTAATTCTAAAGTGGTGCTTAGTAGCAGCTATAAATGAAATGACTATTTTAATGCTGCAAGTAGAAAATTACATAGCCTTTTTAAGGAAGAGTGTTTTTTAAAATTGTGCATGGCGACTCACCATTTCTATGATAACTCACAAAATGATCAGCTGCATTGGTTACATTTATCAAGTCAGACTAAACTAGAAAATAAACCAGGTATCCAGCAGAAAGGAAATAGGCATATGTTCTTTCTGATTAAGAAGAAGGAACAAATCTCATGAAAGTTCGTTCTTGGCTTAATAGACTGGGCTACTCATTAAACTCCTCCTCCCTCCTCCCACGTTATAATATAGTATGTAATGGAACTGACATAATGGCCTTTGTCAACCTAAGTGGAAGTTCTTAATGGTTTTCCTGTTTAACATAACTAATTGGTGAAAATGTAAAGACATGTTCATGAGGATTAGGTATCCTGATGGTTTAAATAAGTGGACAGACTCTAATGAAATGAATATCCCTGGAATGATGTGAGATACTGCATGGGAGTCCTGATGGTCAACTAGATACACAGAATTGGATGTGCTACATGGCTGGGCAGTACTGAACAAGATGTAAAGGCATGAGTTGACAGAAATCTCAACATTGCATCAAAAGGAAGGCATGATCTGAGGATACATTAATAGCATGTAGCATGAGAGATGATAAACTGGGTTAAACCAAACAGTTCCAGTTAGGAGAGGTCAGACTATATCTGCAACATTGTGGGCATTTAAAGAAAGAGATGGATTAACTGGAATTAGCACTGAGGAGAGCATTTAGGCATACAGGGGTTCATTCAGTGTCTTAATACAGACAGTCTGGAGGAATGGATGTCATGGGAAGCTGTGTTCCCGTGGCTGAAGTTCATTCCAGTGAACTAGACTCTTTCCATATGCTGAAAGAGATACAGCTATGGGGAGATAGATTTGGGTTTCATTGAAGGAGGAGCTTTGTATCAGAGCTTTCAAAATTTAGAGACTGTGATGCCCCCATGTGACTTTTGTTTCAGTAGAAGTTTTGAAGAAAAACTTGATGTGGGAGCCAGAGAGGAGATTGGAACCTTGATAGCTATAAGAGATGGCTTTCTTTTTCATGGCAAGATTTAAGGATTTTATGTTTAAACATGAGTTTTGTAATTACCACCTTAATCCTTTAGGCAAGTATATTATCTGTTACATGGGTGGTTAATTCTCTTTATTAAAACCTATGAGGAGTTTAAGTTCATGAGAATGTTTAATAAATTCATTTATTCATTCACTATACATTTATTGCATTTCTACTCTATGCTTTTCACTATGATAGGCACAGGATATTAAAAGATGTGTAAGATAAAGGTATAGCTCTCAAAGAGCTCATATTGGTAAAAACATTTCCTTAAGTTTAACTGCATTCTTGTTCATTAAAAATTAGATCTTGTTTTGTTCTTGGAGAATACTGTTCCAGTTTTTCTTTTTAAGTTGCCTTTATTCTCTTGTGCTAAGTAATTCTAACTCCATTTAATATATTTTTAAACTTTAAATATATATTTAAAATTAACTTAAAATAATCCATTCATGTATTCCTGTTTTATTTTCATTAATTCAGTTGTACATTTATTATTTATCTGAATATTCAGTGAACTAGACAGATATATTCTAGTAAGGGAAGATAGAGGATAAGTAATTCAACAAAAATTAAAGCAATTAAAAAGTATGCAGGAAATCAATAGGATAATGAATTAGACAAAGTAAGGGGATATTTTGCTGTCTTATGGATCTTCTGTTTTCACTTCTGTTGTTATTTGTTTACTTTCACTTTTGAAGTCATCATTCTCATGCCTTCTCTCCATCCTAGAAGGGAACGGATTTTATGAGATGGTAATATTTGGTGTTGGTATTACGCTCATTTCCCTAATAGAGGACAGGGCTTGGCATATCTGAGAATTTTGCCTGCATGTTGTATTTCCTCCCAAAGGTTAGAGTGTTTAATGAGGTTCATATGATATTTAAGCTGTGCCTAAATAAAGTTGTAATGATTAATTTAAAAATGAACAATTCACTTTAAATGTCTGGTCATTTCCCCCACTTTTCAGTTGCTTTCCTGAGATTAAATCTTAAACATTTTTAACCGTGGTAGCTCTTCGATGCGCAAGTTTATTCAAGACCATAGCTGAGATTTGTTAGGTGAATATAGTTGAAGATTTCACATATGGCCAAGGGCTTTTGAAACAAATGAGGGAGTTAGAATTAGGAATCTAAACTGAAGCATAACATTTAAGCATTGTGTATATTATCTTGTTATTGAGGTTTAGGCAAATTTGATCATCAGTGGTGGTATTCGAATATATAAAATCCTAGCAAAACACTGAAATTGAACAGGTAGGAATTTAATACACCTTTAAATGAAACTAATAAACATTTGTGTTTTTTAAAGGTTGCCTACAAGCAGAAACATGATGGTGCCAAAGGATTCTCAGATTATGCCCATATGAAGGAGCCACCTGAGATCAAACATGCCATGGAAGTTAATAAACACCAGAGCAATGTAAGGAAGCTATTCCTCTTGATTTTCTGGAAAATTGTAGTCAATCCTCCTCAAGGCTAATGAATATGTTGTTGAAATTTAAATATTACAACTCTCCTGTTCAAAAAGGACTTTAAAATTTCTTTTTTTTATCTCTCAGTTTTCAGTCAGAAGTACATCTGAATTACTCCATCAAAAGTCATTAAAACCTTGTAGAATGCCCTTAAAATGTCAGGTGCTGGCAGACATGGGAAATTCTGCTTCGAATAAGACATGTCTGGGTCCTTTGGTTATTAGCATTTCCCTAGAGCTTCCTTGACTGAATGGTGAACCTCCCATAGTTTCCAGTCTAGAACTGCAGAGTAACTGGGAGAGAGTGTGGAAAATCAGTGGCTCAGGAAAGAATCATTCACAAATGCTAGTGAGATTGTACTCCACTACTGTTTTCTTTTGGAATGCTTGTGGGGAGCAAACTGTCAGACTTAAAACCCACGGGGAATATGAAAGCGATAGATGCCTGATGGCTGGCTGAAGCCAAGTGGGGAAATGTGCCTGTAGAAAATGCGTTTCTTCTTTGGTTTTAAGGTTAGCAGTTACCTCAAAACTTCCATGTGTTTGCACAATTACCACTGCTATCCTGGTGGCCTAGAAGCATAATTTCTGCCTGAAATTTCAATGGAAGCTTATTGTCTCCCCATCATGAATTCTCATCCATCTACAAGGCGTTTGAGAATATTTGTTAGGTTCTTCAGAGGTTAGAATCAGTTAAGATAAAGATCCTGCCTTAGTTGGGTCAAGGAACTCTCTCTTTTTGGAAAGTACCTGAAACATCTTTGTCATCTCACACAGGCTCTGTCCCACCATTAGTTCCCTAACTGAGTGGTGCTTGGCTGACTCTGCCCCTGAGCTCCGACTGCGGAGTCTCTGCAGGATGAGAGCAGTTACCTGATGTTAAGCTGCAATAGGACCATTGCTTAAGTAAAAACTGAGTGAGGTTTTGCATTCCAATCCAAATGTATAAACATATGCCAGTACCAAATCACTTTTCTAAGATGGTTTAAGATTGAGATGAGAAGCAAGGCCATTTGAAGGGGCCGCTTTCTAAGAACGGTTTGCTTATAGAAGACTATTGTCACCATCATCCTCATCCCCAGCACTCAGCAAGTGCTGCAGCACACCCGGAACTGTGCCAACACTTCGAACACTTCCACTTCTCACAGGACCCTGTCCTGATTCCCACTTTGTGGATGAAGAAAATGGGACTAATGAATAATCCCAAGCACACTCTTTGTTCTGCTCTGCCGCCTTCCTCTTAAAGGTCACTGGTTATTGGTCCGGTTTTTAAATGAAATTTTTAAATTGTGCAGCAGAATAGGTTATTATCAGAATTCAGATCAACAGATTCATCACACTGGAGGGAAGAAGAAGGTGGAACTGGTGGTCTGGGCAGGGGGCTAACGCTACACAGACCCTCACGAGGCCCTTTCTAACTCTGTAATTCAATGAAATTCAAATACGGAAGTTCCCTATCGTAGAACTGGGGTTATTATTTTAAAGCTGCCTTTTCTTTTAAAAGGTCTTTGATTGAGGGACTGAGGGAATAGAGTATAAAGCCCTTTTCTCCCTCCATTCAATACTGTGTACTTACGGGAGAAGAATGTATTTACTTACACTCCTCTGCCTACTTGGCTCAACCTTTACATGCAAAGTTTGTACATATAATAGGATTTAGAAAGTGTTTAAGACTATTTACTCAGATTTAAAGTGAGAATGATATTTGTATTCTACCTGTGAAGTAGCTGATATTCCCCTAGAGTCAAGACACGTAGAATAATACATTTGTTGTCCTTATGATATGAAATTTAAATGTAGGCTTTGAACACCACAGGAAACCAAGTACGTCTCGCAGTTCAGCAGGTGAGGCTACAGCGTCTCCGTGAAAGACACAACCCTGTTTCTCATAAGACCACAGTCCAGTAAAACTCATTTGCAGAGAATTTATGAATAGAATTACCCTTTTATAATGTGGAATGTGACTTGACACTATGACTATAAATAATTTAATTTAAAATAAAATGTGTCACACATGTATATGACTTAATAGAAGCAGTGCAAGTCAGCATCTTTGCTTATCTTTTCATGGTCCCACCAAAATCAAGTCAGCTTTCCAGGATCTGTTAGGGAACCAAGAACCTGGGGCAATTACAGTTCAAACCTTCTCATTTCTACCTTCTTTCTGCTCCAGCCTTTTCTTAGAACATTCATCAGAGGGAATGGGCCAGAGGGAATAATTTTTTCTTTCAGAACCTTTCTCTCCCTTAAACCTTTAGGGATGTGAGTGAGCACAGGAGTGGCTGCCTTATGACGGGCCAGCTGCCTTTTCCCCTCTGAATAACTACAAGTTCCAAGGGGAAGAGTATTCTAGTGGCAATACTTTCTTCTGTCACCCCTAGATTCCAAGATTCCATGATCACAAAACAAGGGAAAAAAATCATTTTGCAGAATGTCCTCCACTGTGACATATATTAGAAAAGGAATTCAGAGTCAGACCAGGTTAAAATGTTTGCTTTGATACATGTTGCCTGGATGACTTTGGACAAGTTACTTAACATCTTCAAATCTCTGTTTCTAATCTGTAAAACTGGGGCAATGATGTCTACTTCACTGGGCTCTCACAATTATTAAAGGAGATGAATATGTAAAGGACACTGCAGAAAACACCCACCATGAAATATTAGCCCTATTTGGTCCTCCTCTAATTGTAAAGGGTGATTTGAGAATTTAGGGTGATTTCATAGCTAATTTGAAATAATTAAAAGAGGTTGAATTTAGAAGAGAGCCAAATCAATATGAAATTTATATTAAAAGCATTTAAGTCAGAAGGGCATATTCAAAAGATTCTTGATACTTTATATCCTGCTACTTACCCTGAAGCTACTATAATAAAAAAATGATTAGAAACAGTCAATGTAAATCCTTTTGTATCTTAAGGGATGTACCCCTGCCAAATTTTTCTAATGCAATTAGAGAAGCAGGGATATTCTATCCTATTACTTTCCCTTAAAGATGGGCTTGAAATGAAAACCCTAATAACACTATTACTTCTCATCAATCTTAACAGAGACATGAAATTCAAGAGTTCTGAAGTAAATCAAACAGATTTTAAACTGTCATTTTAAGTTTTATAAGTAATGTGGTCTGTATAGTCTTGTGATGAAATTGGAGTGGTAAACTTCTAAAAAACCATATTGGTAATCAATTAATGTATATTAGAAAGAAGTCTTCAGCAGGGGAGACACAAGACTTAATGTTCTTTTCAAGAATGATACATATGCTTTCTTAATGTTAATGAAAACTTATCAATAGATAAAATGTCTATTCATCAGAAAGTGAAAAAGCTTAAAGGTAAATCAGTAAAATGATATTGGAAAAACATTATGGCTCTACATGGTCTCATGATCTGACTTACAATAACAGCACTTTAGGATTTAGTATTAAAATAGATGTATTAGTATTTTTTTCATCTCTATGGCAGAATAGAAATACCTACTCTACCTTCTTCTCAAGACTGTGGTGGTGATAAAATCAAATGAGAGATGCTTTTATAATGAGTGCCAATAATAATATCTTTAGGCTGTTCTAGGCCCAGCTCTGTATTTCACTCCAGCTTTTAGAAGATTGAAAACTTTTCTGTGTTCTGATATCAGATCCTGCATTTACTTACATTTAAAGGATTGCCATTCTCTTGTAACAATAAGTTACAATTTAATAACTTAGTTTTTTACATACAGCATGCCCAACCAGAAATAAACCTAAGATAGAATTTCCAGTCCATGTGTCTATGAGATGATAGGACTGTTCTACTGTTAAGAGTTCATGATGAGGATAAACATATTTCTTGAGAATGACTGAACTGCTGTTTCTAGATTAAAACTGAATCTAATTACAATACTCATTTCTGTTCCATAACCAGAAATATATCCTCTCTAGTTTGTTCTCACCAAGAGTCATGTTAACCTTCAGCAGTGTAGCAGAGGGAATGGATTGTCCCAGGCCAGTTGGATTTTATTTCTTTATGTATGTGCCCTGGCACTGCCTTAATCTCTCAGGTGTCTCTCCGTGGCTTCCTTCCTGGATGGGCATTCCTCAGCTCCCAAGCTTCACACCTCCAAGTGCTTGACTCACTGTAAGGATGGTCTGGTGGAGGTTTTGCTTTTCTCTAGTTTATTAACTCACTTATTGAGGAGCCTCAAGTCACTGTCATCTAAATATGAAAAGCTTGCTGCAAAGTTGCTGAGAATCCTTCATCTGCCTGAGTCTGGTGTACAAGAGTAATAAAGGTGACCGTTTCACTTCTATTTTCAAAATCTAATCTGAGTCTCTTGTTGGCTCAGTCTAAGCCGACGAACACCAGGCAGGGGCTTCTAGATTACTAGGTCCAGCCTGAGACAGAATGTTGGTGGGGCCTTATTCAGTACAGAAAATTCAGCACAAAAAGGGGTGGAATGATAATTTAATGAATTAATGCATGTAAAGTGTTTAGAACAGTGCCTGGCACATTGGACATGCTGAATGAATGTAAAAAACATACAAAAGACGTGACCTTATGAAACAGAAGTAGAAGGATTTTAAGGGGAGAATAAGCGGAGATTAAAAGACAGTAAAATGAGATGAAAATACAAGTGGAAAGGAAATGAACATGGTAAGAGCAGGAAGAATTTCTTCAGAATCAAAGGCAGATTTTGATGGAATTGAGATCTTTATTGGAGGCAATAAAGAACAGATTTGACACTGCAGAAAACCACATGAAATGGAGGCTGTGTTAGTCAGGAGTTTCTAGATTAGGTAACAGAACTGTATCTCAAGTTAGCTCAAGTAAAAAATGAGAATTGATTGGTTTACATAATTGGAAATGGAAGCTGCCTCCAGACATAACTGGACCCAGAGCCCACTGTGTCACCCAGATCATCCTCTCTCCCCGTCTCTTGGCTGTGTTTGCTTCTGTGACTTCGCTCGCAGACACACTCTGTCTAGGTGGTCTCAAGACGTTAGCTGATGCTTGTAAAATTAAATCACCCTCACTGCAGCTGATCCCAGAGGAAAGTATGGCAGCTTTTTCTCCCCCAGCCTCAGATCCATCAATGACTCAGGTGTGTCTGCCCTCTTATTAATCATGGTTTCCAAAAGGATAGGGTGTCTGATTGGACAGCCTGTCACGTGGCCCCTCCTGTCACTGGAGGGAGGTGGCTGCATTTGAGAGCACCGCCAAATCAGTTGGAGTGGGAGAGGGGCAGTTTCCAAATAGGGAATGGTAGGCAGATTGAAATAAAATGTAACACATGTCCACTGCAAAGAAATAATTTAGGAAAATGACCCAGATAAGTGGAAAAGGGCAAGGAGATAAATTTAGTTTAAAAAACAAAAAAAGAAGGAAGAGATGAAGCATGTGAAATAATAATTCTGGGTGTTCTTGGGGATGGCATCTCAGTCGTTCTTTGCAGATAAGATTATAGACTGTTGTATACTACTAAAAAGATAAAGTAGTTTATCTTGGGTCCAAGAAAGTGTATAAAAATGATAAACATATGCTCATTATTTTATTGCTCAGTGCAGAATCTGTAGAAGAATATGATGCAATATCACTGAAAGGTAAAATAAGGGATGTAAAGAAATGGAGAGCTTCACCTTCTCCTGGAAACAGATTAAAATTTTGTTGAGATATCCTGTCCCTAAATCATTTTGAAGGTTTAGTGTAATGCCCACTGAAATTTCATTTGTTTTCTTTGTGGAACATACTAGAATGATTCTAATGTTCATTAATGAGAATAGTTAAAAATTAAGAAAAAAACTGAAATAGAAGGGAAATGAAGTAGAAATTGAAATGAAGTAAAGAGAACGTGGTTTACCAGGTATAAATCTTTATAGTTATACATTTAAGAAATGTGTGAGTAAGGCCATAAACATTAAGACCTTAATGTGGTACCTGGTACATAATAAGTGGCCTAAAATAGACACTATTATTACTGTTACTAGTATTTCTTCTTTTCTTCCTCCTCTTTTTCACTCCTCCCTCCTTCCTCCTCTTTCTTTTTCACTCTCTCCCCTATGCTCTGAGGACACAGGAGAGAACAAAACCTCATTCAATCATGAGGTAAAATCAATCATTGATCCTTGAGCCTGTTGAAGTCTATACATTATCATTTCTTAAACCTGATATTATTTTTAAAAGAACAAAGTATAAATATTTTTTAACTCTGCAAGATGGAAAGGAAAATAACAAAGTACATTGATCTTACCTGGAATAGCAATTCATGGTGATCAACAGGGGATTCATTAAAAGGCTGATTCTTGAGCCCCATTTACTGACATCCTGTTGTGGAAGTCGGGGATGGTTGTCAGGACTCTCTTTCTCTCTTCTTACTCCAAGCAATATTATAAAATCATGAAGACTGCCTGTGAGGGGAGGCCTGTTTATTGTTCCCATACGGTTAGCATTTGGAGTTTGAATTATCAAAAACACCCATATAGTGTCTTTGACTCTCCACTGACAGACCTCTCTTCGGCTGTGTAACATTTTCCTTCTTCCCTGGTCCCGATGGACTGCATCGCACAGTCATTTGAGCAATGCCAGACCAAAGTAACGGGTGGGGGAGGATGAGAAGTGTGCCCAGGCAGCCACGTTGCCGTACCACTTATGTTGGGACAGCCTTGCACAGAGTGAAAGCCAGGAGCGTGCTGCTCTCAGTGTCATTCAGCACAGCCCTGTTCCCGCAGAATATCCCCCAGCAGTGAGATTCTGGGACGTCTGATTAGTGACTAGGCGCCGGTGCTTTTCTCCCGTGTGGCTCTGTGGTGTCTGCTGCTTTGAATTTGCAGCTCATGTCAATCTTAATATTTGTTTTGAGTCACATATGCCGGCCCCTAATTTTCAATTTACATGGATGATGGGGCCCTATTCAGAGTCCTGCTCCCGTTGCCTTTGTGCTCTTCACCTCTCTTCACGCAGTATTAGGCTGAACAGCATATAATTAGGTAACCCACGTCAAGCTTAGATTTTTGAAAGGTTACACCTCTTTTCAAAAAGTAAAGGTTTCCATTTTTACCCTCATTCTTTCCTAAACAAAAAGATATTTCCCCCCTATGGTTTTCATATGAATGTTGTAACTTAGAAACAGTTAGTCTGTAGGTGGGTAATAATTTTGGATTGTTTTCACCTGAGAGTTGGTTTCTATTTACACGATGTGTTTAACTCAGTGCAGGCTGAGGTTGATTGGCCATCATTTGTGGGTGAGTGTGTTGCTTTTTGAAGCCAATGAAATTGGCTTATTATAAATCTCTAGAGATATAAAATCCACCCAACAGAACAACTCTGTTTTCATCTTATTTCTGTGTTTCTTTTGCTACCTGTATGCACAAAACCAACCTGAAATTACTTGTTAAGGTAAAGCCTATGAAAATAGAAATATTGGAGAAACATGTTCTTGCTGAAATGATGTTAATCCTATTTAAGCTGTGCTCATGTATGAGACAGATTCATGATTATAAACATAGTTTAAAAACTAATCTTGGTGGGGAGGCCACTGCGAGATCTTAAAAGAGTAAATAGAAATGTATATAAATATTTCATTGAAATAAAATAATATAATGCATTGGGAGCCTATTGAAATATTAATACATTACCATTTCTTACACCTGATACTATTTATGAAAGAAGTTAGAAAGTACAAAGGTTTTTAACTCGCAAGATGGGAAAAAAGACAAGGTATCACTGAAAAAGTCAGATTCGTGAACCCCATTTGCCTAAATTCAATAGAGGGTCAAGGATGGTCCTCAGGAACCTAAATTTTTAGTAAGTACCCCAGATAATGCTGTTGCAGAAAGTCGGAAGGGAACATTAAAGATGTTTGTTTTGTACAAATATAATTAATTCTGCATTTTGGTATCACTATGTAGTTGCACATTTCTGTGTTCTACTTTTCTGTGCCTTGAGAAATGAAGATGAGTTAAAAAAATGACCACTACTTCACCTTTATAACTTTAAAAGACTCTAATATAATGGACAAGTCTACCAGCCCCAGGTGACATGGCCAAATAGAATTATGTCTGGCAAATAGATAGATATTTCTTCTGCTCCTAACTGAGCTCAAGAAACAGAGAAGTGGACAGACAGGTGTGATGTTGGCCATCAGACATACTGCCAGTTCACTTCTTATCTCTTCTCCCATTTATCAGTAAAGTTGATCTTAATGACCACTATCATATAAAGTATGTCTGGCAAAATTTATGCATATTTTTCTCTTTAAGTTTCTCTTTTCCACACCTTGGTTTGATTATATCTAATGTGCATTCAGGGGAAGAATGTCCGTTAACGTGCTTACTTTTGGAGGATAATGCTGCAATGATATTTACTAGATAAAAAAAAAAAACCTCTTAGTACCAGAGACATGGGCATTTTAAGAGTCTGGACAGAAAAGAAAGAGAAGGGTGTGGTTGGGAGGTTGACAGCTGGCAGGTTACAGAGCTTCACATACCCTTACCCTGGAAATTATTTTCTATATTCATGTGCTGGGGCTTCTGCATCCACTGGGGGTTGAGACTGTGTGATGGGCAAGTTAAAGCCCTTAATGAGGATATTCTGTATGTGACTAGGCACATACACATCTATACACAATGACATGCTTATGAGGGTGGTATATATAAAATCCTATAAGGTTGGTTTTATGCTGAACCAGGAAGAGTTGAACTCACATTCCTCATGTTATATAAATTCAGTTCATCTGCAATAATGTTAGTGAGGCATGGGTAGAGTAAAGAGAATATATCTATCCAAATGAATGTTGTGCATAAAACATTCAGAGAGAGAATTTATGGTCAGTGGGCTCTCTAAGATGATTATGGTGAGGATAAATGATGTTATGGACATTGAGGCCAGTAGCTATATGAAGTTGTTAATTTCTCTTTTTCAATCAAAACTGTGTCTTTGATCAGATTTCTTATAGGAAAGATGTGCAGGACACCCATATGTACAGTGCGGAGCTCAACAGACCGGACATCAAGATGGCAACACAGATCTCCAAAATCATAAGCAATGTAATCTCTTTTTCTTCTCTTGAGCAGAAATGATTTTTTACTTTTTCAGGAGGATAAAGTTCAAAACTTTATAGTTGGATAGTTCATTTAATTAGTGAAATTAATCAGTCTGGATTAAAGATATCTCAATTTTCAAAATCTGAATTATTTGACTATGTAAATTATTCAGATATATGCAGAAGCTGCCCTAACTCAGTTTGAGTGTGGCTAGCATTATCATTCTTTTAGAAAAAAGAAGTACTGTTGGGGAATAAGATAACATTCAAATGTCTCAGCCTGGAAGTCAAGTTTATCAGTTATCTGGTCCCCTATAATCCTCATTTTTCCCTGTCCCAAAGAACTTCACTTGACTTTGTTCCCAGCTTGTTGCTGTTAATTGTGTAGATTCCTTTCTGCCATTTTACCCTTGAACATTTTCTACAAATTATGGCTACTAGTTATCTTCTCTACTATATCCTTCTCATTTAATATCTTTTTATTTTAACATAACTTACACCCTGGTTAAAAATGATGACTTCCCTTGAACCAAATATTTGAATAACATAGGCTATACTCACCTTAAAAATAAATAGCTATTGACTACATTCAACTGCATGATAACCAAACAGGGTTCAATCAGTTCTCAAAACTAAACAAAGCCATAAAAGCTATCTCCATGCAGAATGCAGGGTCTTAATTATCCAGCACTTTCTCCTAATTTCTTTTTTAGTGTGTATACATGAACCCAATGATGATAGTGACTAGATACATAAACTCAAACTTAGTAATTATTTTACTTCAAAAAAGTTGCGTTTATTTAAATAACCACACTATAAAATCAGTTTCTATTTTAGCAGTCAACATTTTAATATTTGGTGAATTGTAAGGAATATTTTTTATGGGCTGAAGGCCTATTATATTTTTTTTGGGGTAATATCAAGGTAATTCTTCATTGAAGAGTAGAAATATTTAACATTTTCTTATTTATTTGTTTTAGGCAGAATACAAGAAAGGGCAAGGAGTAATGAGTAAAGAGCCGGCTGTAATTGGAAGACCAGATTTTGAACATGCTGTGGAAGCTTCTAAACTTTCTAGTCAAGTAAGACTCTAGTGATGATTTTACAATGACTTTATTCAGAGATTTTGTTACTAGCAGCATAGGGAAATATTTCATTTTAGATAATAATCTTTAATTGCAAAAATATACAGAGATAATATTTCTGAAACCATTTCAGATAGGGTTTCAATAATTATAAATTTCAGTAAGGGATAGAGTAAGTCCAGTTTTAAGCATAAAACCAAGTTTTCTCATTTCCTGATTCAAAACCTTCTTCAGTGAGTTTTGCCATGTTTTTGCATTTTCTAGAATTTCTACAATTCAGCAATAGCCAATTGAATTAGGGTAGATTAGATCGATTATTAGATTTCTATACATACAACTTTTAACTTAGTAATAAAATATCAATTTTTGCAAATTTTAAGTGCTTTAGTTCAATCATCAAATAAAAAAGAGGTGATGAAAAGAGGTGATGTAAATAAAGAAAACTGAAATCTTATTAAAGAACATAACAAGATCTGAGAAAGTGTGAAGACATGACATATTTTTGGCTGAAAGTTTCAATAGATAAAAAATTTCAGTTATCCCAGAATTAATATATGTCATGCAATTTCAATTATAATTCAACAGACTTTTTTAAAAGTATGGATAAGTGATCTTAGAGTTTGAATGGAAAGGAAATGCCTGAGAATATAGTCTTTTAAAAGTATGAAAATGAAGACCAGTAATGAAGAACTTACATGAGTTACCAGAACTTAATACAAAACCACTGAAATTTAATCAATATGGGATTAGTATAGCAAGAGATAAAATACTCAGTAGGCTAGAATAGGGGATCCTGAAATGGATCCCAGTAGGCAGAAGAATTTAATATGTGATAAATATGTTGGTTCAAGTCAATGAGAAAAAGTTGGTTGAGTTAAAAAAATGGTGCTGACATAACTGGCCATCCATCAGGGGGAAAATGACATTGGACCTGAATCTTAAACTATTTACATGATGATTTCCAGATGGATTAAAGATATGAATGTCAACAATAAAATAATTTAAAAATCTTAAAAGAAAATCCAGGAGATTATATATATCACACAGGGATAACTGAGTTGTTCTTGAATAAGACTGCAGATCCAGAAGATACAAAAAAAATAGTTAGGTGTACTTGACCATATAAAGATTTAAAACTCTTTCAATGGAAAAAGACAGTATTTGCAAAGTCCATAATAATGACATCAAAGAGTAATTTTTATTCTTTTGTGGTATTTTCAACTTTGAAGATGTCCATCCCTCAAGTTGCAAAATTGTTAATTGAATTACATTTCAAAATGGTGCCATGTGAGGAAAACTATTAAATCTAACTTAACATAAAATAATGTCTGAACAGATAAAAAGATTTATTATGCTCTTGGCTCTGGAGTTTCAACACTCAATATCGTAAAAGTGTTAATTCTTCCAAAATTAATTTCAAAAATTCCGTGCAGTTCCAATTAGAATCCAAATAGGATTTTAAAAACTTTGAATAAAAGTAAATATTTGAATAAATCAGGCAAGTTAGATTTTTATGTGGAGAAGAAAGTGCCTGGGAGAGGGTTTTTTAAATACAGAAAGAAGATAAGAGGTGTTGAAATATTTGGATATTCAACAAGTTCTTTAGGATATACACAAGTTCTTTAATACCGAAAAGAAACAGACTAACAGCCCCGTAGAAAGATGAGCAAGGCGGTGAAGAGACAATTCACAGAAGAGCAAACAAAAAGCCAGTAAACATTGTAAAAGTTGCTCAGATTTATAATATATAATGCCAATAAAGTATTTATACACATCACATCCTGTGAGTGTGGAGAAGGATGTCGGCAAGGATTGAGTAGTTAGAAAGGTTTTGGGTAAGAGGTAGCTTTGTGGCAAGTTGGATTTAAAGGGAGAAAAATCTCTGTTCAGGGGAGGACCCCAAATGAAGGCCGGGAACATGCAGCACAGCGGCGATGAGGGCTGACAGCAGAGGCTCCAGCACGGCGATGCGAGTCGTGAACACGCACGGGAATTTGGGGGAGTTTAGATGCTGCTTGATGATAAAAGGGCCAGTGTTGTGTTCATATGGACTACAGGCATATTTACAGAGCAGGATAGGAATAATGTGTTCTATAAAAGAAGAGGTAAAAAAGAAAAAGGAATTTTGGAATGTAATTATTCCAGGGAACATTTTTAGAGCTGAATTCAGAAAAAGACTCCCCAGTAGTGTTTCTCACTTTTTTAACTTACATCTCTCAAGGGGCTCAGAAATGGGTTTTCAGGTAAGAAGTGAATTATTGTGGGACATTTTGAGCAGAGAACCATTGTGAAGAAGACACTATTAAAGGAAGGCTAATGTGGCAACAGTGCAGTAGAGGCTGGCTTCGCAAGGAACGGAAGTCCCGGAGGCCCTCTAAGATGTTCTTGCCACACTCCACACGCGGAATGTCCGGAATTTGAAAAAAATCTGTAAAGGCTTGCCGACTGTGAGGTGAAAATGAGCAGAGAAGGGCTAAGTGAGAGATGCCTCCATGGAAGTGTGTCTCCTGTCTTTCGGTTCAGAAGGCGCTTCTACTGTAAAATGGCTTTGTGACTTGGGAGGCTGCTGATAGTCGAAGAGGCCAGGATTCTCTTCCAGGGGCAGAGACTGGGCTGTGACTCCAAGCTCTTTACATTCCAAGTAACACCTGCTGCAGAGCAAAGGCTAATACTGAAACATGCTTGGCAGCTCTTCTGGTGCCGCTTTAGATTTCCAACACAGCCAGCTGACTTCTTGCAGTTTCAGCCTTTCCTGGGGCAAAGATAGGAGAATAGCAGATTCTAGAGGAGCAGTCCACAGTACGGATGAGAGAAAAAGAAAATGGGCTGTGAGGTAGGACTGCGCGGGGTAAACTCCTGGTTCTGCCACTTGCTAGCTGAGGGACCTCCGACAAAAATTGCTTCATTTCTCCCTCTGCGGTTTCCTCGTCTCTGAGATGGCAATGGCAGCGTCCCGCACCCGTGCTTGGTGTCAGGGGCTAAAGGAGCCGCCGAAAGGCAAGCACTTAAAGTGCCATCTGGCCCATAGGGACACTTTCACAGGAATAATCTGACTGTAGATATACAGAATAGTTTTCAACCGTACATTTTTACAGGAATTCATGCACAGAATGAAGCCAGGATAGTAACATTAGTCCTTAGAGTTGGCTCTTAAATTCATTCTTTCATGATATTATTTGATAATCTTCAGAAGAAAGTTTTGTTTTTTTGAGCTTTTTGTTTTCATATTTCAAATTCTATCACCAAAAATCCTACCATTTGATTCTACCTGCATTTTTAGAAAGATTTTAAAAAAGAAAAAAACTCAAGTCATTTAGCAACTGAATGACCAGATACTTAAGCAGATTGTAACTTACAAGTTACATTGTATCTATTTTCTTTATTTTTCCTGACATTCTTGCTCATCTCTTGGTCTATAAACTCCCTGGAGAAGGGGAAAACTGGGCAGATGAATATATAGGACTTCTGGGATGAAATTCATTTGTACGTTCCATTTGTATTTTCAAATGTATTTCAATTGAAAGGGCAGGAAGTGTAGTTTCTGATTTTTAGTGACCACTTTGGAGGTCATGTATTCGCTTGCTCCTGAACTAATGACACATTGTGAATACAGGAGCAAGCAAATGCATAGAAGGGAAATGTTTCAGGAATGCCCCAAGCCAGGGGTGGATACAGGAAGGAAAGAGCTAGATGGCCCCAGAAGCACTGTGAGAGGGAGGGCAGAACAAGGCAGTGCTGATGGTGTGTAGAGTAAAGCCTGCCTGGTGACAAGTTGAGAATGAGATTGTAGGTGGCAGAATACTCCCTTTTACCTGTAAAGTGAGTTCTGTCGGATTGAACCCAAAAAGGTAATGGAGACATAAAACCCTATGTTCACGTGTACAAAAGCTTTGCTAATTGTTGATCATACCAGCATTCTCAGCCTCAGGTAGGAACTTGGCCCAGGCTCCATTTTTAAAAAGTAGAGGAAAGAAGGAATCAGTACAATGTGGATGGACTGTTGTTTTGCAGAACTATAGCTTTTGGTGAGAAGAGCAAATGCCAGGTTTAACAGCAGGTGAGAACCTGTCAAGTTAATTTCCAAGGAACACTCTCTCTCTGTTGTCTCTGTGCCTGGTGTAACTATTCTGAGAACTACAGGATTTGCAAAGGTACGATGGGCATTCTCTGCTCAAAGACGATATAACCTATTTTTGCCACTTAGCTGATATGTAACAAAGACACTCATGGTGCCTGAGGTTGGCAAATGTGAATAATCAAAAGAACACTTGATGCAAACCCATAGTGCCTAGCAGAGGATATAGAAGGTGCAAAAGTGGTGGAATTGTGTGTTTAGAGGAGGACCAGGTAGGGAAACCCTTGCTTTGGGTGCCAGCTACTGTGGGCAGTGGTGAATGAGATCTGTCATTGGTGATGTTGTCCCTCATATCAGGGCATAAAATAATTTTTAAAAAATCAGTTTTTCATGTTTTAGAGTGGCCCTACCAATTAATTAGAATAAATGAGTATTTTCTTGAATTTATAAGGGAAGGTGAATATCATAAAATTATTATTTGCAAATGAAACATCAACAGAAAATATTTCTTATAAACCATCTTGAAATATTTTCCAAATGTTGTATTCCTGCCAAGATTTTCACTAGCTAACCTCCATAGGTCCCAGTCATGTGTTCCCAAGGGAGACCCTCGCCCAATACACACTTGATTAAAACAGATAACGTGAGCCATCCCCAGATTGCTTTTTATTAAAAAAATTTTTTTTATTATGGTATCATTAATATACAATCACATGAGCAACATTGTGGTTACTAGATTCCCCCCATTATCAAGTCCCCACCACCCAGATCGCTTTTTAATACAGTTTTGTTCAAGACAAAGCCTAAAGATATATGAATACAGGTGCCTTATGAGAATGTTGTAAGAAAACAAAATATTGTAAGAAGTGAAATACTGTAAAAGTGTTAGAACAAAACAGCTTACTTTTGCTTTTGAGGTTTTTGCATTCTTTCCTAGCTATAGGAAATCAAAGGGGATGTAAGATTTGAGTAGCTGTTCTTTTATTTAAAAAATTTTTTTTGGTAAACAACTTATATCTGTATTCCAGTTAGTTATCATGGCATACATTCACATATTTCTCTGTCCATGGAGAAAAGTAGAGTTCTATTGGATAAGTTTGTAAATCTTTCTTTGGTTGCTGTAAGACTGTAAAACAGAGAGAGAAAAAATAATTCAATGTCAATATTAGAGATAATTTTGCTGCTGAATACAATGTGAAGTTAAAGCAGAAGAATAAAAAATGATATTAAATCAACCCAGGACATTTCAGAAAATATAATTACATTTTTGAATGAATGAGAATCAAGAAAAACCATAGTACAAATCATGTCCTGTAAGTGGAATAATTCCCTCAGGAAAATTCTATTTCACCTTCTGGGGCTTAGAATCCATGTTCTAAATGTGGTAGACTTAGTTCGGTTGTGTTCTCAATATCTAATTGATCATAGATTATAGGAATGCAGAAATGGAAACCAATATTTAAAAATCCTGAGATCTTAGTGCGTAATTCTTGTTAATAGGATTTGAATTCATGCCTAATTGTATTTAAGATCAATGGTCAAGTAGAGGGTTTTTTAATCAAAAACTTTTTATGCCTAATTAAGTTTTATAAAGGAGAAAATATCAGGAACTTAAACTTTGCTACTATTTTTTGAAAGTAGCTTTTATGTGATAGAATTAAAAAGCAAATGTGTTATTTTGAAAGCATAAAGATAAATGTGCCATTTAATTCATCCTGTTTTTTCTTTTATGACAGATTAAATACAAAGAAAAATTTGATAATGAAATGAAGGACAAAAAACATCAGTACAATCCCCTGGAAAGTGCTTCTTTTAGGCAAAGTCAGCTTGCTACTGCACTGGCGAGCAATGTAAGTCACTTTGTGCCTCACAACTTGGAATTCATAGAAAATTATTTTCAAATCTTTTGATTCTTGCTTTTTCAGAATCAGCTGTGTTGTAATTACTGATACTTAATCAAGATCATGTAATTTCCAAGTCATTTTAGTTGAAAATACTGAAACATAGTGTCCTGAAGCTTTTTAAGAAAAATGTACTATTGTAATTTACCATTAATGGTTACTGATGACTAGTTAATAAATAGGAATAATATCACTAATAAAACTATTATATCTTTCATGAGTAGAAGTAGATTACAGAGTTTTACAGAAAAGTGGTGGGTAGTATCATTAATTGGCGGTTATGACAATAGTTAATTCATGTAATTATGCCTGTGAAATGAGGCTTATTGTAAAGTACCTCCTGGTACATGGTAGTTTATCAAAATGAAATTTCAGAAATTGTACTTGTGGTGGCTGGCAATTTCTTTCTTATCCCTTATGAAAATGCTGTGAAATACTGCTTCATAAGATTTATTTTCAATTCATGTCTTCAAAAGTAGTCAAGTTTCAACTTACAGGAAAAGACGCCTTAAATTTTTGTTTGAATTAGGCCTAGTATAAAAAGGGAAACATGGAAAAAAATGGATTACTTTGCTATAGTGGAAGGATGTGTAGGGAACCTTTTCAAGTATCAAGATGAACTATTGTTGTCCTGTTAGTTCAGCAGTTCTGCTTTGTTAGATCATGTGGGCCTTTCAGCTCCTGTCATATCCTGACGTCTCAATACATCTGATTTTCATTAATATTTAGAAGTTACTGTTATTTGTGTTTGCTAGTCAACAATTGAAATGGACATTTCTGTCTTTTAGGACCACTGGGAATATCAGAATGATTTCTTTTTATTTGGTTTATGTGTAAAAATGTAAAGCAAATACAGTTGGATATACTTAAAGGAACCTAGAGCGTAGTGCTGAAAGTGCAGGGCTTAAAATCAGATCTCCTCGTTTTGAATCCTGCTGCACCTCCTAAAATGACACCTTCTTCTTTGTTCCTTAGTTTTCTTGTCTGTGAAATGGGGATATTTAACCTACCTCCTAAGGTTGTCATGGCTATTAAACACTTAATACATATGACATGTTTAGGGAAGTGTTTGGCCCACAGTAAGTGCTCAATATATTTTCTATTGAAATTTTATTATGATTACTAATATTATTCTATTTGCAAAGCATTTTGTAAAAAAAAATAAAAAGGTCTATATGACAACAGGATAAAAAATGCCCAAAGCCCTAAAAACACCACAAAGCATAATTAAAATACAGTGATATTTCTTTATTCTAAAGAATAAATTTTACTCCCTGTATGTTTTGGAAACAGAATTTCTGTTAAAATTACTTGATTCTGTTAACATCACTCTGAATATGTAAACAGTGAAAGCAATTAGCAAAATATTTGTAACTCCCAAGAAGTAACTTTTTAAACTCAATAGTAGTAAATGAGCACCATCTAGTGGCTACTTGTAAATTTGTCCATCAGTTCACCACGAAATAGTTATTGATGTGTTAGAAGTAGTAATGGTGATAATGCAAAAGCAATATGTTTTCTTCTGAAAAGTATTTTGCTCCGTGTTATTTTCATAGGTGAAGTACAAGAAAAACATTGACGGTATGCATGATCCGGTTTCGAATCTCCCAAACTTGTTTCTAGACCATGCTTTGAGAACCAGCAAAATGGTCAGCAGAGTAAGTGTGTTGTTGGAGCAGCTGTAGGTGCCTGGCCGGTGGGCCTGTCGGAATGCCTGCAGCGCTCATGAGCACACATGCTTCTGTAGACGTGCCTTATGTCACTCCTCCCGTAACAACTAATCCATTGAAAAGTAGTGGTCTGCTCGCTTCAACCCCCACCAAAGCTGTGGCTTTGCAAGGGGGTTCTTGCTAGCTCTTTAATATCTCTTGAATGCAAGCTCTCTTCCTGAACAACACACTTCCTAGTGCTGCTGGCAGTGTTCTTTCTGCCTTTCTTCTTCCCTTCCTCTCTCTTAAGTTGAAGCCACTTGAAGGCCAGGCTTAAGTCAGAGACCTTTCGTTTTATGCAGACCAGAGCAGAGGGTCTGGTATTTAATTGTGCTCTGTAACATAAAACCCTGTCTTAGGTTATTTTGTATTTTCTCTGAAAATAAATCCTAAAACCATTTGCATTGATACTACACTTTGAGTCCCATGGAGGTTTCCATGTTTCCTTCAGTGCAGCTAGGAGGGGAGGGTCATTTCTTCATATCCTGCTGAAAATATCTGTGTACACTGCTAAGTGGTCATTCCATCAAAACTCACCTTCTGGACAATGTTCCATGCACTTGGTGCGTCCTGGCCCTGATCTCACCGACTCTCCTAAGTGGTAACCCTGGCTCACCTGAGCCTCTTGGTGCATCTGGGCCCTGATCTCACCAACTCTCCTAAGTGGTAACCCCGGCTCACCTGAGCCTCCACTCCACCTCAGAATGTCCCATGCTGATGATGAACTCAAATTTGACCTCAGGTTATTTCTAAGCTTATTTTAATAATTACCCACTCACTCAAAATTGTCCAGATTTATTGAATTTCTCCTTTGGGCCAGGTACCGATCAGGTGGAAAAGTATGCAGCAAGGAATATGAAAAAAATGAACATAGTCTTCAGGAGGTGTGTCCACTGTCATGAGTTTAAAAAGCTGTAGTCAAAATCTGCTTCCCAGATTATTAAATGATAAGACTCAGCGTTAGTTCAGGTTTGAAAAGGTCTACATTTGGCCCTGAGATATGGAAACTTCTGTTCATTGTACTGTAATCCCTTTCTCCACCCCCACTGGTGCTGTCCTTCTTAAAATGTATTCTGTGTGTAAATAATTGCAGAAAGTTCTAAATTAATGAATTCATTAGTTGATGAGTTTTTATCACTGGACGTCAGAGGAAGAGCAGTCCATGGTTCTTTCCCATCTATTGAGCAGGCAGGGGAGCTTTGAGGCTGTCAGGCGCGGAACCAGACCCAGCTCAGGACACTTCTTTAACGCTGTCCTGCCATTCCAGGGCTCAGCCCTGCTCCTCTCACACATTCCTCTGTTCCTCAAGCAGCTCTTTTTCAGTTTCACATTTTCCTCCATGACTCATAGGGTTGTGTGTAAAAATCTATGTTTCTATTCTCTGAGCCTGCTGCTTTCTCCACTGTCCAGTCTTTGACACCCAAGTTTGATCACTATGGTGACATTTTCCTCTTGCCTATTCCTCATCCATACTTGGGTTAAATTTCTTAAGGACATGAGTATTCATGTGCAAATAAGCCAGGGAAAATATCATGGTGGTAATTTAAAGAATTTGGTGGTTAGAGAATGCATGCCACTCATAGGCAATATTTCTTTTCAAGAATATTGACCTTTATTGTGTAATGGTGAAAAATAATCTTTTAATATAAATTGTTTCTATCATCTCTTCAAGAGAAAAAAAGTGGAAAAGTCATATATTACATTTTATATAATTATATACATTTTGTACATTATTTTATATACTATTTATAAACTTTAAGTCTCTGTTCAGGTGGTGCTTTGGCCTAGACTATAGATTTTTTTTTCCCCCATCAAAAACTTGTGACTGAGTGATTACTTTGTGGGAGAGAAAACTTAAGACTCAATAAATGTATTACTCTGGAGTGTCTACTTATTTAAGTCGTATGACAATACATTGGCTCAAATTTATTGTATGTAGAATTGCCTTTTTAAAAATTTTAATGTAGAGATAATTGGAATTTTGTTGATTTATGAAGGCAACCTAATTTTAGTAGAAGATTAAACAGAAGAATGCTTAATAAACAGACATTCTACCAAAACTAGTTGTCAGTTTGTTATGAATGGCTGTTTTTTAAAGACCTCTAAATGTCTTCGGTGTAAATCATAATTTAAAAAAAATTTAATGTGTAGTGTGGTAGCATGAAATTAATGTTTATGTGTTTGGACAGCCATAGTAATAGACTTTTTGAGGCAATAGTTTCCCTGGAAAAATAGAACCCTAATAGAGAGCCCTAATAGCATTCAGTTTCTTTTATAACTTTGCATAAGCTTAAAATACATATTGTTTATTACTCTAACTACCACTAGGAGGCAACAGAGATTATTATATAAATAATAGCGAGTATTGAAAACTGCAATCGTAGTTCAAATTGGTTTTGTTTCTTGTTTTTTTATAGGCGTTTCTGAAATTCTCTATAACTGAAATAGATCATTGATTGGAGAGGGTATTTATTGAATTTCTCTTAGTACATACATCCATTATTCAGGCATCATATCCTAGGCTTTATTAGTTCTCGATTTTAACAACCTGGAATATGTCCTAGCATGTTACATTTGGTTTGTGATTATTTTATTAATACATGTTATAAAATAACTTCGAATTAACTTATAAAGTCTCTAAGTATATTGTTACCCTTGAGATTAGTTTTTTTCTTCTTTTAATTTGCAGAGAGGCCAAAGTTTAGAACTTGCTCTCTTTATTCAAGATTTACTTTGTGAGTGCTTTCATCAAACCTACTTGATTCTGGTTAGAGTTTTGGGAGATACATGTCTGTAACAACTGAGAGCACCCAGTGGCTGTTCCCTTGCCCCCAGGGACCAGCAGTCCTGGGCTTCCTCCCAGGCTTCCCACCTCCGGCACTGGGCCTTCTTCCATTTCCCCCGCAAAGGGCTGGGCAGCTGCTGAGACCCCAGTGTCTGTTCTGTTATGACTGGCTCTTTTATGCTCACCGCTTTCTCCACTCTGCACAGTGTTGCCATTTCTCAGCCGTCCTCACTGCCTGTGGACCAACCAACTTGAGCTTAAGGCTCTGTGGCCATGAATCTTTGTGGGTTACCATTTATCTCTAAAAATCTTTTCCAAATATGGCAAAATATCTTGGTGTCCCACCTCCAGTGATAGAATCCTGAGCAGTTCCACTGCCTATTCTACCTGGAGTCCTACAGTTGTCAGATTTGACCTCCTTACCCACTCTGGGAGCTTCCAAATTCACTTTTTTTGTCTTTATGTCTACATAGTAATCTTCGGCTAATTGCTTCACCTTAAAAATTCAACTGACTGTGCCAGATTCCTCAGTTTTTCTCCCAGGCACCTCCTCCTCTCTCCTTAAGGAAAAGTAGTGGAATTATTTCTCACCCTCTCATGTCCCTGGTGGCCCCCCCAACCTTCCTCCTGGCTGAGCCCTTGGGTACAACCTTTTTCTTTCCTCCCTCCAGCTTTGCTGTCCTCTGTTCCTTCTTTCGTTCTCTTGTAGACACTATGAAACTCATTTCTGTTCAAGGGTAAGAGCCAGACAGATCGCCTTTATTTTACCCCTCTTGCTGGTTCACATGAGTCCGGTCTTTCTGTTGCCACTCCCCAGTGGCGTGAGCGTCTTGTATGTTGCATTTACTGCTTCTCTTGGGTGTTTCCTATGCTGTTCGCACTGGCCGCCTGGAGCTGGTCTGTCTTGCCTTGCTGGTTTTCCTCCGTGACTGCAGGTGGGAACCTGAGAGCAGCTTTTGCAACTTTGCAGCTTTTATTGGCTTGTGTCTTTCACTTTGCATTCCTAAGCCTTAGTTGCTCTAATCAGTTTCTTTTTTTCTGAATTTATTTTCATGTCTTCTCCTTTAGCGAGAGTACAGAAAGCTTTTTGAGGAAAACAAAGGAACATATCATTTTGACGCAGATGCTGCAGAACACCTGTACCATAAGGGCAACGCCGCACTCCAGAGTCAGGTAACACACCCTCCCCTCCGGGCCCTGGAACCACACCTGCCACGCACCTTGACCAATAATGTGCACCACTCAAAAGAACATACGTTTTGAGAAAGTGAACATCGCTCTGGAAAATCTCAAACACTATTCTCTTTAGATTTATAGGGTTGGGGAAGCTTGAAGCATGTTTAGAAACAAAGCTGTTTCATAAAATAACAGTTACTTCCTACAATTCAAAACTTGCAATATATCAATTAAATGACGATCAAATCTCATGATGACTTCAATTTTTATAGTGTGCTGATTTGTCTTTTGGAGCTGCAAAATTAATTTTCCAGCTTCAAAGTTTATTATAATTCTCAATTATAAGTGTTATTAAAAAGGGAAAACTATCTTACCAGTGTATTCTATATTAATGTTCCTTTCAACTATGAAATTCTATGTACTCACTAAAAGAAATTTAAAAAAAATCCTCACACTTTAAAGTTATCTAATTTTTTAACTTGTGAGTTGCAGTAGTTGAAAAAGATGTCAGTCTAGCACCTATTAGGATAAAATTTTACATCACTCTTTTAAATGTGTTCTATGGGACATAAATTCCACAATGATTAGATACACACCTTCATCTATTTAAAAATATAAAAACCAGCTCTCCTTTAAAGTTTGGAAATACACTTTTTTTCCTCTTTGCATTATTTTCGTATCATTTTTCCCACAAAATTTTATCCTAATGTAGCATATCATACTTTAAACACTTTATTGAGCCCTCTATCATACTATCTGAAACAAAAAGGCCTACAAACAGGAATTTTTAAATCTGTTATATTTCCTGCAGCCACAAAATTCTAAGTATTGAAAAATTGCTTTCAGATTTAATTCTCATTAAAACTGTTATTATTATACAATTTAAGAAACAATTTTTAAAAATAGTTATTAAACAAGAATTTTAATGACAATACATTTCTGGATGAAATGAATCCATGATCAAAACTTTTCTGTGAATTTAATTTAAAAAGGTATATTGCTAAAAAAAAGCCAAACACACCTGTAAGTCTAGTTTTTGTTATTAGGAAATAGAAAATATTAATCATTGTATAAGCTGAAATAAGATGGAGATTGGGTATAATTGAAATAAATAATTCATGATATGACATTTTTAAATATGCAGAAGGAAACTGAAAGAGTGCAGTAGAAGCTCTGTGTGTTACTCAATGTCCATGGGAAAATTCAGTGGTTCCTGAGGACATTCCCTTTGACAGAAAGATAGAGAATCACACCTATGTTTTCATTCTTGCTCATAATTTACTGATAGACATCCAAAGCGACCACAGGGATCTCTCTCTCTCTTTTTCTCTCTCTTTGTCTCTCTGTCTCTGTCTATGTGTGAGTTTGTACACGGTGTGTGTATTCATATATAATCCCATATATATGCTATGTATCTATTTATCCTAGCTATCTAAATACTTCATACAAATCTTAGAACTATATTATATAGTAGTTCTAAGTTATTTTTATCCCTTGAAAGATAATTACCTGTTTACTTTTTTTGTAATTAATGTCATTAACCACAGGGAACCCTATGATGAACGTAAATGGCCAGAATAATGTGACTTTAGAAAATAGGATGACTAATTTTGGACATATTTATTTTACTTGGCTCTTTGTATAAGGGCTTGTGAGCTTTATATGCTTTTTATATTTTTTTCACTGAAGGTTAAGTACAAAGAAGAATATGAGAAAAATAAGGGGAAATCAATGCTTGAATTTATTGAGACACCATTATATCAAGCTTCAAAGGAGGCTCAGAAGATGCAGAGTGAGGTGGGTCCCTTTGATTTATCATCAACTGTTTAATACATATTTGATGTGTTATCATGTGAAAGGAACCAGGAAACTGGTTCAGAAGGTTGAGTGGGTCTAGAAGAAAGCATGCTAGATCCCATTCTAGATTGCCTGAGTCTTTGGGAGTCTCTGGTTCTGTTTTTCCCACTTGGCAAATATGGGTATCAGGCCAAGTGAGCTCTTAACATCCCTTTTAGCCCTCACATTCTATGATTATAAAAATTGACAGTTTCAGGTTGTGTTCATGCAAAACTCTGATGAGTAGGGAAAAGAATGAACAGGAAATGAAGAGCTGATTGCTTCATTTACCTTTCCCCCCCGCCAGTGGCGATAGAACTAACATTTATTTAATACTTACTCTGTGCTAAGTAATATGCTAAGTGCTTTATATAATGTCAACTCATTAAATCCTTTCAAAATAATGATGGTTTCATCCCTAGATCGACAATGCATCCAGTGAAATGAGTTGTCTTACTTAAAATCATGTTTCCAGTGAATGCCAATGTTTTAGGACCTGGTCAAAGTCATGAATGATTCTCTTTTCTCTGGTAGCTCATTTAATTGGTTCCTCCCCAGTCCCCAATAAACAATGTCATGTAAGTTTTCAAATATCAAGAGAAGAGATGAGTTAAGAATTTTTTTCTGCTTATCCATCTCTACCTGAGATCCTGCTAGGTCACATCCAGACATTCCCACACCAGTATTGCCATGTGCCAGCAAAATTTCTTTGACTGATGCTGGATTTTCTCCCCTATGTTTCTGGGGACCAGACACAGACATGGAAGATTTTTGTCCTCAGCTAACATCCTAGCTCTGTGGATACAACCAAGTTATTACAACCTGAAATATCAGGCAGTGGTATCAGCTGATTACAATCCCATCCAGGGATAGTTAGTGGATAAGATCTATTCTCTTCTCCAATAACACCATCAAAACAGGGGGAAATGATAACTTCTAGACAATAAAACTCTCACGGAATTTTATAAACATTATATGTACTATTTGTTGAAATGCAATCATTCATCTTTTCAGGGAAAGGGTCTTCAGACATTCCTGTGGCTTGTTGAATCATTAAAGTTGTTTAATGTCTTCTTCAAATGAGAGAGGAGAAAATAATAATTTGTAATTTTCATATCCCAAGTCTTCCTAAGCCAGTAAAAGGGAATTTGATCAAGAATAGTCAGGTGAATATTTTGACTAAATAAGCTATTTGTTTGAACTGAACTGACAGAGCTGGTAAATTTGGTCCAAGTTTGGAAGCCCTACAAAAATGTACATTTAATGGGATAATTCTTACTGGAATAGCTTAGTCTTAGTTTGGGCTGCTAGAACACAGTACTGAAGACACGCTTCAACAACTGAACAGTTGTGGGGGCTGGTATTTGATGATATGGAATTTTAGATCCTTATCTGTTGTCATAGTCTCTCCTTTCTTCACCCAACTGTATCTTTGACTCCTGTCAAGTATGTTGTTTGCATGAAGATGCCGGTCAAGTTCCAGGACTCTCTGGTTTTCCAGTCCTTTCTCTTCCTCCCTGAGCTGTGCCTTCCTGGTCACTCGAGCTTTAGACCCACCCTGTGAAATGGGGTCTGATGGTCCCTTTCTTAGAGTGAAGGACGGAAAAGTGCTATTGTTTCTACATAGGCATGTTTCCTTATTCAGATCTTGGAAGTTTGATAAGTACCACTTTACTTGCCCCATTGATGTGGCTGTACAGTACAAAGGGAAAATAAAATGTTGACAACTTAAAAATAAATCAGTCAAATGAACTGGTTAATTGCTTTTGATCAGCTGCTTTGACATCAGGTACAACCAGCTTTAACGTTTAACTGGAGTAATACATTTATTCTATGTTGTAGAATTAACTTTCATTGGGGGCCATGTGCGTCTTTTTTAATATTGGCTTTCAATTTTTGCTATCCTGATTTCTGGTGTCATCACCAGGGGGGATTATCCTTTGCAGAGGCTAAGGCATGTTTTTTCCTTTAATCATAGCTGGTGGCTATTAAATTTTTAGGCTCAGCAATTATGTTTCTGCTCAGCAGGGTTTGAGGAGAGAGAAATCTTCCAACAGAAAATATCTTTGGGCCAAATTTATACTCTAAACGCTAAAAAAGATAAAATATCTAAAAATCTTAGACCAAGTTTGATGCAAAAGATGTCTTTAAATATAGGACCAGTAAATTAGACACAAAGAGGACTGTCTGGCTTACAGGTGGTGTTTATTCCTAAGAGGTAAACTTGACTATGAGCTTCCTGAAGCTGCAGACAGGTAAAGGTAAGTGTTTATGATCTCTGGAATGGCCTCTAGTGTTTTGTTACAGCCTATAGTTATTACTTTCTCCAAATGCCAGATACAGGTTTCATCAGTGTGTTTTCTAGAAGAAATCTCAAAGTCTGCCTTAGAAAAGGTCTTACAAATACAACTCTCCTAATAAAAAAGCATATTATAGGTTTTTTTCCTAGTGTGTTGGCCAGTTCTAGTCATAATCAACCTTCCCTAATGACTGACTTTAGTAAAATAACTTTTTCATAGGAGAATGGCTTTTTGAAATGAAATATCTGAAATAAACACACATATTTATATTTCACCTTTTAAAGAATCATTTTTGGTCTGGAAATGCCCTAAGTTCAGCCTTATGACTGTGTTATCTCAGTTCTGTGTAGGAAGAGGACAGTTTCTCATTGCTCTTTGGTGTATTTATAGTTCCTTTAATTCAGAATGTTCTCAATGCAACTTCTTAATTAGCTTTGTTAGGTTTTAGTATTTATAAAACATCTGTTGTGGACTTTTTTGGTGGCTCTACATGGATTATTTGTTAAACAGATGAATAAAACACAAATGTGTGTGAGGCAATGACATGCTTCTCTGTAATAAGTATATTATGAACCTGGAAATAGATTTTAGTTTTGCATTAATAATAATCATGCAGAATTTGTTCATTTTTGTCATCTTTGTCATGCAATCTGAATAAAATATTTAGTTGGTAAAATGTGGGCTCTTATTTATTCAGTATTTCACATGGATGGATATTTTTGTTATTGTGAGAGACTGTTCTCATAGTCATAAAACCTGAGTTGCCATTGGTTCTCAATGTGTAGTTCAAACACAAGAATTTGGAGAATCATAGCCAAAAGGTGGCAGAGGATGTAAAATGGCCAGGTGGGGGTGTGGAGTTAGGCCTTCACAACCATGTCAGATTCCCCTTGTCGTTTCTTGTGGTGAACTCTTGCCTAAAAGACAATTTATCAAATTCAAGGTAAGATTCTCCTCACAGTGTAATTGATTCATATCAAGTTCCATAGATGGGAGAGAAATATTCCCAATGCCAAAATCATTCAAGGAAAACCTTCCCCTGCAGCCTTCATTTCTACAATTTAGAAATGGTCTTTCCTAAATTCACAAAAGGTCCATCAGAGGGATGATGAGAACCCCAACACTGACGCTATTTTGTGTTGAATGGCCTTCCATGCAGCCCAATTTCCTTCCAGCAGATGGCCATTAGGGTGAACCAGGCAGGTAGTTTAATCAAACAGCCAACTTGATTGGTTCTCCTCTCCAAACAGGCTGCTGTCAACAGTAATAGACTAGTAAGACATGAAGCTGCCTCCCTTAGAATGCTTTCCCAGAGGGAGTGGGTGCTTGATGATTCTGTTTTTGTTTGCCTGAATTCTAAACTTAATGATACATTGGAGTTATCTTCCTGTTAATAAGAAGACTGAGGTGGCAGGGTTATAGAAGAAAAACATTGATTTTGTCTGGGAACTCTTGTTTTAGTATCTTTTCAACTGTCACTGATGTTTTCTAAATTTGAAATTATGTGGTCTTAATTTAACAGAAAGTCTACAGAGAAGATTTTGAGAAGGAGATTAAAGGAAGGTCATCACTGGATTTAGACAAGACTCCAGAATTTTTACATGTAAAGTACATCACCAACCTTCTGAAGGAGGTATGATTCTGCTCTTCACTCTTAAACACTACAAAAGAAAATGAAACGAATAATCTAGGAAACATTTACTTATTTGTCCTTTAGTTCAGTGTTTGAGATATTAATTCATTACTTTCCTTTTCTTTGACCTTTGTCTTAATGGAGTTTTTCATTTTCATTAAAAATTGGAAAGTGTGTTAACCTTTGTATTTAAAGTTCATGGAAGAAATCAACCAGAATTCCTGGGAAAACTTGAAGAACATTCAGATTTTGTGTTTTGGTAGAAAGAAGCTAAGTAATAAGTTTTATAGCCTTTTTAAAAAAATACCTATTTTGAATATGAGTGAGGCAAGCTTGATTCTTTCAAACTTAGTTATTGAAAATGCATATTAGAAACAGCTTTCTCTGTGACTCCCCTGCAGTATTCTTATGACATTTGACATTGGAAATGAGGTGCTTGCCTGTGAGGATCTGGATCATTATCTGGCACATTATGTATAAGTGGATTGTGTTCAAAGTAGGGAAAAAATAAATATAACATAGGAACTCATGCTGATGTTTCATTGTATTCTCAGCAGGATTCCCCCACAAACTTAGTGGTGCATGTTGGTTCACAATTACTGTATTAAATGTGTTGGACATCAAGGTATTCAAATCTAACAATTAAAAATATTATGCTCATAATCCATCCCTTTAAAAGTTTTTTTTGTTTGTTTTTTTTAAGATGGCTAGAAAGTAACCTAGAGTTTCTTCCAAATCTCTGTTTAAATAGATTCTCTTGACATTAAGAGGGCGCACTGGAGAACTCCATTTCACCCTGAATTCTGAACTGAAGAATCTATTCCTGAATGAAACGTCTTAAACCAGTGATATAAATTACAGTACATTTACCTACATGGACACACAACATTATAACTTCTATAATAACCAAATGTCAACTGGCATTTACCATTGAACTGTTTTTAAAAATTCAGTGTGAGCCACTGTGTAGTGTATGTTGGGCTGAAATCAGCATATAATTTATAGAAGAGTGCTTTAATACCTTACCCTTCCTTATTTCTAGTTCCTACAAAATTTTTGAAGTTGAAAGCTGATCAAATGGCAACTTCCTACTGGTATTGTCTTCCATTTAAAGAATATGCACTATTTATGTGACTTTTTTAAAGGGGAATCTTTTCATCATCTACATACAAATGACAATGAAAGATCTATTTTAAAGTATATAAATGACTTAAGTATACAGGCCATTGTTTTTTCTTTTATTCCTCTTTTTGAATGAATCTTATTTTAGATATATTGAGACAGATGTATGCATCAGGGAAAAGTCCTAGAAGACTATGATTAAACATCTTTTTAAGTTATAGCAGTGTCTGATTCTAGAAGGGGACTCTCAGTGATTTAATGAAATTGTAACTTCCCTTTCTAGTGTAAGTATTTAGCTTTAAATTACCCTTACATTCTTTACTTTATTAAGGTTTTTGCATTTATATTGCCATTTAGAGTGTTCAGAGTATCATTTTATACTTCACTTCATTTGATTCTCTCAATTGCCCTTTGACATTGGTAGAACAAGTGTTTTTATTCTCATTTTGCCCATGTGGAAACCAAGGCTCAGTTACTTAAAGTCCTTTGAAGGTCACATGGCCAACTAAGTGAAAGAACTCTGACTTTCATCCAGCTCATTTGACTCCAGGGCTGTTTCCAAAATTACATTCCGGTCATTACAATATCTTGTGGGCTATTAGTTAAGCAGAAGACAGGCTAATTTAATTATACTGGACAAAGAGAAAATAACGTCAGATGATCCCTAGAATTACTTGGAACGTGATTCTTTATCTTTAAAGCAAGTCTCATCTTTCATCTGGCAAATTAGTCATAAGTGTAGCTTAGTTGACTTGGATTAAGATATATATTATTTTCATAATGCAATTTGCAAGGAAACAAGACATTCATTAGCACAAAGAATCCCCCCAAGTCACATCTAAGTATTAGTAAAGATATTTGGATGTACTTAAAATATGATACCAAAGTAGATGAAATTCAAACTATGTATCGTTAATCTATAGGAAATTATTTGGTTTTATGAATCTTTGAATAAAATGGAAACTCTTACTTTGGTTCCTTAATTCTGTAATTTCCCATTCTTTTTTTTTTCAGCTATGATCTTTTGGCAATTCATATTTTATAGACAGGTTTCAAAGAAATACTTCAAATAATAAGAAGCATCCCTCTTAAGGTCTCTCTTGCCACTTAAAGACATTTTTTAAAAATATGGTACCAACATGGTACCAAAATACATTGGAAAAAGGATGAAAGAGAAAAGATTGATAGTATTGAAAGCTACTCTAAACATGATTAATGAGAAAATGAAGTCTTTATAGGAAATATGGAGAATAAATATTCAGGAGTCTGAATCATTCCTTTCTAGAAGTATTTTCTCCTTTTTTTGTGGTTTTTAGAAAACGTGAAATGTGTATCAGCTAAAGAGCTTCTTGGTAAAATATGAACTATGATATTCTTGTCTCATAGAAAGAATATAAAAAAGATTGGGAAAATGAAATAAAAGGGAGAGGAATGGAACTTAATTCAGAAGTTCTTGATATTCAAAGAGCAAAACGTGCTTCTGAAATGGCTAGTGAAGTGAGTATATTTATTTAACATCTGGGAATTATGAATTTTCACCTGATTTTTTGTATATCTTTCTCAAAGATTTATAGGCTACACAACTTTTATATGTAAGATGATTATAAGCAGCTATGTCTTAGTAGTCTTTTCCCAGGAAATCAATGATTTAAAAAAAAAAAGCTCCAATCTTCTTTCTGTGTGGTATGGGAAAATAAGACCATTTCCCTGTTGTAGAAAAAAATCTATACAATAAACAAAAATAATTTTATGAGATTTAACTTGATTTTTTTAGGCAAATGGTAAGCAGAAAATTAGAAGGTACGTCACTATGGGCTGTCAGGAACTGCAGTCTGAAAGTTCACATGCTCTCCTGCTCACAGCCCCGCTGACTCCCAGGCTTGCCTAGGATGCTGCACGAGTCTGCAGGAACCTCTTTATAAGATGAAAGTGGCCATTACTCACTTCACATGGAATTCATAAGAAGGAATGAAATGCCTCTGAAGTGCTTTCAGTCTTTTAATTCTTGTTTTATGTCATTACTTTGGTATCAGATAATGGCACCAAGCTTTGAGGAGAACCTAGCTTATTTAGCAGAGAAAAAATGTAAAGTGTTATCCCCATATGTTAATAAACTGTGGTGATGGTGATAGTGATGACTCTACTAGTCAGGTTGCAAGGGATAGAAATCCATCTCAAACTGGGCTAGGCCACCAGGGAGATGTTTTGGCTTATGAATTGAGAAGTCCAAAGTCAAGTTTCCTTCAGGTTGGAATTCAAATGTCTCTCTTCCTTCTTTTCTCAATTCTGTTTCCTTCTCTGTTGCTTCACTCTCGGGGGGTTATTTCCATGTGATGATCCCTCTTTACAATAGGACATCTAGTATCTGTGGCCAGTAACCCGAGAGGGAAGTGAGCATCTCTTTTTAGAGTTAAGGTCCTAGGATTGAGTCCTGGTGGGAGAGCTTTTGTCCTCTGCACACAGCTGTCCCAGTCACTGTGTCTGCGGCCAGGGCAGTGCAGGGTGCTGATGACCTGCTATGGTCATCCATGTATTTAGTTTAAAAATGTTTTAAGTATAAAACACTCTACATTGTTAGGTATTTTTAAAAGATTTGCATTCATCGTTGTCCATACTCATGTTCTTTAAATAAATTAAAGGCAATGTTAGTGGAACTGAAAATATATGTGAGAGAGTAGGGAGATCAACTTGCCTAAAATCTATGGATTGAGATGGATCAGAGGTAATTCCTCAAAAGAAAATTGTGGAACTTTTTGCCAGAAGAGGGAGGAATGGACATTGGTTAGGCAAAAACAGTAGATGTACACTATGATGTCTTTGGCTAATATTGTCCTTACATATCCCTACGTTTGTCATTTTCTACAAGTTCTTCTGTTACGATGACATGTCCAGTTCACTTTCAGAGGCAGATTTTATAATTTCTTGTCAGTAACACTTGGAACGATTGTTTTAAACTCTTAATGCCTGAATCCCACGCGGTGCAACTGAATTGGCAAGGCGTTGGGGGGAGCAGTGCTAAGTCAGCCTTAGCGCCTATTATTGGAGTAAAAGACCAGAAGTTGCCGTCAATGACTGACACCTATTCTGTACCAGGCTCTGTGCTATATGCTGCCTCACCGATCTTCACAAGTGATCCTGCATGGATGAATTGTTGTCCCCATCTTGCAGATAAGTAAACCAGAAATTTTAAGAAACATTCCCAGTGCCACACAGCTACTGAGCTCTCTGCCTTTAAAGCCAGCCTTCTTTCTACAATATTAACACATTTCAACCCACCTTCCTTTCCCTCAGTCCCCAGGACATGTGTCAGGGAAGCTTCTTATCTTTTATAATGAAAATCTTCCAAGCTTTATAGGCCATTCTTCAGTGACAATAGTGATATAGTTCTGAGCAGTTCAGAAAATTTAGTTCTAGGTGACCATTCATAATACAAAGTAAGCTGTATTTTCTTCCTTAAAAAAAAAAAAGGGGTTAACCATTTTTTGGTGTCATTGAATACAGATATGTTTGTCCCTTGAATGTCTGAATGTTGTAAAATGTTGCTTTGTTACAGAAAGAATACAAGAAAGACCTGGAGTCAGAAATTAAAGGGAAGGGTATGCAAACTGGCACCGACACCCTTGAAATGCAGCATGCCAAGAAAGCCTCAGATATAGCCAGTGAGGTCAGTGCAATGGGCGGCGCAGACCTCGAAACCCGAATTTTGGGATGTCACAGATCATATTGACAGCTTGAGTAGTACATGAAGTTCACAGGTGTTTGACTAGTTTAACAGTTTAGAATGGAAACCATTCCAAATCATCATGCTTATTTGAAGATTTACAGTTTCTGCTTTGTGCATTTCCTTTAAATATATCAATGAAAACTTGGGGAAAGGCATTTTAATAGAACACACACACACATTTGTATATAATCATAGCCACATCCCATTTTGCCCAAATGAAAGACTCCAAAATCCATTTTCACCAAAGTTGGGGTGTTTGCATTAGTTCAAAGTTTAATTTCTCAAGTAAAATCAGTGTGGTATATGTACCTTCTAATACTTGTGGGCTGGACAGTATGAGTTTCTTTAGCCAGTAGGACATTAGCAAGCCTGTGTCAGGCATAGGCTTTAAGAGCACTAGTCCTGGGGCTTGCCTTGTGGACCATAGGTGCCATCATGTTGTTTTAAGCCTTCTCGGTTTTAGGGTGTTTTTTTTTTCACCAGTAAATAACTGATATAGTTAGTGTCCTGTGTAGTCTGTTTATGTGCTTTTGATCTCTTTTAGATTTGGAAGTTCATATTGGAAAATTAAATGGCAGACTTCTTTCATGGGACTTGGTGGCTCAGTGCCCCAGTTCCTGTATGTATTGTTCTTCAAATGAAAGGTTTTGTTTTGGTGCCTTAAAGAGACTTACAAAGCTGGCAGCTTTCCACAGACATAATAATAATTGAATATTTTGATTCTGAAAGTTAAATATTTTTACTTGAGTTTTTATTCAGAAAAGTAAGACTAAGAATTTAAGTCGGTGAAAATTGGCAGAGATATGAGTAGAAGATGGGGAAAACTATGTTTCTCTGAGATTGAGAATTCCATTTACACAACTTCTCTAAATTTAGATTTTCACAAGTAAGCAAGCCAACACTTATTTTGTAGCAGGTAATCTACAAATTTAGAATATGCTGACATAATAGGAAATAACTGTTTGGAAGAAATATAATAAGAGGTAATCAACAACTTTTTTCCTTTTAATAAAACTTTTCATTGAAGAATACATACAGAGAAGTGTCTAATTGTAAATGTACAGCTTGTTGCATTTTACAATCAGTTTAAGATGTGCCTGGAGTCTCTCTTGAAATGTGTGCCTGTATTTGTGACTATTTTATAAGTAACAGGAAATTCAATTCAAGCTGGCTCAAAGCAAGCAGATAATTTATTGTTCTTATAACCAAACAGCAGAAGAATTCTTAGGCATGGCTTGATCTAGGACTCAAGCAATGTGATTTAGTTAGTTTCTATCTCTCAATTCCCGGGCAGACTTTTTTCTCTTTGCAAAGAGGTTCCTAGAATCTTCTCCTGTCATGTCTAGCAGGAAAAGGGAGGCAAAGCACCTATCTCTAAAGCAATCATGAAGTGCTGGAGATGGGGTATAATGATTTACTTAAGCCCAGCAAGGCCTGTGAACAGGGGCCGGTCTCATCCAAGCTGAATGGCTTAGGATGGGGAGCAGTGAGTTGCCTGAGCTAATGAAGGGAAAAGAGTGATCAGATGCCAAGCAAGCAACAAGCAATTATTCATTGTAGAGCGAAAAGTGACAATTTTACAATGACATTTTATTCCTATTCATCAAATGAGTTCTGCATTAACCTATTATTTATTCATTTTATTATATGAATATTAAAAAAATTCCCCTTAGCTAACTATTTTCTTTCTTAATTTAGGTTAGTAGAAAAAAGCCTCCCAACTGCTTGGGAGTATGTCAGTCCAAGTCATGTTCCTACCACAAGTTAAAATTCTTTCTGGTTCTATGGAAATAAAAGAGATACACATCAAAAGCCATGATCCTGATGTCACAGTTTTTCAACCATTTTTCAAACTGTTGTTGAGCCCTAATTGCATGTTTTATTTTCTACAGAAAGACTATAAAAGGGATCTGGAGACTGAAATTAAGGGGAGAGGCATGCAGGTGAGCGCAGACACTCTTGATATCCAGAGAGCCATGAAAGCATCAGAAATGGCCAGCCAGGTAAGAAACAAATGGGATTCAAAGTTTAAAACAAGCACACTGAATTGTGTATAGACAGTACACATGAGTTTCCACCTGTGTGGCTTGGAGATTCAAATGCATGGATATCTGCTATAGGAGGTTAAGCAAAGCTCTGAAGATTATTGCCCATTTTTTTTTTTAGAAAGAATATAAGAAAGACTTAGAAAATGAAATTAAAGGCAAAGGAATGCAAGTGAGCATGGATATTCCGGATATGCTTCGAGCCAAGAGGGCATCTGAGATCTACAGCGAGGTTGGTAGAGAATGAAATGCTCAGAAGAATGCATTCTGATATTCAGTTCCCACATGCTTTGTGCATCTCTATGATTGATGTCTTTTTTAGGGCATTGTATTCAAAGTCAGTACAACCTAGGATAAAGGAACTATTGGCCGAACTTGATTAATCTCACTAATGAAAGGGACAACTGCTGTAGATTCAATTCAACAGACGTTATTAAATGTCAGAGCTCCCCTGTGGGGGTCCTCTGTTTTGAGTCCAAGGACATTTTGACCTTTTTATTATTTTTTGACTCTATTGCACACTTGTCTCCAATGCTTAAACTACAGAAAAAAAGATTACAAATGAGTTGTGTTTTATCCATTTCATAAGGAATATTATCATTAAAATAGTCAGCTCCAACTAAAACTAGGAGTGAGTAAAACTGCACAATGTGTAAAGTGAAATTGAATATTAACTAAAAATTAACAGAAGAACATTTTCTTGGTAAAATTTAATTTGTCAAGTATACCTGCCACATGTCTTCTAGAAAAATTGGATGTGAGAGAAATAATGACCACAAAAGAAAATACTTGGAAGAAGAAATTATTGATAAAATCTGATTTGGGCAAAAAATTCTTTAGTGAATAGTATCTTTGCAATAAAATTTGCAAGGAAAAGAATGAATCCCAATGGAAAAAAAGAGTAAAGGGAATGAAAAAATTAAAATGGCTATAGAAAACTGACCAAGGATTTAAGTTTGATTAATGGAGTTTATGCTGAAAATAATTTTTAATAAAATTTGACCAAATTTGTTAAAATTCTGGTGAATGTGTAAGCAAAGAATATAAATATCTACTCATTCAAAATGGCAGTATCAAGATGGCAGAGTCAAATGCTCGGGGCGTTGTCTGCTTCTCAGCCTTTTCGGATGACACAGCATTTGGGATTATCCTAAAGTGCATGTCCATCAGTCCCTAGTGTCTCATGGTGGCCTGTGAACTTGTAGAAATTGGCTATAACTGTATCAGCTGAACTGAAAATATAAACACATAAAACAGGCTAATAGCTATTTGAGTCAGTGGAGAAAAGCTGCTATTTCAAGATATCAAGATCATTCATTCACTCAGCAAACATTTCCTAAGCATCCATTTACAGGCAAAATTAGATATGGTTTTGTCCTTTGGGAGCTGCAGGTGAATCTAATCAAATAATCATGCAAATATAGTATCACAAACTATGATATTGTAGCTTCAGGGGGAAGGGTGTTTCGTGTGAAACTACTGAAACTGAAATAAATCAAAGGAAAGGATAGGTTGAGAGAAACCATTTTTACTGCTCACAGCTTGCTCCAGTTCACCAGCTAGACCTGGCCCCAAGTGTCTCCTCTGGCTACTGCTAACCCTCTGCCCCCTCAGCGTGCTCTCTACTTCCCACCTGCCCCTTCCAGGAGGAACTCCATTGGCGGGTCCTTGGTGACTGGCAGACACCAGACCAATTACATATCAGGAATGGAGGAGGGGAAAGAATGGCTGATATCTCTCCACCCCTTGCCCCAGAGTCTGTGTGAGGCTGCGGTGGTAAACACCTATTGATATGTAAATGGACTAAGGCTAGGTAGGAGAGCCTGGAAATTCTGCAACTTACTCCACATTCTATCCCTCCAGAAATCTCACCTCACAATCTACTTGCCCCCAGTCTTCTGCAATGGCACCTGTATGAGAAAACTGGAGCACTATAACCAGACTAATAATATACAATAACCACAGAAATACAGGTAGCAATAAAATCATGATAGCCCTCAAGCCTGAGAATCCAGCTGGGTTCAAAGTCCCACTCAGATTAAGTCCATAGCTGGCCCATTCCACAGGAGGCCAGCAGCTGAACCAGTAGGGAGCTCCTTGTACTTTCAGCAGGCAGCAGCTGTGGCTAGGAGGTGGACCCAATCCACGAGGAATGTAGAAGAAAATAAACTTAAGGGAGATAAGATATATGTTTTTATGACACCAGCATAGGCAAATCCTATCAATAAGGTAGGATGCATGCAAGAGAGTGGTCCTGTGATAGAACAGTGGCAGGAATGGGGTCTTGTCCTGGTCTAGTATACCAGGCTTTCACCTCCACCCCTGTGGGAGTTACAGATGGGTCAGTATATAGGGCTACGGGAGGTACATGCACTGGCCATGAAGATAAAACAAAATTTCCCTGTAAGATGTTCTTACCTCCCAGACATCTTGGGTACACTACTGTAAACTTTGGGGGCCACTCTGCTGTTACTCCAGGAACACGCAGGAGGCCAGCTTCTAGGCCTTGTCCCCAAGGTGCCAAAGGGCCAGCCATCTCTGGACCATGTGTCAAAATGTTCAGGGCCATGTCCATTCAACAGTCTCCAGGATTTAACATGGTTGATGCTGGCTGCAGGATGTTGCTCTGCTGGCCATATCCTGGCTTCAATAATTCTTCTTTGGTTTGCACATGCAGTTGTATAGGAGAGGCAGAAATGTGTGTTAGCATGTTCACAGGGTTCAAGGATCCTTTCCAGGGCTTCTCATTCAAATGCCATAGCACTGTCCATAAGCAACTGACCAGCCCCGTGCACTATTGGTGTCTGACTTCAGGCCAGATTTCAACAAACCATTGAACCTTTCTGTCATGCCTGCCCTGGCAGGGTTATATGAGACATGCAACTTCCACCTTATCCCTAATTGTTGCACCTATTCTTTTAACTCATCTCTGGTAAAGTGGTTGGTTTGATTGCTCTCAATCACCTCCAGCCTGCCAAATACTGCAAAAAGACACTGTAGGCCCTTTTTGGTCATATGCAGATCTGCACAATGTGCAGGAAAAGCAACCAATAGTCCAGTAGCTGTGTCCACACAAGTCATGGCATACTGTTACCCTTCTGATAAAGGCAGAGGCCCAATCTAGTCTATCTGTCACCTAACAAGGGGTATGGGCCCCTTTACTATTGTCCCATGTTGCTTCAGGACTCAGTGTAAGTCCCCCTTAGAGCACACAAGGCACTCCTGCCGGGCTCTGCTGACTTCCTCAAAGGTCAACGACAGGCCCCACATCGGCCTGCAGCCCATGTTGTCTTTGGCCTCACATGCAACAAATGCTGATTTAACCATTGAGCTACATCAGAGGCAGGCTTTCCTTCTAGCCAACATACCTGGGCCAATGTGTCTGCTTCATTATTTCCTGGGGATGCCAAAGGCAAATGGCCAGTCACATGATATACAGTAACTGTCTTAGTCTGACCAGAGGCCCATGGGTCTTGCCACAACTCTTGCCCCGAGAGGGGCATGTGACCAACCATCCAGTTGGCATGGTACCATGTCGGTAGCCACAGGGTCAAGCCCTGATAGACACCCAGCTGTCAGTGCAGACAACTATAGGGGAGGGCTCCTGGGTGATCACGAGCCATACTGCCCACAATTCTGCCCATTGACTGCTCTTCCCCTCTCCATCCTCCACCCATATAGTCTCAGTCTTAGGATGAAAAGCCATAGCCCTCCACTTTGGGGGCTTTTCATGGCTGGAGCCATCTGTATACCAAGTATCTTCAGGTAGAGGGGCTCTTCCCTCCCAATAAGGACTCTCTGTTACTAATGGCTCCAAAGCAAGTTTCTTCTGTTTTCCAGTGGTGTATATCACTGGCCCCAATAAGCGTTGGAGTTCTCCAATTAAGGGGCCAGTGGAGAGGGCACTATGCTGCTGTAAATATGTGCCCCATTTGGCCAGTGTAGGAGTCTGTGCCATGCCACTCAATGGCCTTTTGGTCCAGTCTTGCACTCACCCTGCGATGGAATAGATGGTTATTACCTTGGAAGGATAGTGAATGTCCACTGCTGGTCTTCTCATGTGAAGGCAAACTGTTCCTGACTTCCTTGTGCTATGTCAATAGAGAAGAAAGCATTAGCAAGGTCCACAACATAATGATACATCTGTAGTTCACAACTGAGGGTGTCCATAGGGCTGCAAAGCATGCAAAGGGGATGTGACTTTATTCAGTTCCCAGTAGTCCATGGTCATATGCCAAGAGCCATCTAGCATTTTCACTAGCCACACCAAGGAATGTGAGGCCATAAAAGGATTATGAGTGGGCTTTATGATGCCCACCTTCCCCAACTCTTGTAGAGTTTCTCCAATTCCTTTGTGCCCCTTAGGCAATTTATTGCTTAGTATTTGTCACCCACCTGAGATATAGTCAGAGCTATAGGTGGGTGCTGAGCATGTCCCCTCAAAACTGCCTTTACCACACATATCCTCAATCTGAACTCACCTGCAGCAGTCTGTAACCAGACCTTGCAAGATATCCACCCCTAAAATACATTCAGTGTTGGGAGATATATACACAGTATACTCCTTTGGGGTAAACGCCCTACTCCCCATAGGATTTGGGCTTTCTTCACTCTAATTGCCTTACCCCCATACCCATCTATTATAGCAACAGTCCTAGGAAACTGCTCAAGTTTGCCGTAAGTCAGAGAACATTCAGCTCCTGTCTCCATTAGTGCCAGGACACATTGTACATTCACAGGGGACCAATGAATTGCTAATTCTACATATGGCCTCAGGTGCCCATCATGTCCCCCAAGGTGGGGAACTTAACCCCTGCCTCAGTCAAACTGCAATGCCCAATTACCCTCCTCTGGAGAGGAAGTTCAGGCAGGGTCTGAGTACTCTCTGCCAGGAAGGCCTACAGACAAAAGGGTCAGATGTGGGGCTTTGCTTCTGACTTCTGTGTCTTCGACATCAGTAGCTGAAACTGCTGCTCCAGCTTTAATTGATGCCACAGCTCTAGCAAGATTCTGTTGAGCTGTCCATCAGGTTTTTCTTTCACTGCCCCCACCTTTATCAAATCAACCCATATCTGGGTCCTCATACCTTTATGGGGCCCTTTGAATGTCTTCTTTCAGTTGCAGACCGTATTTCCTTCCATGCTCTTATTATTTCAATCTGTCCCAGATCTGCTATAGTACAAGTATCCTCACGTATTGGTTGCCCTATGAGACATGAATAGTCACTAGGGGGACCCAAAGTGGGATCAGGGAGCTCTATAGAGCACCAGATTTTTCATCTCAGTGGTGAACAACTCCTTATCAGGGCTCTGAGGGTCCATACTATAGATGATTTTTTTTATGCCTAACTCACATAAAACCTACAGGAGCTCTGCATACATTTTCCAGCTAGTGGGAAAGTATGGTAAGTCACCCCGATTAGGCCAAATTGCCCTGAGGTCTGCTGTCAACCAATCCAAAGTGCATGATTCCCTGGGGTCTGATGGGCATTTTGCAACCTCTGCTGGAGAGGGGTGAGTTGTCAGGGAAGCTAGTTTAACTATTTCTGACACAGACTGAATAATACCCTCTACTCCTAAATCTCAAAGATGCAAAAGCCAAGTAGGAAGAGGCTCTGAGGTCTTCTGTCGAAACTGGGTACTCAAATCCATCAGCTCAGCCTGGGTATAGGGGTGAAGCATGGAGTGCTCCATAAACTGGGGAGGAGGTTGCTCCTCTCCCTGAGAAACCTGCAGTTGTTGCCACCTTTATTTTCTTAACTACAACTGGGTGGACCTTTAATACTGGAGGGCTGGTGCCTCAGCCCGTGGCCTCAGCATCATTTCCACCTTCGGCCCCACCCCTCATCTTCCTCCAGATCCTCCTCCCCTGACCTCTCCTCTACCATCTCCTGGCATGAAGGCACCACTCCTTCCTTCATCTCCCCCATGGCATCTTGCATTTTGCATTTTTGTGCTTCTCCTCTCTTGCTGCTAGTATGTCTTTCAGCAGCACAATCTCAGTTCTCAATAGCTTTCATTCCTTTTTCAGAGCATTGCACAACTTGTCTCCCTGTTCTTCAAGTTGATACTGAAGTGTGTCTTTCTTCTTGGTAGCCCTTCACAATGCCATGATATACAGCCACCCCACAATTCATGTGGCTCTGCAGCCACTCAGTCCCCACAAGCAGTCCCCTGTTTCATGGAGGACCAGCTCCACTGCCTCTGGTATCCCCACCCATCCCCAGTTCTGGGGAGAGGCCCACTCTTCTAGGAGGCACTTCACCCCAGACCAAATCCTCACTGGAGAATCCCCTGGTGAATTCTCACCACCCACAGAGGGAACCTTGAGTGAAGCCCCACCAACCACATGGGGGGGTTCCTGGGTATCTCACTACCACCCACAGAAGGGCTCCCAGGTGTGTCCCCACCACCTGCAAGGGGGTCCAAGTGTATTTCCCCACCATCTATAGGAGCAGCCCACCCAGACATCACACCCATGAGGACAGATTTCAAGTTCACTGGTCCTGCCAATTCACGCCAGATGTAGTTCGGGGGGGAAGGTTATTCCTGGCCCAGGGCAAATCATCTATGAAACTGGTGAAACTGAACTAAGTCAAGGAAAAGGATAGGTTGGGAGAAACCATTTTTATTGCTCACAGCTTGCCCAAATTCGCTAGCTAGGCCTGGCCCCATCTGTCTCCTACAGCGGCTGCTCTCTGCTCCCTCAGCGCTCTCACTTTCTGCCTTCCCCTTCTGGGAGGAACTCATTGGCGGGTCCTTGGTGACTGGAAGATGCCAGACCGGTTACGTACCAGGAACAGAGGGGAGGAGAGAATGGCTGTTATCTCTCCACCCCTTGCCCTGGAGGCTGCAGGAAGCTATTGATTTGTAAATAGACTAAGGTCTGGCAGGAGGTTCTGGAAGTTCTGGAATTTACCCCACAGATATATACCACCAGAAAGTAAAGGTATCAAGAATAAAGACTTCCTGTAGGAAATGAGGCCTGGACCATCAGAATTCCTGATTTAACTTCACAGTGTTGATTTTTTCAGTGTGATATGAGGATACATCTGATTTAAAGGAATTTTAATTACTTTGGATACAATGGAATACTGAAGAGGATGTAATGATGCAGCACTGCATTTCAATGGGAACAATAATTACCTTTCCTAACAGGCATCAGTGTGCATAATGGTTAACTTCACTCACTTTGGAGCCAGAATTCCCAGGTTTAAATCCTAGCTCTGACACTCTTAGCTAATGCTTCAGTTTTCACATCTGTTGGAGGAGCTAATAATAGTATCTGCTTGTAAGGTTAATTTAATGAGATAATACTTCCTACTATGTATAAATGCTAGTATGAGCGGAAGGTATTGCCCAGGTTGTTTCTGAGCTCATAGTAGTAAATTTAGAAGACAGAAAATTGAGATTTTTATCTCAACTACAAAGGTACTAGTACCTTTCCCTTATTCAAATGTATCTTTATCTGAAGTAGGATGCAAAGCATAAATACAGAAGCATAAAAAACATGGGTACTTGCAGGAGCTCGAGGCTACTTTGAACACGGACGGGAAAGAGTCGGTTTCTTCTGGGTTTTGGTCATCAATTCCAGTGAACATACGGAGGCTTCTCCACACCAGTAAGCAATTTTTGCACACCAGCAGTATGTCCAAGAATTCAACTCAATTCTGACACTGTTCCCTGTGGCATCAGGTTCTATAGGTTAAGGGCTCAGTCCCACAGGATTGCTTCCCTCCCCCCTTCGGATGCTGTTGCAAGTCCAGGTTGTCACCTGTGCTTCTGACCGACTGCGCATAAAGCAGAGGTTCCCATGACCTGTTCTCAGGTTCAGTTCATTTGCTAGAGTGGCTTATAGAACTCAGAGACATTTTACTTACTAGATACTGGCTTATTATAACAGATATAATCAGGGACAGCCAGATGGAAGAGATGCACAAGGTAAGACAGGGGGGAGGGGTGTGAAGGGTCCACTGTCTGCACCCACCAGATCTCCCTGCACCCACCAGCCTGGAAGTTCTGCAAACCCTGGCCTTTTGGGTTTTTACAGAGGCCTCATTGCATAGGCATGATGGATTATGCCTTGGCTATTGGTGATTGATTCAACCATTAGCCCCTCTCAGTACTCCAGAGGCTGGGGGTCTGGAGTACGATGAACATTCTAACCCTATAACCACATGGCTGGTTCCCTGACACAAAGTTCCACCCTTAGGTTCTTTACCATAGTCACCTCATAGCATAACAAAAGACAACATTTTGGCTCTCATCACTTAGGAAATTCCAAGGGTTTTAGGAGCTCTATGTCAGAAATGGGATGAAGACCAAGCATATATTTCTTACTGTAAGTCACAGTATCACAAGGATTAAATTTAGGAGTGGCATAGAGGTCAAGCCCTCCAGAGGTGTTTGAATGGACTGGAGTAGGAACGCTTGCTTGAGTGAGGCTGCTTCCCTGGACTGTTTGCTTACTCTGTGTGCAAATTTCATTTATTTTTGCTGTCACATCAACTGCTTTGAAAATCATAAGATAAAATAAATGTATGATTATATGAGTCATGTGTTATGGCAGAGTTGGAAGAAGTATTATCATTTTCTCATGTGCACATATACTCAGTCTGAGATTCATAATAGCTTTATATTTTTAGAAAAAGTATAAAGATGAAGCAGAGAAGATGCTTTCAAACTATTGTACTGTCCCAGATACTCCTGAAATTCAGAGAATTAAGACAGCTCAACAAAATATTAGTGCGGTGAGTAGCCATTATTTCTTTTCAGTTACCACCTTGAAATTTTTTGTTTTTGTAAGGAAGGACTTCTTCCCTCATTGTCTAATTTCTTCCTGCGTTGCTTGAATTTTTTGTGTCAAATATATTGTCTTTATTTCTTTAGAAAGTAAGGGGACTGTTAAAGAACAAGAATTCCACCCAGCAAATTTAAAGATCTAATTGGCTTTCTTCAGTGACTCATGAATCGGGCAGTAGCCCATCTAACGAACAGAAGGAAGGATGTTCCCGGGAGCCGTACAAACTAGATGGATTTTATAGGCAGAAACCAAGTAGGGCAAGGAAGTTATTAGCAAAAAAAAAAAGAAAGAAAAGGATTATTTTAGTCAAGATCACCTTCCCCTAGGGGGAAGAGGGGGGGTCTTATCACGCAGATTACCTCACTAATGCTGATCAGGAAACTCCAGACTGATTGGTTTAAAATTCTACTCCTTGGAGAGGCTGAAACTGCTATTTGGTTCAGTTTAAGTCTTGATGTGGCTTAATTTGAGAGACTCCTTTTTGAGCCTGTTGTTTCTTTTTAACAGTACCAAATGTTCTTACAAGGTATAATTTTTCATGGTTATTTTGGAATTACAAATTCAAATTTTCTTCTTTGGTACAAGCAACAGCTATTTTTAATTGAGTTTAAAATTCCACTTAGGAATGAGGTCTTCATCTTCCACACCGATTTTATTTTCAAGATGAAAGTAGTCACATGAAATGATTTCTTTCCTGGTCACTGATTATTTGCAATGGTAATGTACCTAGGGATTTACTAATTTGCAACCAATTCCTAAACTTTCAGATTTTTATTTTGAGGAATAAGAATTGTATCAGCGCCTTTAATTAAGAGATTGGGTTATGTTTAATATATATAAGCTTGAATTCTAACATGACAAAAATTGACCATACAGCTAATAATTTAATGTAGAATTAACTCATCAGTCATTTAGTAGTTAGCAAATGCCTCATCAAAATATAAATTCTATTCAGTCTGAGAACTTCTGCAATATTTTCTACTTTCTAATAAATCAGCAAGCTCTAAACCTCAAGGTATAAAGTCAGGTATCTCTAGGGTTTTTATAGGCAGGCTGTGCTAAGAAATGGACAAATCTTGCTGGAAGAGAAGATCCAGGGTTATCTCCTGTGATTCCATGGTATTTCTGATTTCTATCTTTTAGAGTAAAACATCTGTCCTGTCATATTCTTCTAAGCCCCTCTGGCCCACAGGATTACCAAGTATCAAGAGGGCGCAGTTCTGTCCTCATAAGCCTTGCTTATAATTTTTCTATAGAGCACTTTGTTTTTTGTTTTGCTTTATATTTGAAAGGGGTGGATGTTGGTAGGAGACATGTAGGAAGGTAAACAAGTGAAAAATAAGAAAAATAGACCGAATTGACTTTGATGTTGACCATAGGGCCAATATTTTCTTTGTAGAAAATGAGGGCATCTTTGTCTTTGGAGAATGGCACTTACTTAAAATTTCAAGATGGTTTTGAATTAAATGATGACTGCTTAGTGAGTTTTTATAATATGGGCTTTGATTTTTCTCAGATACATATGTGACATATATTTATATTTGAAGAAGAAAACTCTGGTTTGGCAATTTACATTTTTAGAGCCAATAGTCTTATAGCCACCTCAGGTGCCAGGTATGCCCTGGAGCAGGATTGAGAGGATTACTTGTAGAGTTATTGAATATGAAACCAAAACTGGACATTTATTTTCATAATGCCTTATTTAATTAATTAACATAACCTTAGTACTCATAAACAAAAGCATTATTCACATTACTTTAAAACCAGAGAAACTATGTCTTTTTAAGAATATGATATAGGACTTGAATTTTAATTTAAGGAATATTATAGTTACCCTTTCCTTTCCCTTATAATAAAGATATTTTATAAGAAAGCAATAGGAACTGGCACCACAGTGAAAGATACTCTGGAGATGAATCGAGTGAAGAAAACTCAGCAGAATATTAGTTTGGTAAGTACTCTACAGCATTAGTTGTCTTTTTCAAAAGCAAACATAAGCTAGATAAATGTTTTTAGCTCTTTACCAAACCTGACTGCCTTTTTCTTCTTCACATTGTTGAAATGCTATTTCATCAACTTTCAAAGGTCTGACTTCCAGAAGGAAAAATGTAGCCTTGTTCCCCTTGAACCTAAACCTGTGTATCATTTGATATATTATAGTGCACAAGAGACAGAGCACTTTAGTAGTAAAGTAATGAAATCTAAGATTAGATTTCATCTTTTTGAACAGAATTTTAACTGTATTAATTTTTTCAGAGAAAGGATACATTTCAGTGCCTGTCCACAACTTGGAGGAAAGAAATTTTACCCTGTAGAATGATTAAAGGCCCCAGAACATTTATTTAGTGTCTAAAATGGTTTCAGAGGCACCACTTGCTGTCTACCTCTTCCAGCTTCCAGCAAAGAAAAACATACACTTTCACTACAATTTGTAAGATAACTTACCCTCCAGTTCTCCCTGAGCTTGGGAATGGGTAGAGGATGTGCTTCTGTTATGAGTAAAAGACTCCTCCATTCAATGCTCAACATTTACAATGGATAATTGCTCTCTTACCACCTGATATTCTCCATGTATATTTAGTGTATATTTCTTTTTATTATTTATATTTTTATATTTATTTATTTTGTGAAGAGGTAAAAAGTTCTGATTATAAAATTCATTAGTCCCGGGGATGGAAGTGCAGCGTAGGGAATATAGTCAGTAATATTGTGATATCTCTGCATGGAGACAGGTGGCACAGTAAGGCAACTACACTTTACTGTGGTGAGCATTTTGTACTGTATATAATTGTTGAATCACTGTGTTGAACACCTGAAGCCAATATATATATATAGTATTTACATATAATGTGATATTGGATATCAACTATGTTTCAATAAAAAAATGCATTTAGTTTCTCATTGAGGAAGATTTTCCTTAAATCCCCTTTTGACCTTCCTCTTCGCCTTATCCCTCAGAGACAGAGCCTTTCTTTAAATAATCCCAGTAGAGCTGCCTTGACTAGACTCTTCTCTTAGGAACTCTGGTGGTCACGTGGCAGCCTAGGATGTGAGTGAGCGCTGCCATCCATGTGAGGAGCAGGAAACGCATGGTAATGCTTCTGTACAGCGTGCTTCAAAGGGATTTCTAATGCTACTGCAGACCGGGGAGGGCAGTGAAGCTCTGCACTGTGAAGGAAGCCTGAGGAGGAGGCCTACAACAAGCGCGTATAAATGTGCTCTGAGCACTAGGTTGAGAGTCTGTGGCGGGCAACACTCGGGTCTGGTAGAGAAGTTAGTGTGGCAGGGAAGTGTGAAGTGTTTGTTTCCTTCACTTGCAAGTGATGGCATTTGAAATGTACCCATTAATGCACAGGGATGCAATGTTATAAATGTTCTGTAGTGTGTGGTTCTATTGCCCACAGTGGAAGGACTGTGCCGGATTGATTAGTTTAGAGCTGTATTAAAAAACAACGTCTTTAATCGTGTTTAGCATCTCACCTGAGGGAAGTCACACAAAATATTACAGTGTATCCTTTCTTCTCCCAGCAGCCGATGTCCTCTTCTGGCAAAGAATAAATGCATGGTTCTGTATTTCTATAAGATTGGGCCATATACTCCTGCTTAGTATTCAGATGGAAACTTGCCCTTTCAAGATCAGCTAGATCTGTCAAACCCTGGTATGATTCTCTGGCACTTAAGAGATCCCGACATTTTCCACTTCCAGAGCACAAGCCTTTCAGCTATCAGCTTTCTCTGTTAAGAACTCTTTTGGAATCTTACTTAGGGGTTGCCATCTCAGTGTGCTCTTCATTTAACTGTTTTGGATCTGGACTAATATTGGCCTTGTTACTCATATTGAATATGCAGACACCAAGACATAGATTATGTTTAAGATATTTAGGGACCATTTCTTTATGACTGCAAGCATGGATTTCAGCCTTAATAATTTAAACGTAACCAAGTGATTTCTAAAATATGTTTTCTGTAGATTTAAGTCTTTGCTGAATTTTAACATATGCCTCTTAAATCTAGCCTGTTTCCATACATATAAAGATACATATGTGTATTCTTTTGAATTCCATCTTCCACGGATTTCAGACAATAAATATCATCTGATAGGATGGCACCCCAGTCATTTTGTAAGTTTAAAAAACTGGTTTCTTGTCCCATGTGCTGGCATTGCCATTTGTCTGGTTGACTCTCAGTAGATTTGGAGGAACTCTTGAATGAAGTGGATGCTGGGATGCAGGCTGTTTCTGCGTATCATGACTGTGTGGGTAGAACATGTTCCCCTCTGCAGCTGCCCTTCTACAGTGATCAGGACTCAGGGTCTCTGCCTTTAGGACATTTCTCTCCACCTTCGCCTTTTTCTTTCATTGTGCCCATTTTAGCTTTTTCCTTATTCTGGATTATTTGTGTGTTCTCAGATAAGCTGTGTTCCTAAAACTGGAGCTAACTCAATTTGACTTTAACAGTAATAAATAGAAACTGTTTTTCAGTTAGAAAATAATAAGTTATTACATTCTTAAGATAATTTCCAAGTTTTTTTTTGGCATCTGCCCAATGATAAAATTTATTTTCCATAAGCAACAGTTGCTTATTTTAATAAGAAAAACTCTTCAGTGATGGATAGGTGAGTAGATATGGGTTTATTTGCACTTTAGGATAAAGGAGTCCTGAAAGGACCAGAGAAAATAAAAATCTGTGTCCCCAGCTGACGGGAAATTAATGGTAGGATTTAAAAATTCAACTATGCAATAGTTACAAGCGAAGACTTCTTAACTGCTTTTTAAACCTTATTTTAAATAAAACTTACATCCTTTTTTAGTAAATTATGCAGGTAAAATACAAAGAAGAGATGGAACAAGCAACAGCCATTTCTGATTTTCTGATCCTCCAGAGCTGAAGAGAGTTATAGAAAACCAGAACACTAGCAATGTGCACTCATATTTTTTCAAGTATCCCATTGTCTTTTGTTGGATGGCAAATACACAACAAAGACATGACACTTAAAGAGGTGAAACCCCATTACACCTGGCCCCGTTTCAGGGACCAGTCCCTGAAAGGTGGAGATAAGATGTCACACATCTTTATGTTCAGCTGCCATTACACTTAGTGTGTGCACTTGTTTATCAGAAAGCATCGAATGTCTGCTCTTTTCTTGTTCTTGGGGAATTCAGAGGTGAACGGGATAACCCCTGAGGTTAGGGGCTGTAAGTATTCTCAAGGTCTCTAGGAGAAATAGATGTGCAAATAAATAACAATTAAGCATTAAATACAGTAACAATAATGAACATTTATGGAGTGTTTACAATGCTTTTTCAAATAGTGTACATGCAGTATCTCATTTAATGACAAGTATCGATTACTTTTGCAAAATGCTGTGGGAGTGCAGAGAAGGAAGGTTTGTCAGTGCAAGAGTGAAAAACCCTGGGAGAAAGAAACATTTGGGATAGATCTTGAAGAATTAGTAACAATTTGGGGTGGATTTTGTGAGGAAGGCTTTCCCGGCAGGGCTGACCCAAGGAGAGGGGGTTCAGTGTGATGGGTACTCCAGGTAAAGGATGGCAGAAGGTGACAGCAGAGAGAGAAGTTGAAATTCAGGTCATCAGGAGGCACTTGGGAGTGCAGTGTCCCTCAGGTGTGGATCATGTACAGATGAGTGGCCCACCAATAATCAGGCCTCGAGACTTAGGGATTAAGTTGTTTTAATGTGTCCCTATTTCTAAAAGAAGGGTTACATTTCTCAACTTATCATAGAAATATAACATTTCCTTAAAATACTTTATTTGAAAATAATAGTTAATTTAATGAAAACATAAGACTGTATATCACAGCCCAGGTGGTATCTAGTGTGATATATGGTGAATGGTATCCATATGGTGGAAATTTGGGTAACCCTGGAGTGGTGGGGAAGAATGTGGACTCTGGACTGTTGGTTGGATCCCAGCTCCACACCTTCCTTGCTGTATAACCTTTGTAAGTCATCAACCTCCCCAAGAATTAGATTCCTTGTCTATAAACAGGGTCTAGGGTATTAAGAGAGATATGGCCTGTAAAGCATTAGCAATGAATATAAGACGCGAAGAGTTTCCATATCAAATTTATGTCCCCAAACTTATATCCACTAGAAATCAGCTATAGCACTCTCTCTACAGCAATAATGCAGTTCAACAGATTCCCCCTCTGAGCTCTATCTAGGGGGCTCTTTCCTGAGTCCTCCATTCATTGGGCCTTTCCACATTTTAACTCAGACAATTATTGCAGACATAGTCTGCTTAAACTCTCAGACTACACACCACAGCACAAAGAAAGTCACCCATTGAGAAAAGAAGCCACACTGCAAGAGACATGACCTTTTGCCATTTATTTTCCAGGCTTATCAAGTTCTCTCCACTCTCATACGCACTGCTGAGGGTGTGCATCTCAAGTCCATTTTGTCTGCAGGCCCTTGAGGCCTTGTGATGGCTTGCAAAAAATTTGCCTTACACTAAATTTAAACTCCAAAAACTTATTAGACTGTCCCTGTGGAGTTCCTTATAATGGGACTTTAATCCCTAGGTTACTTTTGCCTGCCAAAAGCTCATCTGATGGACGTGCCGGTCTGTTTCTCTGTGTAGGATGCTTATTTATTTCCCCGGGTGTTGTGGAATTGCTGGGAAAGCTTTCCACAAATGCTGGGGCCTGATCCCCCTGCTAAGAAAGAGCACCTCTATGTAGTAGGTCCAGACAATTTTCATGTACTAGTTGAAGCACAGGCCTTCCAATGTCAGAACTTTGTAGAGAGGGAAACATTGAGGTTCAGGGTTTCCTTGTATAGTGGTGGTCTGTCACTCAGGTGCAGGCCTCCTTTCTAATGGTAAGAGTGCAGGATTTTTATTTTTAAATATGCATATTAATAAAATTAAAATAGAAATTTTAAATTTAAATTAAAAATGGCAATTTAATCATGTTGCTTTAGTGCTCTGAAGAAATGAAGTCACAGAAGGGATAATTTATTATCACAGATAAGATCAAACTCCAAGAAGCCAGCCAACCAAGAAAGAATACAATTAGAAGAATAACAACCGAAGTGGAATTCAAAACATTTACACAGGAAAAGTGCAGTCTGGGATCACTGCGTTGAGGAGTCTGTTAGTGATACAGACTTCTTCACTCCAAAACCCTAATGAAGACCTTACCTACTGGCTGCTCTGCGCATAGCCATGTGACATTTCCTTTAAGCTGCTCTGGTGTATCGGTACGCATTTCCACCCCATAACCCAGTGCTGTCTCGTGCCTTGTCTCCCAGCTGCAGTACAGGGAGCAGTGCCACAGAGCCACGCCTGTGAGCAGCACCCCGGAGCTGGAGAGAGCGAGGAGAAGCCAGGATCAGCAGAGCGCGGCGAGTGGCTTTTCTTTCCTCTGACATTTCACCAAACCTTATCTATTTTTATTCCTCACAACACAAAAACTTTAAATCCTCTCTCTATTGGATGCTTCTTATCACAGCCACATAGTGAAGGGCATGAATGGCAGGGCCCTCTTGTGTGGCTCCAGGAAATGTGGGACTGTTGTGCTTTATTTAGCCATGTTTGTGCACTCAGGAAGTCTTTGTTAGGCATCCCGGTGTGCCGGGCATTATCCTGGTCACTGGACCACAGAGATGGAGAAGACCCAGTTCCTATCAGCATGGACCTCACAGTTTAGTTGGTGAAGCTATAGAACTATATCCAGGGTAGAACCTGGAGGGTGGTGGTCTTTTGTCAATTTGAGAAAAAGAATTGCCTATTGGAATAGGGTCAAAGAAGCCCTGGCATGACTGGGGGTCTAAGACATGACGTCAGGAGAGGGAACCTTGTGACTAGATGGAGAACTTTATTCCGTCAGTCATTCAACAACCCACTATGGTGAGGTAGCAACAGTTAACAACCAGGAGGCTCCTCCCATGTGGGCCCTGTGCTGAGCGGCTTCTGCGAACCCACTAGGTGGGCACCATTTATTTCTCTGGTTTGTAAGTGGGGCGACTGGGCCTTGGGGAGGTTAGAGGACATGCCAGGGGCCCAAGGTTTGTACCTTGGCTGGGGTTGAACCCAGGCCTCCCTGAATTCAGAAATCCCTTCCAAATGTGCCCTCCCCATTACTATTTTTCCCACTTTTTGACCCTTTGATGGAACTTTTACCAGTAAAAACAATAGCCTTTTTCTTCCAGAACAGGCAATTTTGAAAGACTTTTAAAACTTAAGAGTGCATTCTCCAGGTGGAGGGGAAAATTAGGCTGAACACTGCATCCTTCTTGCATCCCTGTAGGGTGGCAGGGGGGAGGATCTTTAGCTTCTTGTGAAGGTGGAAGTCCTGGGCTGCGACTTCATTCTGATGTTTCTCCCTTAAATTTCTATTACTTTTAGTCATGGAATTTACAGTTAGTCTTGGTATTGAACAGCAAAGTTATTTTTATAAATAAGAAGCACAGCCAACACTTTGTTAAGTCAGAAGAGTTAGAATACAGGGGTAGGTAGGAACTGGCAGCTTGATGCTTGCCCACTGTGGGAAAAGGTGTCTAGAAAGATAGGGCTGTTTTTGAGGTTCATGGTCTGTAGTGTTTGGTTGGAGACCCTACTGCTCTCTGTTCAAGTTCTTATTTATCCTCCGCAGGTAAAATACAAAGGAGAGATGAAACAGGCAACAGCCATTTCTGATCCCCCAGAGCTGAAGCGAGTTAAAGAAAACCAGAAGAACATCAGCGATGTGAGATCTTTGTAACTTTATTCTTGTGATAGCAAACAATCACCAATATGTCCACAAAGAGATTGTGCTTATGAAATTTTCATAGCCTTGAGTTGATACTCTGATCTCAATTGGCTACTAATTTATTTGAAAGGTTTCAGCTTCTGAGGTACTAGGAGGACAGCCATGCATTCTCAGGTCCAGAGTGATTTTTATTGACAGGTTATTGGGTAATCTCTTATTTTGTCTCCATTCTTAGAGTTGCTGTGGTTCCCAAAGGGATGCAGCAGTACCTTCTGGCTCCTTGGCTGTACAAATAAGCTTGCCTGCTGCCTTTCTAACCTGTGTCCGTTCTCGCTGTAGCCTATCCAGCTAGCCCCACCTCCTGCTCCCACTTTATTTTTGGATAATGTCTGGGGAGAAATTACGGTTGACCCTTGAACAACATAGGGGTTAGGGGCGTGGCTTCTCCACCTCCCCGCCCCCCCGCCCCCTGTGCAGTCAAAAACCTACATACAACTTTTGACTTCCCAAAAATTTAGCTAATAGCCTGCTGCTAATTGTACGGCAGTAAATGATAACATAGACTAGTATCTGCATATATTTTATACATTCACCATATACCTAACTTTCTCTTTATTTTTTTCAATATTTCTAGGCTGTATAATTTATGAGTTTTTTCAAATTGTAGCCAATTTCCAAAAAATTTTTAGTATATTTATTGAATATAAGAAATATAAATATATGCATACAAGTGGATCCATGCAGTTCAAACCCATGTTGTCCAAGGGTCACCTGTATAAAGTGTGCACAGCTGGATAGGTCACATAGGACAGGTGCTGGCTAAGGGGCTATTAGTTTTTACTCAGACACCAACTCCTGGCCTGCTTTAACTCCCTTCTGTTTATGTAATCCCTGGATGCAATTCACTGAGAGAATCCTTTTTAAAGTCATTAACATATAGATTGGGTTCTTTGGAAGAGGAAATTTGGAAATCTGTTAGGTGCAAAGAAATCTTTTATTCTTTAAGCCTTTAAAGTCATGTGTGACTAGATTATAAAGCACAGGCAGGTTATTGTTTGGCACTTTTCCTAATGACCATATTTTGGAGAAGTAGATACTCATCCTTTCCTGATATATTTAGAGTCACAGTTGATGCAACTCCATCGCTCTCAAAAAGGAGCATCATTATTTCTCAGTAAGATGTGAAGTAGTGGGAAGCGTGCCACTGTCTTATGGATGACCGCCGTCTCTTGGTCAGCATCCTTCCAGAAGTTCTGCTGCAGTTAATTACTAAGAAATTCTAACAGTATAGTACCATTCTGTATGGGTAGGATTACCTTTAAGTAATATCCATAAGACATTTCTTATCATATTCCTTTGTGATGAATGCTTATGACACCTTTGCTGATGGTATGCCCAAATATTTGAGTACATTTCCAGAATTTCACTGCTAGGGGGTGAATTAAGATAGACTGATTTCAGATGCAAGCATTTTAAATATGACTAGACCTCTGATAACATCCTCTTTTTTTTTTTTTATAGCTTCTTTCCTTTGGCTAGGTCTTTAAATAAATACTATGAGACTCTTACTCAGTTGAATTGATTCACAGCGCTCTGTTTTTTGCTCTCGTAATGATAGGTCTGTTATAAAGGTCAGCTGGGAAGAGCTACTGCTCTAAGTATAACTCCAGAAATGGAAAGAGTAAAGAAGAATCAAGAAAATATCAGTTCGGCAAGTTGTTCTATTCTTTTCTTGCTATCATGAGATGTATCCTTTATTATTTACTTGTCCTGTTTTTTTCTGTGAAAATAAAGTCTGTTTTCAAGAACATTTGGGATACATGCAATAAGTTCACGTGATATTTCAGATGACTTCCAAAAGCTGCCACTGAATCACTTTACCTTATCTTGCAATCTTTCATTGATATTTCCAGGTGTGACTAACAGTTTCATTTGAAGTTTAGTTTCAAACTATATTTTATTCATTCAAACAATGATTCATGTTATTGCAGCCAGTGTCTTTGAAAGTGGTAAAGTATTTGGTGCGTAAGTTAAGTAATTGTCATTTTGCAGATGTATGCCATTGAATGTGGATTGTTAAATGCTCTCTGCAAAACAAACCAAGAAATGAATCATTAAGCCAAAGTAACTACTTAGAGGAAAAAAAATCTTCAAATACATTTAATATAGAATTTATTTACTCATTAAAATCCCATGGTGTGCTTCACTATCTTCTTTAGATAATATACTTTCTCTTAGTAAATATCAGGGCTTCAGTTCTGCATTGCAATATACCTTCAGGTCTGCAATAATTGGTATCCTTATCTTATATATATAATAAGCTTCACAAATTCTGGTGGTCAGCTGTCAAGAAGAGCTTTATACCTATGAATCAGCATTTAGGTTTTACAATTTACAACTTTCAAGTGACATTTCTATCCAGAGATGCTGACTGTATTCGACATAAATTACTCTTAAGATGAGGCTGCTTGGAAATAAACCAAATTTGTTACTCATTGTTTCTTATTCTCTAAGAGGGAAGAAATTAGAAGGTATTAGAGGGAGGTTTGGTATGCATTCTTCAACAGCATTATGTCAGAAAATGGGGAAATACAGAAATGGAAAAATACACTTAGGTTTCATTTGGTTTTGGATTTTCCCTGTTTAAATATAATCACCCTTACTGACTACTTTGTTAGTGGATATTGGTCACTCACATGAGTTCAGTTGCTAGAGAGATTTAGGTCAATTTTGCTATTGCTTTTCAAAGTGACTTCTGAGAGTAAAATTTTGGATTGATATTCTAGAATGAAATGTAATTCACTGAACAAATTACCTGGGAAGTAATTCAGAATAAGTTGTAGATGCTTCACTCATTTGGGAAGCTTGAAAACATTATGCAATTTTTAAAAATAATTGTCTTATTGCTAAGTATATTCTACTATTTATTTTGCAGGTAAAATACACCCAGGACCAAAAGCAGATGAAGGGTAGACCAAGTCTGATTTTAGATACACCAGGTCTGAGATATGTCAAAGAAGCACAAAATCATATATCAATGGTAGGGTCCAGCCAGATCCTCTTCTATGATTAAACACACTAAGGAATGGCACTACCCAGTGTCCTGACTGCGTTGTTCATCATTAACTTGGATAACTAACAAAGCTTGGAAACATGAATGTGTCTGTCTTTTGGGGGAGACTTTCTAATCATACTGAAATGTAATGGAAATATTTAATCTAATAAAATGATTTTTCTCTGATTTTTGAGCATGTTTTTATTTTTAATGTGACTACTATAAATGCATTTTATGAAAGACATTTGCTTGGACTTCTTTTCAATTAATTTTAACATGGAGTTTGCTGTGTTTGCATATTGCAAAGAGTGTAAAGAATATAAAGTATATATGATTTTGGGACCAGTTTCATGAGATATCATTTATATACCATAAAGTCCACCCATTTATAGTGTATAGTTCAATGGTTTCTAGTATCATTTACAGAGCTGAACATCCATCACCCTAATCCAATTTTGGAACATGAAAAGTGTATGTTCAAATTTTCATAATTATTTACATATATAGTTATTTGTAACTTGTAATCTAATTGTACATGGTACTGTTTTCTTGAATATTGTGTGCCAGTAACTTACCATGTACTGCATATTAAAGGTTAAGAGATAGGAACTTAATTTATACCCAAATTAGGACATTTTAGGAAGTAACCAGGATTAAAAAAATATTTATCTTTTAAAACTTCTTACTGACATGCAGATTTATAAATGACTTAAAAGAGCTGCTAACCATAATGATGGAAAACACCACAAAAGTATCAGCACTTGATTCCTGATGCTAGGAAGCTGAAGTTTCAGACATTACTTTTGGGATAATTGGAAAAGATATGTATATGTAGAAAATGATCTAGATGCTGCTGGTGCAGAAGGAGCTGCCATGCTGTCAGCATTTTACAAGCTATGTCACAATCCAGAAATTTTAGTTTGAGTTTATAATGGTTTCCCTTTTTTCAGGTAAAATATCATGAAGATTTTGAAAAGACAAAGGGAAGGGGTTTTACCCCTGTCGTGGATGACCCTGTGACAGAGCGAGTGAGGAAGAACACCCAGGTTGTCAGTGATGCTGCCTATAAGGGCGTCCATCCTCACATCGTAGAGATGGACAGGAGACCTGGCATCATTGTTGGTAAGCTCACAGTGCTTCTCGGTGCGTCTGCATGGCCAAAAAGATGGTGCTTGTCCCCTTGCTTTAGAATTAGTCTCCTTATTCACGGACTCCTCCTCAAATGTTTGATGTACACTATTGAAAATGGACCACAGGCAGTGTTATTGTTAGCACCATGTCTAATGGAATTCACTTGGTACATTTGCAGATCTTTTCTGTTTTTGGATGTTCTGTGTCTTTAATAACTTTCTGGTTTTAACAGTGTTCCTACTTATTAAGCAGAGGAGCAACCCAGATATCATATATGGGTGATAACAAAGGTTGAGCAATTATTTTGTTTTCCTTTAGTTGATGTACTCAGTCAACACGTTGTCCTGCAGACATTGTCTGCATGGGTGACAGAAAACAGAGGTAATCCCATTTAGGTACTTTTACCATAAATAGGCATGCCAGAGAGAGAGTCTGATGGTATTCCATAATGTGAAAAGTTTCTATTTTTTTGAATATTATCTTTGAACTGGGACAGTTGAGCTATCTGAAAGTCCCAGAAATCAGAGAAGAAGGAATCTGCTCTTCCCGCTCCTTTCAGGCAGCCAGGGGAAATCTTAGGAGCAGAGTATTGAATGTGGCTGAGACAGCAACAATCACACCGATGTTAAGGCAGGGCTAGAAAGGAAAGTTACTGATTTTTTAATATATGACAATACACCCATTCTTCCTGACCACTATTGTCTTCTTCAGAACAGTTAGCAATTAGCCAAATTATGTAGCTCTAATGATATTTTTGGCAACCCTGCAGCACATCTTTTGGTAATCTCAGTGTTAGGTTAACTTCAACTTCAAAGGTAAGAGCTTGGTTTGGGAACCAGTGAAAGACCATTTGGAGGTGAGGTGGGCAAGGCAGGTGTATATTTCACAGGGCATTGTGTGAGTAAAACACAGGTACTGCAGTCTGGGCACTAAGTTACTTGGATGATTATTAGGCAGCTCTGAAAGTATTTTCTGAAGAGGGATTCCAAACATATTTGTAGGCAATTGATAGCTTTGTTATCTTCCCAAGTTGATTGTTTAAAAGGCTCACATTCAGTTGGATGAAGAAGTTGTGATGTTTCACTGAAAGTAACATACAGAGAGCTTCACTGCTTTGTATTAACGTCTCATAAGGGATTGTGCAGAGGTTCTGATTCATCCCACAAGGGTGAAAATGCTGCATAGCTTACATCAGGGCCTGATCCACGGTCAGGGGCCAGGAATGACAGTGAGAACCTTGCTAGAAACCATAAGATGGTTTAGACTTTGAGCTGTCAGACTTCAGTGCTCCCTACCTTTGAAAGAGAAATTATAATTTTTTAAAATATAAGATGTATTACTCTAAATTATTCACTTAGTGGACTATCCAGAAGTCAGTTTTATTTCTTCTTAGTGGGGAAACTTTTCATTGAGGACTTGCCTATGAAATCACAAAATGAAGTCCATTCAACAAACATTAAATTTATGAGGGAAGCATAGAAATGCAGGCTTAGGGATTTTCTGAGTGATTCAGAGTAAGCCAGTTTGTGCTGTTTCTACTTTTTGTTGGAGGCTCTGTTGCTTACTAACTGTATAACCTTGGTCAAGCTAGACTCACTTTCTATGCCTCCGTGCCCTCACCTGTAAAATAGGGATAGTAATGGTACCTACTTTAATCTGTTGTGAAGCTAAAATGAGTTATGTTATAACTGAGCAAGGTGCCTGGTGTATGGTAAGTACTGCACAGTATTAATTAAACACAGACAAGCAGGTCTCTAGTTTAGTAATGGATTGTTTTCACTCAAGCTCCATTTCTGCCATGTGTCTATAACCAGGTTTTTATTTTCCTATTGCTGGAACAGCACTGTACAGGTCATTTTAGGACCTGAGAACCATGAGTAGGAGAGACTGATAAACTATAAGTTATTACATTTGGATTTTGCCTCCAACTAAAATAGGAGGGTAAATTGGCTGCACAGTCTGATTACTATCGCAGGGAACTGATCTTGGTCCACGGAGGGCAGGAGGCGGCTCTTACTCATCTTTGATCCCTTATCATTTCTCGCACGGTGTCTTGCCTCATTGCACTTTTCTAAAAAATGTATCTCATGTGGATTAGCTTGTGTGCACTGGCTCAGGATGAAAACTGGGTTTGCCACTTGCCTACATTCCAGATATTTGTTTCTGTTACAGGGAGAGAGATTTTTGTTTGTTTTATTTTCTCAGTCAGAAACCTTGGTCTCTTCCTATGAGTCACTCGTGAATCAGGAGTGTTAATCAAACATCTCACCTGTTTCAGCGTGAGGCGTTGTACGGGGTGCACGTGTGCTGGGTGATGAGTCACGGGCTCCAGGGAAGGTCCGTGAAGAATAAACCTGGCAGCTTAAAGTTGATCACAGAGTTTGCCTAACAAATCCTTGTGACTCTCAGTGTCCCTTCGTCTCCCTCGGAAGTCTGCAGCGCTGGGCGTGGGTTTGCTCATAACCTGTTTGCGTTTTACATACGTCCCTTTCCGGACTTGTAATTGACTGTCTTTGGTGCTTTTTAAAATTCATTCTTGATTTGTTAATTTCTTCCTTCTGGTAAAAGACCTCAAAGTCTGGCGCACAGATCCTGGCTCCATCTTCGACATCGATCCCCTGGAGGACAACATTCAGTCTAGAAGCCTCCATATGCTCTCTGGTACTGCCTACATTTTGAGCTCCTCCTCATTTACGTGGTTTTGTCCTGAAAGTGCACCTGCTGTGAGCTGGAGAGGTTCACTATGCAGACGGTCCGACATAAATGTTAAAGTTGAGGATTTGAAAAACCAGAAAAAGTGCTATGCTGTTTTAAAGTACCATTAATCATTTATGAAAACAGAACTTGCAAAAAGGCTTTTTAAATTTATTCCAGTTTGTTCTAGACTCATTTAAAAGACTTTCTAAGTATATAGAGTGTACTTATATCTGCTCTTTATTAGTGAATATGTTTCAATAGGTTTTGTGGGCTTTTAAATGAAGTTATTTAGATTGTGCTGAACTTCTGAAACATAAAGGAGATTCGTCTTATGGAAACACTGTTACAACATTTTAGGGTATATCCAAAGAATTACATATAAAAAAGTGGCGAGGTTTTCTATATAGCATCATATATGTCTTAAAATGAAATAGACTTTTAAGTATCCTTTTATCTCTGAGCTTTTATATAATGCAAAATGTATAGTTTACATAGGAAGTTTATTTGATTTTTAACTTAGACTGCATGTTTGTAATTAAAAACAAAAACCCAAATGCTTTGGATTTTTGGGTATAGTGATAGTGGGCTTTGAGATTTCAGCCTTTCAGACTGCCTTTAACAAACTTAAGCTTTGACAGTTATGCAGTTATTTTTAAACACTACAAATAGATACATCATACCTTACTCTGTCCCTCACTTTCTACTCTAGATTTAATTTGTTGATGTTAATAAAATTGAAAGCCCCAGGCCAAGTTAGATTCTAATACTTCAGTGGTCGGTTTGGTCCACATGTCAGCCAAATTATCATTTCATTTTCTCTAGAAGACTAAGCCACCAATACTGTACACTTGGTGGTTCCTGAAAACAAGGATTTATAACCAGACATCATGCTTGATAGGAAGTGTTTAGTTTGCCAATGTTTTCTTAGCTGTCAGTTTCCTATTCCCAACTCTCCTTTAACATCTAGATGAAAAAAATGAGTACAGATGACGGTTAAGTCATTTGCATAGTTGATGCAGTGTGTGCTGAAGTCTGGGAGTGGGTGACTAGAACTTAGCTGAGCTTTTGGATTGTTATTTAATAAGGTGTTGTTTTTCTTCCTTGTTAAACTTTAGAGTGATTTTTTGTTTCCTTTGTTCACCAAGTCACTTATCACAAGCACAAATATCTTCCCTCCAATATAGAGAAGGCGAGTCACTATAGGAGACACCGGTCTCGGTCTTACTCGAGCAGTACTTTCGGTACAGCTCCGGGCGATGACAAGTCAGAGCTGTCTGAGATTTACCCTAGCTTCTCCTGCTGCAGTGAGGGAACGAGACCGTCGGATGAAGGAGGTATCAAACATCAACCACTCTCAAAGGAAATGTGTGCATCTTTTTCAGTGTGTCACAAGCGTGTCTTTAACAGCTCCTTCACCTTTGCATGAACATTTAGCCTGGGTGTATTTGAACATTTTTAATTATGTGTAGAAAATTGAGTCCTTAAAAAAAGCCTACTAATTTCATTTTTGTATATTTGTTTTTCCTGTCTTCACTATTTTTACTGCAAATGGACCTTTAATGGCAAAAGGGTCTTGAAATCTGCTCCATGAGTCTGTTTTCTGCGAGTTGTATGGGATGGATGTTCAGAGCCAGACCAGGACCTTGAGTTCTGTGGAGTCAATCTGATTTCCATTAAGGAAAATCAATCTCACTGTTATATTTGAGTGCCTAAGAGGTTTTTATGATTGTTTTGTGTGTTTAAGTATTGATACACATTTGCAGACAGATCTTGCCCAAAAGAAATTGAGTGTGATGCTGGGAATATGAGATTAAAAAAAAATTTTGGTTAATAATTTTCTCTATATTTTATATAACCATCTTTTCCCTCTGTCCTTTGTTTTCTACCTCCAAGCTGGTGGATTAGGTTGAGACCTTTTTGTTGAAATTGTTTTGGATGTTCAACTAATCCTGCTGATAAAGTAGTTCCTAAGGGCTAAAACTCAGGCGTAGCTCCCTCCTGTATCACAGGCACATGGGAGGGCAGAGGCTGGTAGCATATAAGAGCAGAAAAAATCCTGAATTTTCTTTGCAATCACCAGGTTATATTGCTGAAATCCCTAAGGCAGGAAATTTTGTTGTTGAGCCACTAAACATCTTTGGGGGACAAAGTCATGTAACTGAGGACCTGATGAAATTATGAAAGCTCTTGTAATTGTGTGATTGTTCTTGGCGTTCATGAGAACCAAATACTTAAGTGAATAAAATCAGTTACATAGTATACATCTTAAATTATACATCCAGACTGGCCTTCGCTTAGCAGAAGGTTCCATTTTTAATTTCAGCTTTATTGAGGTATAACCACCATGTAAAATTGTAGGATTTGTAAAATGTACCTGGTGGTGATTTGATAAATATAGATATACATTGTGACAGGCTTCCCCCATCCAGCTAATTAACACATCCATCATCTCATATATTTACCTTTTCCTTGGTGAGAACACTTTAGTTCTACTCTCTTAGCAAATTTCAATTATGCAATATGGTCTTAGCAACTGTAGTCACCATGTTATACATCAGATCCTCAGACCTCATTCATCTTACAGCTGAAAGGTTGTACCCTTTGTCTATCCTCTCTCTATTTCTCCTACCCCTCAGCCCCTAGCAACTGCTTTTCTACCATTTCTATGAGTTTAACTATTGTTTTTTAGACCCCACTTGGAGAAAGTTTTTAAAGATCTCCTTTGATTCTACTGAAACATTTGTCCCTTAGTTCTGCTGTCTTGTGGGTAAGCTAGACACGAGGGGCCTCCCCCTTCTGCGTCTGGTTCTCTGACAAAGGGCTCTGTATCTTGCCGAGGGCTTTATTTTGGACTTGGGGTTATTGACTTCTCCTTTCAGTGTCCTGCATGGCTCTGGAGGCACAGAGTGATGTTGGTGCTTGAGGAGATGAATGAAACCCAAAGCAGATGCAAGAATGAATTTTGATCAACCATGTGTAACTACACTAAACCCAGCATGTTGGCGTTGCTGTTTCTTCCCACCACAATGTACCTTAGAGTCTTTGCTTTAGTGGTGGCCCTTTCTCTTCAAGTCTGTACATCCTCACCCCCCAGCCCCAACAGCATCCATTCGTTATTCACCCACTGTTCGCTGAGTGCATTTTGCACAGCAGCCAAGAGCTTGGCTCTGCTCATGCAAATAGCAGGGAGAAAAAGAAAACTGCCTCTGCTCTATGGGGCTTAGAGTCTAGACGGGGACCTGACACTAAGCAGATATTAACCCACATAATTTGTAATAATGAATGGAATAAGTGCTGTGAGGGAAGGCATGGTGGCCACAGGATGTATAACCAGGCCATTCCATCTGGTCTTGTTGCCAGGAAAGCCTTCCCTGGGGGAGGCAGAATTGAGTTAAGATGTGAATGCTAGATGGAAGTTAGCAAAGCCAAGGGGCTTTTGGAGGGGACTTTCTGGTAGACGGAACAGTACTCTGAAATGGTGTGTCAGCGAGACATTCAGAAGACGGTGCTGAGTGACATTCAGAGCCCGGGAGAAGCCTGCTCTGGAGATAAATGGGAGCCTTGCTCCGTGTCACTGATAAGGTCCTGGGTGAATCTGAGCAGAGGAGTCTGGACACCCCTGCTGTGAGTGTCTCAGCTACCTCTGCTCCAGCAAAGCCCGGGTTTGCTCATGTTGATTTTATTCTCTCCTCCAAGACTGTGTTACAGAAACCCGTGTCTGCTGGCTTAGTATCTTCCTCATTTTCTTAAGCCACAGCTCTTTTTTCTAATTACTTCTAGCAGGAAGACCCTATACTGAGCAAACTGAATGAAAAAATATCTCCATTGAGAGAAGGGATACACAAATATTCTTGGATTTACATTAGAATTTGAGTCAGAGTAGCACACAGCTAAGAGGGAATAATTACATTTTTTAGAAAGGAGGAATTTCAGACTTCATAGAAGGTTGCAAGAGGGAGATAATTGGCAAGAGGGGCGTCCCTGTGACTCAAATAATGCCTTGTAAGAAAAGCTGACTTTCTGGAGGCATTTATAACTTTGGTCATAGTGACATTTCCTAGTTTACAAAATAGATATTAAGTTCTGAAGCAAAAGTAAAGAGTACCAATAAGTTCTAAACACCAGGGATGGTATACCCACAAGACAGCGGTGTCACTCCAAAAAGACTAGGATTCATAGGAATATACTCCTTGTTCATTTAAGTGAAGCGAGGCAAATTCTATCACCTGACAGCTTGTGTCTGTATTCAGATGATTAGGGATGTACCAAACCCACACTCCCCACCTACCTCCCTGAATTCTGCTTCTTTTTTAGGTTCCCAGTTTGCTAAGTGGCAGCTGCAACTTGCCAGGTACTGAGGTCAAACCCTTTGGAGTCATCCTGACTCTTACCTTACACTACCTCGAACCATTAGCAGATCTTGTCAGCCTGGCCAGGGGAAACACCAGTCGTGCCAGAATCTGACGTCTGGCACCCGCCTCTGCCCTCACTCCTGTTCCAGGTGCCACCACCTCCCTGGGCTCATCACCGTAACTCCCCGCCAGTTCTGCCTCTGCTCTTGCCATCCCGGGCCACCAACCCTATATGCCTTGTTCTGCTTTCCACCTGGCAGCCAGATGGATCTGTTTGAAACATTAGTTGGGGCATGTCTCTCTTCTGCTACCACTTCACTCTGAATGCAACCCGAATGCTCACCATTGCCTCCACGGCTGTCATGCGCTCTCGGCCGTGGCTGCCACCCTGAGCTCACACTTCCTCCCGTTCTTGGGCATGCATCCACTCCCACAATCCTGCTCTCCCCGCTTGCCTCAAACCTTCCTAGAAAGGGTGCACCTGGGCCTCTGCACATACTCTTTCCTCTGCCTGGAGCACTCCCCCTGCCCTGTATTTGCTTGCCTAGTTTCATTTTTCTGCATGTTTCTTCTGGGGCATCACTTTATCAGAGACCCTTTCACTTCTGTCTTTTTACTCTGCTTTTTTTTCCTCATTAGCACTGGGACACCACCTGAGATATTATTTGTTCCTTTGCTTCTCTGTCTTTGCCTCACTACAATACAAGCCCTACGAAAGCAGACACGTTGGCTGCTTTATATGCTATCCGTTCTTCCTCTCTCACAATAGCATTCAGCAAATATTTGGCAAATGAATAAATGGATAAATTAATATCCCCTCCATTCTTTTTTTTGCTCTTAGATTGAGATATAATTAACATATGTATTTCAGGCATACAACAAATTAATATCTTAAAAACTAGAACTACATGTATAAATATATCTAAGTATAATTATTTTCTTGAAGAAAACTGTGTTGCGAAGGCTTTCAAGGAAATTCTTCCATCTTTGTTTTGATGTATTTCAGTAACATTAAAGCATAGCTGGAAAGAAAAACCTAAAGTGGAAACACTCCCAGGGCTTTTGTTTTTGTTTTTGTTTTGTTTTTTTTTCTGATGGAGAAGGGAAGAAATAGTATCCATGACTCCCGGTTGCTTTGAAATGCAGGGTCCCCTTTGAAATGTGTATATGCTGGGCCTGTGAAAGGAGGTGCTGACTGACTCTGGAGAAGGGGGAGCTTTTATGGTGATGACAGCTATTTGATGAAAACCTTGAGTGTTTTTAGCAGTAACAGGTAATCATATTCACTTGCTTAAATACCATTCTAGAAATCGAAAAGAATTTCAAAACAATCCTTGTTAAGGGTAAGATGAAGATAAAGGAAAATATTTGTAGCTAGAAATGCTATTTTTTCCTTCTAGATTGTTGACTTCTTTAAATTTACAGTAGGACTTTCTATGCTAGAACGTGCCATGTCCCAGAGAGAGGTCCTTTGATACCGGTTGTCTCGCCTCTGTGGGAGGTGTGCATGGCAATTGCCATCCTGTGGGAGACACGGCTCTGCAGTGAGACCTCGGGCTTCATCCACCCCTGCTCCCTCCTCCTTGGGCTGGGCTCCTGGGAGGCCATCGGACCTTATTGGACTCGGACTTCGCACCTGTAACAAGGGTGTAGAAAATGCAGGTTTCTAAGACATTGTAAATTTCCCAAGCTGTGTGCCGTAAATTGAAATAAACCTTGATATTTCTTTCTACGTATGAGAGTGTGTTTGTGTCCTGAAGGTGATCCATTTTACTTTGTGAAATAAGTGGCTGCTCAGTTATGAGAGTCGTATTTTAGGGCCTTTCTTATGAGTCAGAGGAAATCCTGGTGATCGGGACAAAGGGTTAGACTGTCGGCCCAGTTCCTTGAGGCAAAAGTACAATGTTTTCATCATCTGCATTTGGTTTCCATGAGCTTTAACACAGAAGTCTTCCTTCTCCTTTAAGCCTTTATCATTGTTTTAGTTACATATTTCTCATGATATTTCCCCATCTTGCTTTGATTGCTGAATATTTTCATTTTCTTATGTGATTATTTTGGGCTTTCTTTACTCTTCAATCTACTTCTAAGGTATTAAGTTATCACAGGGTTTTCATTTTGCATCTCTCTTGTGTTACTTTGATTCAGTGAAGCATGCTTTTATTTAAACTTCATCTGATTTTGTTTTGATTCTTGAATAGTATTATTTGAAATTATTTTTACTGCTTTTTGGTATTCAATCAGGCTAACTTATTTTCATTTGACACATAGTTCTTCCTTGAGTGGAAATAATCCTGTTGGCTTATGCTTATTTCACTGTGAGGTTTCCTTTGATCTTTGTGTTTGCCTTTAGTCATTTGCCTGCAACATGTATTTGCCCTCTGGTACCACTTTGTATTTCTTTGGTTTTCTGTCACTCACAGTGCTCGGTATTGCTAATGTTTCTGTGTTTGCAGTCTCACCCAGTGTGCACCCTTCCCAGGGTGAACTTGTGTTCAGTTTTGCTTCAGGTATTTTATGTTTCTCTTTTCCTCTGGATCACACCAGGGTATGTGAATGTGGTGGAGAAGCAAAGGCAGATGCACTTTTCAAAATCGACATTTTCAGTGTTCCAACCTTGCGAACTTTTCCATTCTGTGGAAGAGTCTCATTGGTATGACCTAGTCCTGCCTTAACTGTTGGAAAACAAGTTTCTGAATTCTGTGACAGCCCCTGCTGGGCTGTGCTTAAAGCACTCCACCCCCTGTAATGTGTCCTTAAACGAGGCTGGATTGCAAGGGATGCATCCGTACATTCTGAAACTCTCAGTGTATTATCTGTAGTGTACCAAGACAGCAGGGCACATGTTAGCTAGCCGACTGACAGTGTTCTATAGGCACCCATAGCTCCATCTGTTCATTCACAAAACGTATCTTCCATATGTGTGAGATGATGACCCAGAAATAAAGATATAGTTACTGTCTTCAAAGAACTCTTGTTCTGGTCGGTGAACCAGTTGCATGAACTCACAGTGCTCAGGAAGGCATTGTGATGGAGCAATATACGGGGTTAGAATTAGCCAAGTAGAGAAGTGGGAAAGTGGTGTTTTAGGCAGAGAAGTGGTGTACATAGCACAGTGGACACTTGGTGTGTTTTGACACATCTTGAACCCAGAGGCTTGTGTCTAGTTGCTGAGCTGAAGGAGGCTAGAACCACAGTGTGGGCAGTGCTGAGCCACAGCATTGGCAGAGACAGGCTTCAGCTGAATGTAATTTCTGGGCACTTTCCATGGGATTTATCCTGCAGCAGATTTAGAGACTAGTTAGAAGACCAGTTACCTGGACTGGTATGTGATTGAGCCTCTACTGTGGACATTCAATCCACTTGGAGAGCTAGTCTACGAATCCAATCTGCATTGGATGACTAAGATTCTACCAAGAGAATCAACAATTCAGGCATCAAATGACCAGAAGGCCTTCTTAGCAGTTCCCTAGGGGCTAATGTAGGGACAGCATTGTGGATTTTTATTCAAATATCATGAGCTCTCTTATTGATGACATTTGTCATTTATGTAGAAAAGCAGAAACACAGGAACCAAAGTCCCTTCCTACTCCTGATGACTCCCAGACTTTAGACAAAGTAGCCAACTACTGGATATTTAATAGGCTTCTTAAATCTGATGTCTGGAACCTGAGTGTTATGTCCTATCTCTCAAACAACCACCTGTTCTTGCCACTGTGTACCATCTCTGCTGATGACACAGTGATTCACTATGATTCTCAGGCATCATCCTTATCTGTGCTCTTTCTCTTACATTTCACATCTAATCCATCTGAAGGCCTGTTGGCTCAATCTTCAAAATATCTCTGTCCCGAATCCAGCCACTTCTCACCACTTCCACAGCACCCTGAGTGAATTTCCAATCCATATCCTTGAGATTGCAGGAATAGGCCCCTGGCCCTTGTTAATGCCACTCTTACCTGCTTTGGTCTGGCTTCCACCAAGCTGCCGCTGATCCGTCAGAAACCTGGGCCTCATCTCATTACATCCTTGCTCAGAATACTTGAATGGCTCTGATCACACTTAGACTAAAAGCTAGATCCATGGTCTACAAGGTGTCACATGGTCCAGGCCTTGCTCATGTCTCCAGTTTCATCTACTAGCCTGCTTGCTCCAGCCACACGGACCTCTGGCTCTTTCAGCACATCAGGCGTCTTCTCCTCTCGGTACGTTTGCCTGGAACACTTTCCCAGCTGTTCCAGTGGCTTGTTCACGTCTTCCTGGCCTCTGATTAAACACCAACTAATCAGGCTCTCTTGACTACTCTGCCTAGAAAACTTGACACACATACGCTCTATCCCCTTATCCTGCTTTATTTTTCTCTATAACTTTCTTAAGCTTTATTGAGGCATAATTGATATACAAAATTTGCATGTAATTTATAAATTATCATGTGTTTGGGTATAGGTGTATACCTGTGATACTGTCACCATAATCAAGGTATTAAATATACCACCTCTAAAAATTTCTGTGTTCTTGTGTGTATATATTTGGTTTGGGATGTATGTGTGTGATCTTCTTAACATATTTTAAAGTTCACAATACAGTATTATACACTATAGACAATATGTTGTACCACAGATCTCTCAAACTCATTCATCTTGCATAACTGAAGCTTTATACCCATTGAGCAACTGTTTTCCATTTCCCTTCCCCAATCCCTGGTAACTTCCATTCTATTTTCTGCTATATGAGTTTGACTATTTTAGGTGCCTCATATATGTAGAATCATGCAGTTTTTGTCCTCTATGACTGGCTTATTTCACTTAACAAAATGTCAAGTTTATCAAAATGGTTTTAAAGGCTAAATAATATTCCATTAAATTTATATATCACATTTTCTTTGTCCATTAATCTGTCAGTGGTCATTTGGGTTGTATTCATATCTTCGCTATTATGAATAGCCAGTGACCCAAAGGGCTACATACACGTGCTCTTAGAGATCAGAGAAATGCATATCAAAACCACAATGAGGTATCACCTCACATTTGTTAGAATGGCTATTATTTAAAAAAAAACATACAAAAAAGATAAATGTTGGTGAAAATGTGGAAAAATTGGAACACATACACCATTGGCAGGAATGTAGAATGGTACAGACACTAAGGAAAACAGTATAGAGGTTCCTCAAAAAATTAAAAACAGAATCATGATATGATCCATAAGTTCCACTTCTGGGTACATCCATAGCTCTTTTTACTACCTGATTTCTCATTATGTACCAATTAGTAGTCTGTTTTTATAGTGTGTATGACACCCCCAGAATACAAACTCTATTAGAATGGAATCTTTCTGCCTGCTTTGTTCTCTATTCTATAACTAGCATTTAAAGCAGTACCAGTATTACTATAGACACTCAATAAATATTGTTGAATATATAAATATATTCTAAGTTTGATCTGAAATACAGAGAGAGAAACAGCTTTGCTACATGTGTTAAATCACCAAAACTTGGCATTAGTCTTTAATTTATGAGGGTCTAATTAGAGCTCATTTTATTTGAAGGTAACAGTGCAATAATAATCCTTATTGTGGTTTTTAAAAAAGCAGTAATATAAGATGTATCTATGGTGCCTAATATTTTAACCTATTACAAATGTTGAGTCAGCTAATGACTATTCCTAACTAAGAAATCAGTAAATTATTGCTACATCAACATTTCTGTTCTCATATAAATGCTTCTCCTCTCAGTGTATTTTTTTTTAACTTGAGACAACTGTCCTCAGTAAAGCAGAAGTGCCCCTGTCTTGCCAGTGGGTTTCAGCCCCAGGCAAGTTCACTATGGATTCAGCGTGACCAAAGGAATGACAGTAGAACGTTCTTGGGTGAAAGGGTTATACCCGACTTTATTCCCACGGTGGCAGGTCAATCACTAAAATCTTGTCCACTTAGAGAGATTCTGCATGCAGCAAGCTGGTCTCTGCCTCTGGGCCCTTCTACCCACACAGCCGCACTCTGGGCCTCTGTCCTCAGCACTGCCACTACTCTAGCCTCTGCTCTGCTTTCCTGCAGCCTTGCAGCTGTGCCACCGTGTCGCCCAGAGCACTGGGTGGAGCTCTTTATATAGAGTCAGTAACAACACATTGCCCACACGTGTGTAGTAAGCTAGCCGACCAGGGCCAGGTGAGAATCCTGGCCACAGGAACCTTCACTTTATCCACAGCCCATCAGAACTTTGAATTCATAACTTTTATGGCTTCTATGTCTGTATTCTAGTTTATTGTTAGATCATGAACATCATGGTGAGAAAGTGACTGTCTTACTGGCTTCCCTTCCAGCACCCAGCACAGGACTGGCAGTGCCCACTGAGCAAATGGTGAATGAAAGCAGAGAATGAAAGGAGACAAAAATGCAGGAACAAGGCTTCACTGTCTTGGACTCAGTGAAGACCACTAGAATGGGCCCTAAGCTCCTAAGGACAGTGGCCATCCTTAGAAGTTAAAATCGCCATTAATTTGTGAACAGAAATATTAAGTGCAGGTACAATGATAAGCTATTAATATATTTTGATAGTAATGGAGATACACCCAACCAGCAGTGTTTCAAAATCTCTTTTAATACGTTCTACTGTCATTTCTTTGGTCAGTCACTGTCTTGCCAATGGGTTTCAGCCTATGGCAAGTTCGCAATGGATTCAGTGTGACTAAAGAAAATGACAGAAAATGTTCTTGGGGTGAAAATGTGGTTAGGCTCCTAGGTGGCAGGTCAGTCACTAAAAATCCCTTTCACTCAGAGCGAGTCTGCATGCAGCAAGCCAGTCTCTGCCTCTGGGCCCCTCTGTCTGCACAGCTGTTCTCTGGGCTTCTCTGCACAGCCATCCCGCACAGCCATCCTCTGGGCCTCTCTGCCTGCATAGCTATCCCGCACAGTCGTCCCACACAGCTGTCCTCTGGGCCTCTCTGCACAGTCGTCCTGCACAGCCATCCTCTGGCCTCTGTCCTCGGCGCTGCCACCACTCCAGCTTCTGCTCTGCTCTCCTGCAGCCTTGCAGCCCTGCCACGGTGTCGTGCCCAGAGCAGTGGGCAGAGCTCTTTTTAACAGCCATGTATTGCCCACAGGTGTGTAGTGAGCTAATCAGCCATGGCCCGGTGAGAATCCTGGCCACAGGAACTCTCATTTTATCCACAGTCACTGAATCCACAGTGAACTTTCCTGGGGCTGAAACCCACTGACATGACAAGTTTCCATAAAGTCATAATCATTTGCCCAGTATTCACATTAATTTTTCTGTTGATTCTCTTTTCCCATTTGTGTTTTGTGATTTACAGATGCCATTCTGCCCCAAATTCAGTGTTTTAAGCTATGAACATAGTTTAAAATTAGATAATCAGAACAACCTGCTAGAAAATACAGTTCTGATTTTGAACTCTTTGTTTTCATTTAAAACAAACTTGCCAGTAATCCTATGTTAGCCACTACTTCAGTTTTTGGATACTGATTGGCAATCCCCAATTCCCTGACAAAATCCAACTCCCTCTTAGCCTGATGTCTGTAAAGAAAATATATTCAACAAGAGAATCTCAGTTGTATTATTTTCCTACTGTATTTGAGTCTCATTTCTGATTTGAATCTGAGAAGTGTGCTATTATGTGTCAGAAAAGCATGTATTAGTATCTTCATTTAAATTTAGGAAGGTTTAAAGAGTTGATCAAAAATATTAAATCTCTGTGATGAAATTATAGGAAAATGAATTATTCCTTTATAATATAGAATCCAGTTAGTAGAATATTACATGATTATATTTAGCCATCAAGCCTATAAAAAAGCACATACTGTAAATCGTTAGAAATTTTTGTTCATTTTATTGCTACCCCAAGACAAAGGCTCAGAATTCTGACTGAATTTGAAGTCCTTAGAGAAACTCATATTCCTAGTATCAATAAACTTGGAATGAAAGAAACATAAGTTCTGAGTATGAAGTTAGGGGAAGGATCAAATACTAATGAATAGCCTGTGTTCCAAGAGGTACATGTGTCTTTCATTGATTTGCCAAAATTAAATCAAAGGGTTCCATATGTGTATGAAGGAGAAACATCTGACACTTTAAGTAGCAAACAATAAAAAATTAAAAATATATTTCCTGTGAAGCTGAGTTGATTGGTAAAAAGAGAAGGTTTGCTCATCAGGAAGGATATAAATATGGCTATAGCATGTGTACCAAATGAGAAAACTTTGGAAGAACTTCGTACATTTTTAAAGGTGTATTCATGTAAAGGAGAGAACAGGTGTTCATGGTTTTTGTATTTTGAATATTAGTAATGAAAATCGATACAGTACGTTTAGGTTTTTATGGATCAAACCTGATGTCCAAGTAGAATAATTGAGTGTGCATACATATTTACATTCCTTTCTTAAATATAAAACAGTAAAGTCACAGTGTTATCTTTGTAGTCACAGATTTCCCTGCTTTCCCCCAACTTCCTATTTCGTCCAGGTGCCCTCATCCTCCTGTTTCAAGTCCCAGGCTTGGATCCTGACTTCACAGGAACCATTTAACCATCTCCGTGGGCTGATGCAGCTGGGTGGCTGCTGTGTTTCTGCATGCTGGTTGGTCATTATCTCCAGGCTGTGGTCATGTGCTTCTTCTCTTGCTGCCAGATTTCCTACTCCTTACTGCCTAATCTGAATATATTCCTGATCTGCCCATCCCCCCCCTTTTCAGACATTCCTGTTCTTGATCTTTATACCCCATATACCTGCCCCATGTGTACTGAACTTGTTTACTCATCTGTCTCTCAAGTTTTTACCTAGATCCTGTCTAAATGTCTTTATAATTGTGTGCCTTCGACCCCAACGACCTGTTGCTCACCTCCCTGCCTGACTGTGACTCTTTATACCTGCCTATGTCTCCAGATCCAGCCACTGACCTTGAACTTACAGCTTGGGCTCTCGGAGATGCAGTGCATTCTCTACATTCATTTTTCCATATTTCCCTATCTTCAATTCATGTCAGGGACGCATTGAATCCATTTCATATGTGTTTATTGATTGAAAAAGAAAAAAAGAAATGTTATCCATTTCTGCTCCTCCAGATGTGTTATGGATATATTTATACAGTAAGTTTTATGGAATACCCTCTGAGTGACATAATAAGAGTTTCTTTCATTGTACTTGAATAATAAATCTTCTTACATAAGACAGATTTACACAATATTGGCAGTAGTATTCACTGAGGAAAATTGGGATTTGCTACAAGCTGACTTTTCAGGCACAGTGTTGAAATTTGTGTTCAGAAGCCAGTTCAGTGATATGGTTTACCCAAGTGAGAACAGTATCCCTGTCTACTTGCTACCCTTATGTTCTTTATTGATTTCACCTTCTCAAAGAACTGCCCCAAAGTATGTAGTTCTTCTCAGGAAACAACACATATATATCCATTCTGTACATTCCTGTTGTCTTGCCAATGGGTTTCAGCCCTGGGCAAGTTCACTATGGATTCAATGTGACCAAAGAAATGACAGCAGAACATTCTTGGAGTGAAAGGGTTATACCTAACTTTATTTCCACAGTGGCAGGTCAATCACTAAAATCCCATCCACTCAGAGTGAGTCTGCATACAGCATGCTGGTCTCCACCTCTAGGCCTCTCTACCTGCACAGCCATTCTCTGGGTCTCTCTGTCCTCGGCGCTGCCACCACTCCAGCCTCTGCTCTGCTCTCCTGCAGTCTTGCAGCCCTGCCACCATGTCGCCAGAGCACTGGGCAGAGCTCTTTATATAGAGTCAATAATGACATATTGCCTACACGTGTGTAGTGAGCGAGGCAACCAGGGCCAGGTGAGAATCGTGGCCACAGGAGCCTTCATTTTATGTACACCTGCATCTTGTTTTGTTTTGTCTGGGGCAGTAGCATGCACATGTACTGTAGACATAGTATGCATTTTGTGCATGAGAATATTTGAGGCTGAAATTATTTCATTTTCCCTCAGTGACAATCCTGTGTATATTTGTGGTTTGGGTTAGAGGTTCAAATTGGGAAGTTTATCCTGAATTATATACCTAAATGTTAGGAACGAATCAGAAAATAAACAAGTTGAAGCTCAAATCTAAATGTAGGAGGAAATTGGCTAAATTAGTCCAAAGTAAAATATCAGATCTTCTTAAATCTCAAGCTCTCTAGCTCTATTCAAACCACATCATGTCTTAGCTCAGTTCTGTAGGAGAACATTCACAGAATTTTCTGGAGAAAAAAACCAGTTAGCTTTGAAATCAAAATGCACAGCTTTTCTGGGCATGTGAGACTAGTTAAGTTTAACTGATGAGTAATTTAAGAAGTAACTAACTTTGTGCTTTTGTTCACTATTTAGGAACTGCAGAGTCCCAGAAAAATATTTTAGAAATTCTTACTTGAGTCAACTAAGTCAAATATATAAATGGCTCCCCCAAAATTCACATGTTGAAATCCTACCCCGCAAGGTGGTGGTATGAGGAGATGGGGCCTGTGGGAGGTGCTTAGATTGTGAGGGTGGAATCCTCAGGAAAAGGATTTAGTGTCCTTATAAAAGAGACTCCAGAGAGCAACCTCACTCCCTCCTGCCATGTCAGGACTCAGCAAAAAGACAGCCGTCTATGAATCAGGAAGCTGGTCCTCATTAGACACTGAACCTGCCAAAGCCTTGACCTTGGACTTCCCAGTCTGCAGAACTGTGATAAATAAATGTTTGTTGTTTAAGCCACTAGTCAATATTTTTTTATGCCAGTGCAGTCCTCTTCCTCTGCTTTCCCTCTCTAGGTCTGTCCCCCAAAGTGGGCTTCCTTTTGGGTACTTTTCTCCTTTCACTGTGGGTGTATTTCTTTGGTTTATTTACTCTGATCTTTGTGTGTTTCATCTATTTCCTTATTTTCCAGTTTCATTTGTGAAGCCTCTTGAAAATTGTTCTTCCCCCATTTTCACCTTCTGTTTTATGATCTTCATGCCTATTCATGCTTCTTTTTAACTTCTACTGTTGGAGTAAACATTAAATACAAAATGTTAGTACTGGCTGTTCGTAGAAAACTCTCTTGTGCACGAGAGGAAAAATTTTCATTTTATAAATGCTGCAGGACATGCAAATGGAGCCTGGAATCCTTAGAGCTTCAGTCAGCTTCCAGATCGCTTGTCAACCCATCTCACCAGTGTGAAATGAAAGTTGAGGCACACTTTTGTGTTTTGTCGTTGCCCTAGGATAACAAGAGCTGTTGTTTTGGGGCTTTGATGTTACTGAAATGAAAATCCCTCCATGGCAAGACTGTTGGGTTGGAAGTCTGTCCTGCCTTCGCCATCAGCCCTCTGTGCCAGCACCCATGGGATGTGACCACTGGTTTAATAGAGAGGGCAGTGTGAGTTTTCTTCTTTGACATGAAGGCCTTGTTTGTTGCAAAATTATCCTAACATCTGGATTTTGCAAAGCCCTTGGAATTCCATATTTTCACAGAAGAGATCTCATATACAGAATAGCTGTCTTCACCCAAATTTGTAAGAACGCAGTTTCAAAGGGTGGCTTTCAATTTCCTTTTGCTTCTTTTACCTGTGGTTCATAAAAAGCATTTGTGGAGCAAAACAATTACAAGGCTGTGTCTGTGCCTTTGTTAAGTTGACATTTGCTTTTAGTAAGTTGATGCTACTGGACTCTCAATTATGTTTTTCTGAAACCCTAATAGGAACAACCTAAAAACTCTTTTATTCTATCAGGAATAACGTAGATAACAAGGCTTGATAACCCTAAAGCGACTGGCATTAGGTAATGCAGCCAGAGGAGATGGAAATAACCAATAAAGGCATGAAGAGGAACTGTATGGACCGGATAGATTGTATTTCCTCCCAGTTTCTCATTCTAAACTCTCCTGCTCTCTCCAACCCACACATATTGAGGGCAAATACATTATTCTTTTCCTGCTGTATTTGAAAATAGCTACATTCCCTTTGAGGGTCAGATTTGAGCAATTGAGTAGGCATGAATATACTTGATTTTTAAAAGCCAAAATGATAGAACACAGTTAAATAACATTGTTGAACTTTCAGGACGGATGAGCACGGAACTGGGATTTTGGTGTTCAAACTATGTAAATCTAAGCATATTACCTGCCTACTGCATCTGAGATAGCATATTTAATTTTTTTTCTCAATGTCTTTTCCTGATAGATTTTTTCCCCCAAATATTTTAAGATAGTTGTGCTTTACTATGTATATCAAAATTGACAGGTCACAGTTAAATAGTGTAACAAAGGATTAAAGGCTTATTTTTTTATTTTAAGTAAGTTGATGGGGTTATTTACTTAATATTTATAATTTATAAATAGATTAATATAATAATTAATGATGAAATGGCTTGTTTAAATGGCCCAAGTTCAGGACTGCCAGTCTGGGGAATGCAATTGGAGTTGTTGACTTCTGCAGTTACCTGGAAATGCCCACCGTGTGCAAAGCCATTTCTTTAAATGGGCAAAGGGCAGATGTCCAAGGCTATCACTGCTCTGGGAGGGCGATTGTTTCTATCACTTCCCTCCTCTTACACTTGGCATGCCTTGAATATAGTGGACAGCAGTAATCAGTTAAATTCATGGAGGCTTACTAAGTGACAGGCAATACGGTGAGTCCTCTGAGCACATAACTTATGTAATCAATGTTTGCAGAGAACTTAGGGAATGAATAAATGATTGATCAATGCTTCCAGCTTCCAACACCCAGAAGAGGCTCTTTTCGTTAGCTAATTAAGTGGGCCTAGATACGGGAATTCCATTATTTTTCCTTTGTGAGTGAATTTTGACAATATCCTTCACATTTCAGCATGAAATATTTAAATTGAGTTGATAATGTTAAAAAGTGCTATTTTCTGAAGTATTGGATATTCAATGCTTTCATAACTTTTTAATATACTACAATCCAAGTAAAGAGCTTGGCAGTTTCTCTTTGATGTCACATCTAGACATTAAGTAAATACAATTTGTAACAACATTGTAATATGAATTAATTGAAGAACTGTGTAAAAAAATCCCCATTCAGGCTCATATCATCATCATCTGGAGAGCACATTAATGATTTGTAATTTTCTGATGATTGACCTTTAAAGTTTGATGTTTTCACATATAATTAGAATGAACACACACTTAATAAAATATTAATAAATCATAATACCCAATAATTATATCTGCTTAATTCTTTTATTGTAAAATCTATCCTGAATAAATCTTTGAATTACTTTATATATTCAATCTGATTGAACAAAAAAGACAACCTATTATTGATTTTTATAGCACATATATCATACAAGTTTTACTAATGTATCATGTAATTATTTAGGTGAATAAATACCCTCCTTTACCTAGCATGCTGCTAAAATATCCTCCTTTAAAGCCCATGCTTTTTGGTTGCAAACACTTCTACATCCTAACAGAGAGACACAGACTTAAGCAAATATCTACTGGTTTTGTGGGGTTTTTAAACTAGCTTCTGTGATGATTTCTCTAGAATTCAGTGTGTTTTTCAAAACAGGAACTATGTCTTTTGAATGTCATAATTAGTGGTGAGAACAGCACAGAGTGAGTGAATATTATTTTGATACTTTCTTTTTTGATAGAAGAAAAATGTTTATAAAATTATTTACCTGGTTTGGTTTCTCAGGCTTTTGTAATCTATTTGGCCAACTTACTTAGTCTTAACTTACAGCCAAAATAAAATGGAGAACTTACATATTTTAAATAAAGTTTCCTCTTAAGCATATAAACTTATTACTAACTACTAAACAAATACATGCTGTATTTACCATCATTGTAAAGGTAACATTCAACTCTGTTTCTCAAAAATTGAGAGCATCCTGTTATATAAATATCCTGTAAAAGCATTTATACTCTGTCATTGATTTGACAATCCTTCTAAATACCTTTAAATTTTTATTTTCATTTTGGAAAATGAGAGGATCACATGGTCAAGTGAAAACATAATTTTGTTTAAGAGATTACTGGAAATTTTTGTTTGGTATTTGTGTTGTTTTAACATAGTATCTGCAATAGAGTAATACAAATTGTTCTAATATATTTTAAGTGCATGTTAAGTTGATTTTCTATACATGTCCTTAATTGCTGAAATTTATACTAATCTGGAGATCACTTATAACCTCATTACCTAAATGTTGTATGACACTGAAAAGAACACTTTGTTTCAGAAGATTTGAGCAGAGCATGAAGTCACCTGAGGGCCTGGGAGGAGGACTTTGAGTCTTGCTGTAAGAAATATTTGAGTGTGTCTATGTTTAATGCACAGCACCTGTCCTTCCTGGAGCCTACCAGCAGAGCCATTCCCAGGGCTATGGGTACGCGCACCAGACCAGCCTGTCATCTGTACGGTCAATGCAGCATTCACCAAATCTTGTAAGTATCAACTTGAGGGGTTCTTTCTTCCCTGCCCTTTCCATTTCATCTCCAAAATATAGATACATGTGGAAGAGAGTTGAATTGAATATTGTACATTTTCACATAAGGATACACGTTGCCATTTGTGTGACCCATTCATGTTAGAAGGAAGCAAAAGACTAATGAAAACTGTAAGCAGTACAAAGAATCAACCAGTACAATATCTAATTGTTACCTCATGATTGGCATTAACCAACTGTGATCTTCATTCAGGTCTAAAAAGCATAAATATTTGGTTATATTAACTGATTAATCTTGATGTTAATAAAAATGGCCAACAAAATCTAAATGACATAGCCAGTGAATGTCTTCAAAACCTTGTATTGGAAATCCTGAAGTACTGATTCATTCTTTAACGTTTGGAGGCAGTACTCAAGGTCATTTAGCAAATGTGGGGTCTCATGCTAAAACTGTGTCTCCAAGCTGCTGACAGTCACTTGGCTTTTGCCTGAGCACTTAGACACAGTTGGCCCTTCTCATCTTCAATTGCTCTTAAGTTCTTTGTGTCTCAGTTCTATTGAAGTATCTGTGAAGTTCTATTTCCTCAGTCTATAAATTTACATGATTTTGATATTGTCTGATGTAAAAATGAACTAAATTCTTGGCTGTAAATGAAAACAAATATAGTAAAACTCAATTATATCTTGTATATTAGCCCCTTATCAGATATGTGATTTGCAAATATTTTATCCCATTTGGTAGGTTGTCTTTTCATTTTGTTGGTGGTTTCCTTTCCTGTGCAGAAGCTCTTTAGTTAGATGTAGTACCATGTTCAGAAAAAGCTTTTGGTGTCAAATGCAGAAAGTTATTGCCAAGACATGTCAAGAAACCTATTTTTTTTTTCTAGGAGTTATATGGTTTCAGGTCTATGTTCAATCCTTCAATCCATTCTGAGTTAACTTTTGTGTAGATGCAAGATAGTGATACAGTTTCATTCTTTCACACATAGCTGTCCAATTACTGAAGAGACTCTCCTTTCCCGGTTGTATATATTTGCCTCCTTTGTCATTAATAATATAAAGACCATGTATACATGGGCTTATTTCTGGGCTCTCTGTTCTGTTCCATTGATCTATATGTCTGTTTTTATGCCAATACCACACTGTTTTGACTACTATAGTTTTACAATGTAGCTTGAAGTCAGGAAGTGAAAAATTTCCACATTATAACAAGATTTAGTTATATATACCTCAATATTCAGAACATTTATATGCTAAATTTCTATCACTGTGATACAAAACCCTATAAAATGAGTAAATTATGGATATTTTTTCTTTTACTTGTATTATATATTTTTAAGAGGGAACAAACAGGCTTAGTATCCAGTTTAAGCAAAGTCTGTTGCCTCTGCCAGGGTACGTGTGGCGGTGACATGGATCTGTCTGCCATTATGTCGGGTTTTCTCTGAAGATTGTGGAATAGGAGAGAACCTACATAATCTTGGGGTTATCTGAAGCTGGAGGTAGTTGGGTTTTGATGGGCTAGCTAATCTATTTATGGCATTCTCTGGCCCCCAAATATCATTCTTTTTGCTAGACTAGTGTATGTAAACACAGGATAGACACTAGGCTCTGGTTTGCAGATCGTCAGAAATAAATGTGCTTGAAAATCTTCCTAGTACTTACTTTATGTGCAGGTTGGCTTGTTGTGATTGGCATCTGTGGGGGTGACTTTTCTCTGTCTGTGGCATGTTACCTGTTCCTTCTTTTCTCAGAGGACCTACCGAGCCATGTACGATTACAGTGCCCAGGACGAAGATGAAGTCTCCTTCCGGGATGGCGACTACATTGTCAACGTGCAGCCCATCGATGACGGCTGGATGTATGGCACAGTGCAGAGAACTGGGAAGACGGGGATGCTCCCAGCGAATTACATTGAGTTTGTTAATTAATTATTTCTCCTTGTCCTCTGAGCTTGATTCTAATGTATACTAAATCTAACCTTTTTAAAAGATAGAAGATACTTTTAAGACAACTTGGCAGTTATTTTACAATAATCGCTCCTTATGTTGACAATTAGATACACAGGCACCAGGAAGAAGGAATGACTCCTCGGCTGAAAACAGCAGCATTTTCAGTAAATCCTACAAACAAAATAAATAGGTCTGGAGACCTGGTGCTGCTAATTGTGTTAATGGTTTCCTTTGATTGACTATTGAACCCTTCTGGGAAATGTATTTTTGTAGACTTTAATAGTGATGTTGATTGTCCCTTAAATGTAACAAGTATATGAAACTTCTTAGCTGTCATTTTGGAATCAGCAGAAGCCAGTTCTTTTAATTCAGTAACACAGCCAATGATACAAAAACTGTGTAGCTTTCAAATCATTAGAGAATTTTCAATTCAAGTGAAATTTGCCTGTTACAATAAATGTAAGCAGTGGCAGATTGACAGTTTGGTTAAATTTATATTGACTGGTGACTTTAGGGACTTAGAAGCTTCTACCAAACAAAGAAATGTCTTTGTTCCCTGGGCCAACTTGAGTCTATTTCTTTCTCATTTGTACCAAGGTATATCCTACTGTCCATTTACATTCTGTGCTCCCAAGTATATGCTTGATTTCACAGGCTGTTAGGACCAACTAAGTTCACAGCTACTCTGCAAAGGGCAAATTTTAAGGTCACCTATATTATTTCCCTAATAGCCTTTACCCTGTTGCATGTCATGTAGGTTTGAGCTTCTGTAACATAGGCAGCTGCACTGCCATTCCTGTTATGAAAGCAAAAAATGTGGCTGACATCTAAAAGCCCTTTCCTCTAGTTGCCAACTCATCAGAAAAATGTATTTTGAAAAGTTGCTTGAGATTCTCCTGCTGCATTGCACCCTAGTTGTGAAGGATTTACACCTTAGGAAATAGGCATATACTCTAGTACATAAGTGATTTAAGTGTTTATTGAACAGCTTTCAGTAACTTAGTGCTGCTACTGATTTAAAAATAGAGAAAACAAGAGCCAGAGACAAAGGGGGACATGAAGTGTCCTGGGGAAGGCCAGAACCCACAGTTACCAACTCCACATGGAGAGAGACCCAATCTGGTTTCCTATTTTAGAAGATGGCAGTCAGATTGGAAAGGAAATCTAGCCACTGAAACCAGTTAATGAAAAGACTTCCTTTCCATGATTTGGGCAAGACAGGAATGGCATAAGAGACTTCAGGTCCAGGTCCAAGAGGCTGTTCATGAAAAAAATTGTCATCACATTTTGATTTTCAAGTGCATGACCTTGCAGACTGACCTTGCAGACTGTTAGTGGATTCACAGCTCTGACTGCCGCCCTTGCTGGTGGGTTATGGTTTTCTCTGCAGTCTGCAGCCAAGACCACCATCGAGATTAACGTCCAGCAGCAGCTCTGTGTTTTTCTGATTGTGCCATTTATTGGGACCTGCAACAGGGTAGTGTTCAGGTAGGGTCTGATGCTGTAGTTGCGATGAAACTGAAAAGGCAAGGTTACAAAAATGTCATGAAGTGTATGGGTCTTGAAGACATCTCCTTACATAAAACATTCAAAGAAATTAACAAAATGTCCTGTAAAATATTTTCTATTGAAATGTTTATGAGTCCAAAGACAAATGTTACTCATTTACATTTTTGAAAAGTTAGCACATACTTTTGAAAATCTGGTGTTATTTTATCTGTCTAAAAGAGTAAATACAATTTATTACCCTTAAACTGTACCTATGTGACACAGACATAAATTGAAAAGAGAAAAATTCAGGCAAATAACTAGAGATTTTTTTTTGAGGAGTTTTTACAGTTGGCCACATAACCTGCTTGACTGATTTTCTATCTTTGAAATGACCAGTCACAATTAAATTGATTACACCCACATCTGTTTTGATGTCTTGTTTAACAAACCTACAAAGGCAAGCTGAACTAGGAATAGTCTCACAAAAATGTCTCTGTATTAAAACTGATGGTGACCCCAACCGACCACTTTTTGTCATTATAAAAAAAGAGTAGCGGTTCACTGAATTTGCAGATTAAATGTAGGACAGGTACAATTTTTGATAAATAGCACATTTATAGGAAACTCAAAGGAAACTGACTTGAAATGCTGATTATAGTCAGGAAAGTTACCATAAAGTAGCAGCTTGACATTTCATTGTTTTTCTCATCTGCTGATTTCAAAATCAGATTCACTGAATGTAGAGTCAATACTTACTTGGGAAATAAGTCTCTGAAAATTTTAAGCTCCACATGGTATTTGCATAGCAAGATGTTTCTGTTGCCAGCCTTTCAGAATTAAAGTCCAATCAGAATTTAACTAGACGGCAGTTACTTTACAATAAAGACTGAGGGAGATCAAGATGTCACATGCTCCCGAAACTGTAACTTGATGGTGTTGTCATGTTACTAAAGCTGGTCAGGATTTTAAGCATCTCAGCAGAAATATAGGGAACAGATAAGTTTAATACCAAAGTGCAATTTTTATAGCATCATTTTTCAAACTACATTCTTGAGCAATTTTCCCACTTTCCACATGCCGCCTTACCTTCAATTTGGCAACAGGTATTTCCCATGTAACACTGGAAGCTAAAGAGGGGTTTAAAAATGAAGTCTTTTTAAAACTCAAGTTAAAAAGACTGAAAATGCCCATGCACGGAGCACGTGCATGTGATTTTCTAAATCTGATGTGTTCTCAAGCCTGATGAAAGCACAAGGGCAATTTGATAGCTTTTAAAAGGTTCCCAAACCGTTTGTGGATCATATATCTCTTGAGAAATGGACAGCAACAAATATATTGCTATTGTTGTAGTTTTTGTAGTCAACCTTTCTACTAATTCTTGTTCTCTAGGAAATCTTTCTTTCTAATCTGTGGCAAAACAAATTCTTCATTGTCCTCTTTTTATTGTTTACACCCCCCCCAACCCCCACCGGTGTTTGAAATTCTTACCTGGTCGTCAGATCGCCACGCGGCGTTTCCTCAGGCTTCTCCCTGCTCCGCAGACCGCACGGGGTTTCCAAGCACAATTCCACAAGCAGCTGGTATGAATACAGATGAGATTAGACCTCTAGGTTCATGGCTTGAAGATGATGAAGATACAGTTTTGCCAGTTTTACTGCAGTCTGACTCTCCTCATCCTCTCCTTTTTCTGTTGGGCTCGATGACGCTCTGGAAGTTGGGAAGCCGACTTGTCTAAAACAAACAGTGCAGTTTAAGGCGATGCATCTCCTTGTCCTGTTCATTCATCTCCAGAGGAATGTTTTTAATGAAAAAATAAAGAAAATGTGTTGATCCTTTAATAACACATCCCTCCATAAAGTGGATAGAGTTTTATACCAAAATTATAATATAAACATATAAAAATATAGGTGCCTTTCTGATTAACCTTGTTTATCCATTACAATTTTGGAAAGAAAACCAAGCAAGCATGTTTCTGCCTATTCTATAGTAATATTTTATGATACATGTTTGGTATTTTTGGAGCAGGGAACTGAGATGTCCCTGACAGATAGGAAAAGTGATAACTGATTTATTTTACCTCTAAAGATTTAGAACTTTAGAAAATATTTCTTGCATCTATTTCTGAAAGGTTCTTTGTGGATTTTTTATGTAGTGAAGATGCATAAACATTAACTTTAGGTTTGAGATTTAAAGTACCTGTTGTAACATATAAGGCTTATAGTATGAGGCTGAATTCATTACAGAAGATGAAATTCACTTCATAAATTCATTCTACCTTGGCTGTTTGCTTTGGTAATCTCAAAGTGGCTAGGGTACGGTATTTGGTGTAATGTGATGTGGAGTTGAGAAACTGAAGTTAAATAAGAAGCTGTGTATCTGTTAAGAATGCTAACAGGAAAGCCTATTTTGAAACATGAAGTATTCCATGCCCACTAGGGTCCCTTCCAGGCAACTAATTGTCAACTACTGATGATAAAAAAACATCAAGATATTGTGTGATACTTCTGTGGCCATCATTCCTTGATGCTTAGACTGCTGGAATCCACAAGCCTAAAATGATCCCCAGGGCAAATTTCCTCCCCAGTTATCCATATTACTTCAGTATATTCAGGGGAATTCCATATGCTTTTCGTGTTTGAGATATGGTATCCAGTTTGCATAGTATACTCTTCTTTGTAATCCTGTTGCTGTTAAGAATTATTTACTTTAAAGGAAAAGAGAAAACTGCATCACAGTCGCATCCTTCGGTGTCCATACAATGAATGGCTGAGCGTTTAGAAGCGCACGGAGTATGTTATAGGCATGGTGTGGAACTGTTTGATCTGTGATAAAAATGCAACATTGAATCATTGTGCAGTTTGGCTTCTGTCTGCTTCAAAATAGGTAGAATTGTGGTTGATTACTTTGCAGAATTGTACTAACTTTGAAAGTACACAGTTCTGAAGGAAACAATGTTTTTAAAACAAAGGGGCTTACAGAATGATAAACTGTTATTGTTATAATTTGGCTTTTGTTATGCAAGTTGTTAACACCAGCTATTAAAATATATTTTAGTAGAAATGCTTTAATTTACATTTTTTTCCTCTACACTGTGAATCTTTAAGCCTTGGTGGACTAGAGCAACATCATGCTGCCCAGAGGGCTAAACCTATGCAAACTAGTTCACATTTTAGTGGATGTCACAGTACTTGTGTAGTAAGGCATTATTTTCCCCTGTATATTGTACAGCAGCACTGAACTAACACCTTAAGCCTAGCAACATGTATGTATGGTACAGTCACTCACAAATTCTTTAAGGCTACCCTAATTGTTAGTATTATTATTGTTTAAAAGCAAATCACTGACTTATCTATTAAAACTACTAAATGATGTCAGAACAAGAATGTCAGATGGATACACTGACCATGGCTTCGATGTGGTTACCACCAGTGTTCTCCTATGATAGACTGCGTTCTCAGATGCATTCTCTCCAGGGTATTGTTAGTCTGTGTCTTCTTTCTGTATTTGTAAAACATAACGCTTTAATTTCCTATCTCTACACACTTGGTTTGCTTAAATAAATGCAGGATGTAACAAAATGGTTCTACTTCTTGGTTCTCACCTTGGGTTCTCGGAGCATGGGTCATTGCTGATTCCTCGGGTGTTCGGTTTATTGTGACAATTCACATAAAATCCCCCTTCTTTTTCTTAAATAGCCCACATGAAAGCAAACCCTTAGTGTGCTTCCATTAGTGAGTCATTCAAAATGTGCCTTCGCCCCCAAATAAACTTAGTTTTAAATGATAACAGTATTTATGCTGCTTCAGGCTCAGTTTCTTTCTGATTTCATATCACAGTACTTCAATAATACATCCTTGTAGTTCACTTCTTTCAAGATTAAATTCCTCATATGTCCTCAATAATGCAATTTTAACTTTCTTGTATTTGTAAGATGAAAGAAATGGCTTGAAGCAAAGGAAAGAAGATGTAAAAACTGACTACATGAAATGGGAAGATGCTCTTATTTCTCAGCTAAGAATGGCTCATTTATCATAGAACAGAATTGCTTTTTTCCCCTAATTTTCCCATAGTTGGAAGAAATAAGGAAGGCCCTGTTTTTATCCTCATATAAATCTATTGAGACTAGGATCTTAGCCTTATTGTGTCATTTTGTAAAAGTTCCTCTATAACAAAAAAAAGGTACACCAGTCCTCCTAATTATAAATTGATAAACTTTGCAGCTACACTTACACATAGAGTAAACAATTCTTCTTAATCTTGAATTTTCTGTTATTCATCCTCCAAAAGTATGAAATAAATATTTATATATTAATCATCAAACATATCGATGATATTTCAAATTGCAATACAGCTCATTTATTTATTTGAAGAATTTACTGTCTTTCCTCCCTCCACAAAGTTTTCCCCTGCATGATAATAAACTTACTCTTTGGAACCCAAGCCACAGAGACAAGAATAACTTTGTGAGTTTTTTTTTTTCCTGAGCTAAAATAATTTAGGTTTAGAATATTCTATGCTTATACTATTATTAACTTAAAAATTTGTGAAGTTAGTTTTACAGGTGATTGAGACATGACCACCAGAAGTCTATCAAATAACTTTACAAAAATACTCAGACATAATAGATTAAAAAGTAGGTGAAAGGAAAGGTTTATTCCTTTCTTTATGTAATCTGCATCTCCTACACAGAGAGACTGAACAAGAGTTTTGTGGTGGCAGAAAACTGGATATGGTCCAAATGTGAACTCAACAACTTTCTGCAGTTCTAAGAATTCTCAGGCCTTTCTCTACTGTATTTGTATTTGGGAGCTGCAGAGTTATGAAAAATAGAATGAGAAAATGGATTTAAAGGGTGAAAAGTCAATATTAGAAGAAAGGACCCAGTTGCTGATTTTGTGTTTATACCATGACATTTTGATCTTGGCCACTCTTGGCTTCTTTTTCTTAAATAGCCCACATGAAAGGGAGTAGTAGGCTGACGCAGAGAAATGAGCACCTTCGAACTCCTGTGAAAATGAGGAACTTTACTGCACCCCAAATTACTTGATAGATTTCTCTTTAAATGAACTTGTTTCTTGTTCTTGACTTGGAATAGCCACACTTACTGCCTTTTTCCTGAGGGTTGCTTCCCCAGGCCCTGTGCCTACATTAGCTTTTGTTATCTCTTGTAACCTCACCTCTCCGGCACAGCCAACTGGATTGAGGTGGCCCCTTTCTAGGCAGCCCAGGAGCCCTTGACGGGTGGTGGGTGGCAGGGGCAGGGAGTGCGCACAAGAACTTGGTCTGGCGGGGGTGTTGGTGACTGAATTGGTGCAAATCTCCCTGAAGAGCCTGAATTCACAATATAAAGTGAGTTGGTTAACTGAATACAGAAAGCTGAATATAGAAAAAGAAGGAAGAAGTCAGGAATAAGCATAAGCTGTGAGTTGCCAGGAAGCCTGAGCAAGAAAAAGCCAGGAGGCAGAGAAAAGGTATTTAGGGTAGAGGAAGTAAAAGGTAAAGTAGATGGTTGGTATTTCCATGAGCCCATAGAGATGGGAAGAAGAGGTGCCTTGGTGATGTGCTGAGAACACCAGGCAGGCCGCATCCATGTCAGATGTGTGAGGCACCGTCCTACTGCCACATGGACGCCACCTCCTCTTATCTTGACAAGGAACAGGTCTAATGAATGCTGGAAAGGCTTGCATGATATCCCGCAAATGAAACGTAAGTGGCAGATGTGACTGAAATGCCAGTTGCATTGTCACAGTTCAAATATTCCAAGGTTGTCTTAAATAATTTCATGGTATTTGCCTTATACATTGTATATATAATTGAAAGTCATTTTAGCTGGAAGTTGTTTCCCTGGGCCCTATGAAGGATATCATACTAATAGCAAATGAATTCAACTTCAACCAGTGGGTATGCATGAAGACAAGGTTGGGGGTTTAGAAGAATGTTCTCACTGATTTCTAAACGTTTGGCAAAGAACCAGAGAATCGCTGGGGCCGCCTTGCAGAGTGGCATAGGGACTGGTGTTTCAGGGTTGAAAAAGGAATTGTTTTTGCAGAGGTTCCAGAAACACCTAATTCTTACAGATTTACTTGGTGGTAGTTCTTGATTAAGAAGGATGAAGCAGTAATTGTGACTTTTTCATTCATCATATATTTATTTTCAGTTTCTGTGGTCAAGCAGAAGACAGATGCTTTCCTCAGCAAACTTATACATACTGCTTAGGGGACACTGATATTAGATAACTAAGGATTCACATTTATAATGCTCACGTGTACTTGTATATACACTTACACAGCTAACTTCTTACTTGCAGATTAAGAGATGGTGTGAAAGGGGAGGCCAGGGAACCCCTAGTTCCTAGAACTGGGGAGGGGTGAATGGTTAGCTTGGGAGGGTGGGCAAAGCTTCTTTGCAAAACTGTTTTGAACTGAGTGTTAATGGCTGTGCTCAGCGCATCTCTGTCCATCTAACCATCAGAGCGTATTTGTCCATCTAAGACACCTGGGAACATTTAGTCATCAGCAGTTAGTAATAGAAATACCCCAGGGTTCTGCCAAATTTTAATTTAAGTAACCATGGCAGGTTTTCATAATTTTAATAATATTACATTCCTTGTGGACAAAAGCCAGGTATGCACATGCATGCATTCATGTGTATGTGCAGCCCTTTTATTATTGTAGTTAATGAATATTACTCTAATTGTGAACTTAAAAAAATTCCAGCAGGCTGCGAAGAGTTAATTATCTGCCGAAAGTTTTACAGATGTGAACTACTTCACTTCCTTTTTTGGATAATTGGTTATTAGGCAGGCTTTCCTGTGTCCTTCCTTCCTCCCTGAGTATTTTTGGAAAGTGTGTGTGTCCTGGAGTTCATTGTTATGCAGCCTGCAGCAGAGCCATTGATTAAAATGCTCTTCTCTCCCACTTTAAATTTGACAGATTTGGGAGTTGCCATTCCCATCTAATATGTGATATGAGTTAGATTTGCTATGCCAACTGGACAACATGGAAAAATTACACACACTGCAAGAAAACTGTTGGTAATTATTTACAATAAGTCCTTGCTCTGAGGTAAATAATTGCTGTGTTTATAGAATTCTAACATGAGGAGGAGGAGCCAAGATGGCTGCATGAGTAGGGCAGCGGAAATCTCCTTCCAAAATGATATATATTTTTGAAAATACAACAAATACAATTATTACTAAAAGAAAGACCAGTGAATACAGTACAACAGCCAGGCTACATCTACATCTGCGAGAACTCAGCACTTCATGAAGGGGGTAAGATAGAAGCCATGGCCCAGCGGGACCCAAGCACTCCCCCAACCCCAGCTCCCAGGTAGGAGGAAAGGAGTTGGAGCAGAGAGGGAGTGGAAGCACAGGACTGCTAAATAACCAGCCCTAGTCATCTGCACTGGGAGCACAGACACACATTGCATGGTGTGCTGGATATTAGGGAAATGGAAAAGTAAAACCTGTGAGCGGGTCCCCACAGCTGGCTCCCCTGGGACAAAAGAAAAGCGAGTGCTTTTTGAAAGTCTTAAAGGGACAGGCACCTCGTAGCTGGATGGAAGCATCCCAGCACACTCAACCCAGCAGGCTGGGAATTCTGAGGAACTTCGGGTGCCCCAGCCTCCTGGGTGGCAACACACCCCTGAAGCCCCTCACAGTGATAGGCAGCCTGCCAGTCATTCCCCCTGCTGGCGTGGCTCTTACACAGTGGACAAGCACCCTGAGAGGTGCCACTCATGCCCATGGAAGTGGAGCAGCTGGAGAGCAGCCATGCCCACAGCAACCACCCAGAATCTACTCCTGGCACGCAGCCACGCAGGCAAGACCCAGAGGCCACCACTGTTGCTCAGCTGCCTGGTGCAGGCAGAGGAAAAAGGGGCAAGGTGTGAAGGAGTGCTGTTCCTGCAGGAGAGCACACCTAGCGTGCCTGCCACTCCCCACAGAGCTCTGGGCTGCCCTGACAGTGACTCCACACATGGCAGCTCAGGGGATTAACCCGGAGACTGCTCCACATGTGTGGGTAACCAACACAGGCAGCGGAGAAGGGCAAGGTGACCAACAAGCAGGAAAGGACTTTGTTCTCCCAGCTGACACACGCGCTACCTGCCTACAGCTACCGCTATCGCCATGAAGAGGCAGAAGAATTTGCTCCAGCCCAGAATTACCCAGACAACCCCCAAGAGAGGGCCTGGGGACATAGATTTAATCAATCTTCCTGAAAAAGAATTCAAAATAAAGGTCATAACCATGCTGATGGACCTGCAGAGAAATATGCAAGAGATAAAGGATCAAGTTGGGAGGGAGAATACAGAAATAATACAATCTCTGGAAGGACTTAAGAGCAGACTGGATGAGATGCAAGAGGCCGTTAATGGAATAGAATTCAGAGAACAGGAACACAGGGAAGCTGAGACAGAGAGAGATAAAAGGATCCCCAGGAATGAAAGAATATTAAGAGAACTGTGTGACCAATCCAAATGGAACAATATTTGCATTATAGGAGTACCAGAGGAAGAAGAGAGAGAAAAAGGGATAGAAAGTGTCTTTGAAGAAATAATTGCTGAAAACTTCCCCAAATTGGGGGAGGAAATAGTCTCCCAGACCATGGAAGCCCACAGAACCCCCAACACAAGGTACCCAAGGAGGACAACACCAAGACATATAATAATTAAAATGGCAAGGATCAAAGACAAGGACAGAGCATTAAAGGCAGCCAGAGAGAGAAAAAAGGTCACCTACAAAGGAAAACCCATCAGGCTATCATCAAACTTCTCAACAGAAACCTTATAGGTCAAAAGAGAATGGCATGATATATTTAAGGCAATGAAATAGAAGGGCCTTGAACCAAGAATACTGTATCCAGCATGATTATCATTCAAATATGAAGGAGGGATTAAACAATTCCCAGACAAGCAAAAGTTGAGAGAATTTGCCTCCCACAAACCACCTCTACAGGATATTTTAAAGGGACTGCTCTAAATGGAAGCACTCCTCAGGCTAAATAGATGTCAACAGAGAAAATAAAATCACAACAAAGAAAACAGGCCAACCAAATACTAACTAAAGGCAAAAAGTGAAATCAACTACTCACAAAAGCAGTCAAAGGAAACACAAAAGAGTACAGAATAAAACACTTAACATATAAAGAATAGAGGAGGAGGAATAAGAAGGGAGAGAAATAAAGAATCATCAGACTGTCTATAATATCTTAATAAGAGAGTTAGACAGTAAGATAGTAGAGAAGCTACCCTTAAACCTTCAGTAACTACGAATCTAAAGCCTGCAATGGCAATAAGTACATGTCTTTCAATAATCACCCTAAATGTAAATGGACTGAATGCACCAATCAAAAGACACAGAGTAATAGAATGGATAAAAAAGCAAGACCCATCTATATGCTGCTTACAAGGGAGACACCTCAAACCCAAAGACATAGACAGACTAAAAGTCAAGGGATGGAAAAAGATATTTCATGCAAACAATAGGGAGAAAAAAACAGGTGTTAAAGTACTGGTATCAGACAAAATAGACTTCAAAACAAAGAAAGTAACAAGAGATAAAGAAGGACATTACATAATGATAAAGGGGTCAGTTCAACAAGAGGATATAACCATTATAACTATATATGCACCCAATACAGGAGCACCAGCATATGTGAAACAAATACTAACAGAATTAAAGGAGGAAATAGAATGCAATGCATTCATTGTAGGAGACTTTAACACACCACTCACTCCAAAGGACAGATCCACCAGACAGAAAATAAGTAAGGACACAGAGGCACTGAACAACACACTAGAACAGATGGGTTTAACAGACATCTACAGAACTCTACACCCAAAAGCAGCAGGATACACATTCTTCTCAAGTGCACATGGAACATTTTCCAGAATAGACCACATACTAGGCCACAAAAAGAGCCTCAGTAAATTAAAAAAGATTGAAATTCTACCAACCAACTTCTCAGACCACAAGGCATTAAACTGGCCACAAAAAGAGCCTCAGTAAATTAAAAAAGATTGAAATTCTACCAACCAACTTCTCAGACCACAAGGCATTAAACTATAAATAAATTGTACAAAGAAAACAAAAAGGCTCACAAACACATGGAGGCTTAACAACATGCCCCTAAATAATCAATGAATCAATGACCAAATTAAAACAGAGATCAAGCAATATATGGAGACAAATGACAACAACAGCACAAAGCCCCAACTTCTGTGGGATGCAGTGAAGGCAGTTGTAAGAGGAAAGCATATAGCAATCCAGGCCTATTTAAGAAGGAAGAACAAACCCAAATGAATAGTCTAAAGTCACAATTATTGAAACTGGAAAAAGAAGAACAAATGAGGCCTGAAGACAGCAGAAGGAGGGACATAATAAAGATCAGAGAAGAAATAAATAAAATAGAGAAGAATTCTGACATGAATATTGAACTTCTGCCTCCTTGCACAGTCTGACACTGTTTGCACACTTTATGTGGGTACCCTCTCTCCATTTAAATTAATGATTGATAACACCTTGGATATATTTGGTTCCTTTAATAAAATGCTTGCTGTGGGGACACTCCTTGATGTTATGAAACATTTCCTGGATACATGTAGAGCTTTCTTTTAGAAAGAAATGTTTTGACTTTCAAGGTGGTGCCACAAAAAGTGACCTCTGAACCTTCACATCTTTTTGTTATGTTGGTTTTTTTTCAAAACGGTTCACACTAATGATCCATCTATAGTGTCCTATTTGTATTATAACAACACTTACTTTCTTGGGTTTGCAAATCATGTTCCCACTAGTTTGCATTAATTTTAGGGAGGTCCGGAGAAGAAGGGCCTGTAAATCTAGCAGGACAAACTTTTGTTATGTGATGCACATAACCATCCTTCTAGGCATGTCTGAGAATCAGCTCCTAAGGTCCAGGCAATGTGGCTCCTGTCTGCCTGCAGCCATCCTCCAGCTGGAAAAGCATGGGACAGGCACAGGGAGATTTTTCCTGTTTTCTGTGACCTATGTTCTAGGAAACCAGGGAAGCGGGGGAGAGGAAGTTTCTAATGATGACTCATTTTCAAAGCAGGCAAATAAAAATGCTAATAGTATAAGAACAATAATTAAATTATGCCAGCCTTAGTATCACTAAAAAGGTTTGTGTTCAAAGGATATCAAAACATTTTCAGAACTTCGAATGGGGCTTCTGGTCTGAAGCTGTTACTTGATCATACTGAGACCCTAAAATGGTAGTTTCATAATCTATAACCTTAAGACTGACAAATTCAATCTAATTATATTTATGCACAGATCAAAGATCTAGCTTATGACAGGAGTATGCAGCAGAATGAAGGCCTAGTGCCAAAATGACCATGTCAGGTGGGTGAATACCTGTGGGGCTGCCACCCCTCTGGGAGGGGAAGGGAGGAAGACAGGCATCGTGGCAGGGCCAGCCCGGAAGCTCCCAGTGTTTCACTTGGGTGAAAAACTCCAAAAGTTTTTAAGAAAGTTTTAGCTGCAAGTAGAATTGCATCTTTCAAAGTTATTTCAGTATCAGGAAGTAGAATCTCTCTGGGTTTATCTTCTCATAACTCTGCAATTTAGTGATATCCACAGAGTAATACTGCACCCAATGTGTAGCTCAGCCTTGGGGAAAGCTAGATTCTGAATGCATCTGGAAAATGTTACAAATTTCAAGTGAGTGCAAGCTGAGATACGTTCTATGAATTGAGGATTGTGGGATGCCCCAGTGTGTATATGGATTTTTTTAAAGCCCGAGAAGGTCATCTGAATTGAGGCGAGCTGCGTAGGTTCTATATTCTGCTGACTTTGGCGACCCTCACGTTTCTGAGGTGGATGAGTTTAGGCCAGCAACCCGGCTGACCTTCTCTGCACTTCCCCCTGAACTCATAGATTTTCAGGGGCAACAGAGACCTGTAGTCTGACTGCCCCCCACCTTTAGGAAGACATGGCCTGATTGTCTCATTTTATAGATCAGAGGAGACCAGGACCTGAGAGAACTGGTGACTTTGTGACAATTGAGCAGCAGATAAAGCCCAGGCTATGTCTGCTGCCACTCGGCCCCTTGCATTGCACCCTGCCTGCCTTGACGTGCTCCTGGTCCACTGGAGACTGGACCGGGGGCGTGAGCCCGAGCTGCAGGTGCCCATCGTGTTCCTTTAATGCCCCAACAGCTGCTTTGCTGCACAGCTGGGATTACCAAGGAAAGTGATCCCAGGCAGCCAGCTTTGATTACCCAAACCACAGCAAGGACGCTTGGGAGCAGAAGTAGTGATGGTGTGCAGACTCTCACATCGCCGGTTGGAAAGTCTGCCTCTCATTTCCTTTAAGACTCTGCAACTGTAAATGAAGATAAAAGGGGAACATAGTCTTCCAAGTCCTGCCAGGCAGTCTGACTACGCCCTCCTGTCCATGTCCGCCCATGCTCCTCCCAGCGAGACTGCAGTAGGCCAGTTAGGCAGCCCTGTCCAAACTTAAACCTCTTGCAGTTTGGGTAGTTAGACTGGCTCAGGACTTCTACCCAGTTTGTTTTTAAATGTCATTTCCACGAGCATTTTCTAAAACACCTAATGGATACCCAGTTGTGATGCTGGCCGGGTTCAGACGGACCAGTAAGATGAATCTGTGGCCTGTTCCCCTTCTCACTTGTGTGAAGCTGTCTTTTGCTTTCCCCCAACCTTCTATCGCATGCCTCCTGTTTCCTGTTTTTTAAACAATGTGTTGTTTCTCTACTTGAAAGAGCAATCCATCCTAATGATAAAGCATTCAGAGTACAAAGAAGAAAAAGTGACGGTATAAACTTACCATCAGAAATTATTGGTGTTCATGTGTATCCTTGCAGAGTATTTAGATATATATCTGCAAATGTTTTTAATAATAACTGTCTTATGGGCATTTTTTGTACCTTTTCCCTACTTAATAATGAAGAAAAATTTCTTTGATCATTAAATAATTTTGAAACAATTCCATAACATCAGTAAATTGTGATTTATTTAACCCTCTATTGGACTTTCAGATCGTTTCTGTTTTAAAATGACACAGTGTATGTTTCCATACTGTCATTTCCTTAAGTTAAATCCCTCACAGTGGAATTGCTGGGACAAAGGGAGCATGTAATTTTCAGGTTTTTAATAAATCTTGTTAACTTGTCACTCGGCAGGATTCACCAATTTAGGCACCTGCCATTCGAGAATTGTTCTCTGTTATGATCTTTTCACTTCTGTGATTGCTAGGAGGTGGAACATTTTCTTCATACACTTATTGCCACTTTCCGTTCACTGCTCACTCCCACCCCAACTTTCTGGTCTTCTACTTTATTGCCTGTGACATTTGGCACTTGGGTATGATTTTTGTTTTTTTTAAAGTTTTGATGTGTATGGTCAAATTACCCTCCAGAAAACATCTATGAATTTACATCCTGATTGGCAGTTTGTGTGTTTCATTAAAGCCCTTTCAGTAGCACTGTTTTAATTGTGGTGATACCCCTCTGAACTACAAAAATATGCTTTATATCTGGTGTATGTTAATGCCATCATTTTTATAGATATGATTGCTGTGTGTTAAAACCTCACAGACTGTACACAGGACGGACAGAGAAAAAGGAGGGAGAGAGGGAGCTTTGCAGGAAAGAAGCAGGAAGGATGTAGTGGAGACTGCCCGTGGTTGTGTGAGATTGCTGAGTGAGAGGAAGTATAAGTAGAAAGGAAGATGCTGACCGGGAATGGATATAAAGGAGGGTGGATGACTAGGGAGAGGGTACAGAGTGTGTGAATCTGCTCAGCCGGCTGTAACCGAGAAGCACAGGCTGGGAGTTTAAACAGTAGATATTTATTTTCTCACAGCTCTGGAGGTGGACATCCAGCATCCAGGCGTGAGCAGCTCTGGTTCCTTCTGAGGCTTTCCCTCTTGGCTTTTAGATGACCATCCTCCCTCTGTGACTTCACATGGTCATCCCTCTGTACCTGTCTGTGTCCAGATTTCCTTTCCTTATAAGGACACCAGTTGTACTACTGGATTAGGGTGATCCTCATGCCCTGCTTTTACCTTAATTACCTTTTTAAAGACCCTATCTCTGAATAGTTACATTCTGAGGTCCTGCGGGTTAAGACTTTCACATATGAATATGGGAGGGGGCACAGTTCAGCCCAACACCAATATAAAGATGAGCACTGTGGGCAGCCAATCAGGTGTAGCTGGGAAGGGATCCATGTGTACCTGGTTATGGCTGCAGGATGTTGCACCTCAGCTTATATTTTCTTACTATATCTTATTCCTATCTTTTTGTGATGAATTCTTCTACAAGCTTTACCTCCCAGGAGGTACACAGTGGTTGGTCCTCTGGCATCGCCACTGGACCATCTCTACCTGGTTATGGCATGTAGCCACCAAATCAGTATTGACCAGTGCAAAAGTACAGTTCCCCAAAACAGCATGACTTGCTTTCAATTTCTTATACCACATGGTACTTAATAAGGAAATGCAACAACTTAATAAAGAAACAGAGCATCCATTTGTGTTGACACTGATGATAACTGATCTTCACTGACTAAACTTCCTCACACTTTAATGAGATTGTTTCCAGGATGCTGAATGGCTGGCTGACTGTGAACTTATGGAGATGGCTTTTTATGGTGGAGGGGTGTGCCACAGGAGAGAGCAACCGCCTTGCTTGGCAGAGTTAGAGTTGGAAGAAAGGGACCACCTACAGCTTCTTGGAAGATGTCACCTAACTCCTGTAACCTGGGTTTATCTCTTCAATGGAGATGTTTTCCCTTTATGTGTATTCTGCTTATTCTGTTTAAAAGAACTTAGCATAGTACTTCTGTCATAGTAGATGCTTAATAAATGGCTACAGAGACCACAGGTGGCCCTCTGTGAGTGATGCCCTCATCAATGTTATAAAAGAGAACTTGTTTCCATTTTGTCTTCTGTGGGGGAATTGAGGGTCCAGTAGTGAAGGGTTAGTGCAAATCCATGCACTCAATAAGAACAAGTTAAATGGTAATTGAGCACTGAGTGTAAGGAGATGCTACAAGAGCACTTTAAAAATTTTGGGTGTTTGGATTAGGAGAGGACCTGGAGAGAGTAAATGATACCACCTTTCAAATATTTAGATGTTTATACCAATAGGTTCTGATTAAATTGACAGAGAGAGATGGTATATGTTTACATATTGTGCTTTGTAAATTAATATTCAAGACATCAGTTTCATATGTGGAAGGGTAGTGGTACACAGTGACCTTTAAAAACACATAGCTAATTGTATCACTGGTAGTTAAGCACGAATATATTTCATTATATGAAAGTGACACAAGAGGGCAGCTGTGTACTATTTCTGAATACCTTTCACTACAATGTATTAGGCTCCAATTGAATATGTGAATAATTAGCAGGACAGGAAATTGTCTTTTATAAACTTCTTATTGTACAGATGAAGTAAAATTATTTAGAAACAAGCTAATTCTTCAGACCACTCAAATCCTTCATGGCCCTCCTGATTAGCCATAGCCTCTACATTACATATATAGCTCTATATATAGCTCCCTGGTGAGGTCTTGAGGACCACTGGACTGATCTGAGGGTGAGGTGGGAGAATGGGTGGAGGTTCTCATAAATCAGGGGACATTCTGGTCCCTTTGGGGTGCACATATGTTGGACTGAAACATGTGTTCTCTGCATCAGAATTTAGCAATCCCGTGGGATTGACAGGAATGTGTCAGCTCCCGTGTTTTCACACAGATCCTGGAAGGTTGCTTACTTCAGGCACCTTTGGTTGGCGGCCTTAGAGCTCACAGCAGGTGAATATCCTGCCTGTACCTGGGGTTCTGCCAGAGCAGGGGTATGGCCTCTAGACGGGTCCCTGCCTGGTGATGAGGTCCTGGGCACCAGGACAATGCACCCTGAGGCCGCCTGGACTGTTCCATGTTGGCACTCCAGCCAGTTTAAGGGTTTTGCAGTTGTGTGGGAGCAGTAGGAGAGAGGGCTGTGTCTCAGCACAGGTGGGAAATGGAGTTGCACTGGGTCTTCTGTGCTTAGCAAAGATAGCTTTGGTTTTGGAAGGACACATCTGCCTGTGAAAATGGGCAACTACAAAAAGCACAGAGCCTTTCCCAAACCAAATGCAGTAGATCACTGTTACCTAAATCATGTCAATAAACCTCTATTCATTACACATATGCGGCACAGTCCAGTTCATGGTGGGTGCAGAGAAGCCATACAGGGTCTTCTGACAAGAGTGGAGTTGACTGGGGGCAGGTGGACGGGGTGGGGTGTGTTGAAGACCCTCAGTCACTGGACACAGTATGTTCCCAGGGAGCAGTGCTTTGGCCAGGGAGTCATTAGTTTGTGCCAGCAGGTGTGCTGGTCTGACAAACTTTTTTCTTTTTTCTGCAGCGGGGCCCATGCAAATCTAGGTGAACTCTAGCAAGACAAGCTGGTGTTGGGTGTCTGGCCTACAACTGCCCACCAGGGTTCACTGACCCAGAGGGGCCAGAAGCATGCTCCTCACCCACCTCGGGGGTGACCCATAAACACACCACAACAGCCCTGTGTTTGACCATCCCCCCAACCAAGGCCCTGCCTTCTCCCTGTGGGGCACCAATCCAACTTGAGAGGTTATGGGCAGGGAGGGAAGCCGGAGATGGGTGTGGGAAGAGGGCACCCCAGCCGCAGACCTGCAAGGCGGGTGTTTACAGGTCTCACAGCTCATTCCTCGCCTCAGCCTCCTGAGGAGGCCGGCCCCCTGTCCAGCGAGCCCACCCCAGGACGTGGGCGGGCTCCTTTCAGCATCCTTGGGCGGCAGGAGGGGTGGGGGCTCTGCTGCAGAGCCAGAATCCCTGGACTGCCTGTGACTATGACCTGGGGCCTGTGATGATGGCCCGGGCAGGGGCCTCCGGATAGGCCTGGTGTCTGCTTCCTGGACAGTCTTCCTGGCCCACTATCTGCCCCACCCCCCACAACCTGCCCTCTCCACCCAAATGCCGCCTGAGGTCAGGAGCAAGTAATACCCACCCCATCCCCTGCCACCCCCGGGGAGCCTGGGAGAAGACCCTGGAGGTGCTGGTGTGTCTCACAGTCACACAGCATGTGTGACTTCATGATCATAATTCCCGTTCCTATTCAAGCATTAGGGGCAGGACATAAGTCCAGAAGTTCAAGCTGGATATTTAAAATGGGCATGGTGTGTGGGGGGTTCCAGTGAGAGGTGACCAAGCTCTGAAACTGAGAAAACAGGGAAAGCGTCCAGGTTGGAGAGTGAACCACGCCACGTGAGCCTGGATGCAGTTGTTGACTCCAAGGCAGGAAGCACTATGCTTTCTGTGTTGGGTTAAAACACTTTTCCTGGTAAGGAAAGAACATTCCTACAGCTGCTGGTTCTCTTGAGAGTCTCGGAATTCTAAGTCAGTAGAATAATCTATAGAATAAAGGACTGGAGGTGCAGAGCAAGCCTTGATTCGTGTCATGAGTTTACGTCTTCAGGTGCAGCCAAGTTTCCTCCCACGGTGCTGGGGGAATTTAGATAAATAATCGGGGAGTCATCTAAAAAATCCTGTACAACAAGAGAGGAACCAGAAATTGATGACAAGTAAATGTCACAATTTTGAAAAGGGGTGGACTCTAGCGTTTGGTCAAATTTCAGAACGAATTTTAAGCAGATGTTTTGTGAGCACTTTGAAAGGAATGTGTTGACTGCTGAAAGACGTGGAGCCACCAGGGACAAGTCATGCCAAACTAACCTCATGTCCTTTTGTGAAAGCATTTCACTGTGCGGCAAGATGGGGCGAGTAACATAGGCCTAGTGTTTCTCAGGTAAACATTTGACAAGATCTGTCAAGATACCACCATGGATAATATGGCAAAATACACATAGTATGACAGTGCTCTTGGCTGGTTGAGACCCGTTTGAAGACTCTGGGCTCAGAATGGAAGAAAAAAAGGTGGGGTGAACAGTGACATTCGGTGAGTGTCCGTGTTGCCTCTTGCAGATTCTTACGGGAGTACTGAGAAGGCACAGGAAATCAGAAAACTGGGTTTAGGACTGCTTCCGCATTAGTGCTGGTACCTGGGGGGATTTCCACTGAATTCATGGCCGATAAAAATGACCATCAGTGATCTGTGAATGAGTGCCCACGTGTAGGTAGGAAGACCTGTTCTTCTCCTCCCCTGTTCAGTCTCTGCCTTAGAAATGTGGGATCTATAAAAGTAGGAAACTGGTCATCTAGCCCCTCTGCACAGGAACAAAGGCTCCAGTTACCAGAACAACAAATCCTGGGAGTAATTCTAGCAAGAAATAAGCAGATCTCGAAGAAGAAAGTTACAGAGCTTTGCAGAGCCATGTGAAAGAATATGAATAAATGGAAAACCCCATCCCTGAGTGGGAAGATTAAACATTGTAGATAAGTTAATTCTTCCATAAATAATTATAAGTTTAATAGATCCTAACAAAATCATGAAATTATTTTTTGGATTTGATAAAAAGATTCTGCGTGAATCTAGAACAAATAAACAGTAAAGAAAACTGTTCCTAGTGTATTTGGAAATTTGTGTGTGACAAACCGGTGAAGAATGGAGGGATTAGTTAACAAAAAAAATAGTTTAAAAAAATCAAATTAGAGCCTGTTGTGTGCCATACCAAAATAAATGCTGGAAGATGTAAACATAAACTATTAAAAGGTAATTGTAAGATTTTTCTTTTTTAGCTTGTTAATATCATGGGTTCCTGCATATTGAGCCAGACTTGCATAAATCCCACTCAGTTGTGGCGTGTAAACCTTCTTATATGTTGATAAGATTTTTCTCATTTTTCTGTTTTGTTGTTGTTTGTTTGTTTTTCTACAGTAAAGAGAAATCAACAGAAGGAGGCCTTTTCTCTGACCACTGGTCTAAATTTATCCTACCTGTGACATAAAGCTTAGAAAGTATAGCATATGTGGCATACCCAAGACATTGTAAGCCTCACTGAATGTTTTGTCTTCCATGCCTTTCCCACCATATAAATAAAGAAATGAGTGAAAATAGAAATACAAAATAAAGAAATACAGAGAAGAAAATCTTTTCAAGTTCTTCCTGTCAGCAATGAAGAATTACATTGTATTCTTAAATTTTGTTTTTCTTAGACTCCAGCAAACTGGAATATATCCAGAAGAAAATACTCAAGGTAAAGAGCAGGCCTAGAAACCACATTACATGGGGAACAGTGAGCTGCAGGAGTGTGCTGCATTTGCTGTTTTTAAAGTAAGTGAGCCTCTGACCAGGGGTTGGAAATCTCTGGCAGAGGAATCCTGTAGTCCCTCCTGTTCCGATGGGATTGGAACAGGGAATTCACCAAGGCACTTGCAGGGTTTGGATGGGGCACTCATCTGCAACCCAGACTGGATGAGGAGGGGTTGGACCACCAGAGGGCCACCATGTGCAGGGGCCCCGTGTGGGTTCCCTGTGTCTGCCAGGGAGTCGTGGGGTCTGAAGAGGGTGCCAGGGGCTGTTGAGGGAGGGCTTGGTGTGGCAGGACAATGCTTGTTTCTTCTGTGGGGTCCTGGGCAAGGCAACTTTTCAAAAAAGGATTTGTGGCTTAAAATTTTTGAAAGGGGGGTAATCATTTTGGGGACTTAAAACCTATAGTTGAGACTATGAATGAAGCCCCCGTTTCCACTGCAGTCTGTTCAGTTGCCAGCTCTGGATGTACCAAGTCTGTCTGAACTGACTCCCAACCTACCCTCAGCCTGCTGAGGAAGGAGTTAGAGCCCCCAGCCCTAGCTGGAGCACAGAGGTTGAACGCAGCAGGAGAGGGGTCCGTCTGAAGGAGGCACGTCAGCTGCCTCCCTGGGTGCCTGTCCAGATCCACAGGCAAGGGACTCTGTGTAGGGCAGCAGGCAAGTCCATGTGTCTGTTGCTGTTAGTGGTAATACTTCACCACAGCGGCTGGAACAGCTGAAACGAGATTCAAAAAAACAGTTTTCAAATGGATGGCCTCTAGTTTATTCTTATTCAAGTGACAGACACTGGGGGATGCCTGTGACCTGTGATGGCCCCCTCACCTTGAGGGGCCCCTGTGCCTAAATAGCTGCAACCTCAACTGGCACTGTATCCCTGGGAAAGTTCTTTTCCTTCCGTTCTTCCCTCCACACTTACACACCCTGTGGCCTAGCCATCCAAGTGACTTGCAATTATCAGGAGATATGATCTCCTCCCTCAGCGTGCTTTCTGCTCCAAAAGCCTCTCCCTCCCCTTGAGTGCGGCCGAACTGCACTTGTCACACCGGCACCTTGTCTGTCTCCCCTGCTGGGCTCTGACAGCTTTCTGCTAGTATGGTTTTTGCCACTTTATCCCAGTGATAGCCTGGCACCCAGAAGGTGATTAAAAATGTTTCTTGATGGATTGAGTTGATTCTCCAGCCCACCAGGAAGCTTCATAAAGCTTGAACACCCTTTTCCCTCAGAGATGTTTCCTCACTGCAAGGGGCGCCGATCTAAATACTGCAGAAACCTCAGGAGCCATCTCAGGGCTCCGGGTGGTCATGAGCTGGCTTGACAGACCAGGGTGTCCATCCACAGCCAGCCAAGTGTAGAGAAAATGCCAGAAAGGGTGTCTGGAGACTTGGGCCCTGGTTTCAGCTTTGTCTCCAGCTTACTGTGTGACTCTGAACAAGTCCCCTAACCTTTCTGTTCCTAGAGTAACCTTATAGTAAGTTAGTGAGGGCACACTCTGGTAGCTGTGTGGAAGGTTCCGGGAGAAAACAAGAAAGAAGGTTCTGGGAGAAAACATTGTAGGTGTGAAGGGAGATGTCCTTTTTCTCTGGCCTCTTATGGAGGGAGTTCCATTTGGAGCTCACTGGAGGACCATTTCTGGCCTTTCCTTGCCTCCTCCTGTCACCTACAAAGATGGAGAAGGGACCTTTCGCTGGGAGGAGGGGCAGAGCTTGCTCAGCTCAGCCCAGCCTGGGCTTGGGGACTCAGTCTGCTGCAGGGGGCATGAACTCGCGTGCTGCAGGGGGCATGAACTCTGGTGCGCTCTGCATCTGCCACCCTCCTCCACCCAGAGGCTGCCTTGTGGCGTGGCCTGGAGTAGGTTGCTGCTTGTGATTAGGTGGGTGCTAGGACCCAATGTTTGTGTTCCCCAAATTCATACGTTGAAATCTTAATCCCCATTGTAGTGGGATTTGGAGGTGGGCCGTTGGGAAGTGATTAGGGATGAGTTAAGTCATGAGGGTGTAGCTCCAACTGATGGGGTTAATTCTCTTATTAAAAGAGCAAGAAATACAAAGATTTCTTTCTGTGTATGCTCACCAAGGAAAGCCCACACGGACATGATCAGGAGAGAGCCCTCCCCAAGACCCTGACCAGGCCAGCTCCCTGATCTCAGACCTCCAGCCTCCAAAATTGTGAGAAATTAAGTTTGTGGTTCGAGCCACCAGCATGTGGTGGTGGTGCAGCCTCCCAAGCTAATGGGACCGTGGGGCGGTGTGCCTGATGGAAGGGCCTGGGGAAGCCCGTTTGGGTACTGCTCTATAGCCACACCACCCAGTCACCTTTATCAGTAGTAAACCTGGGATCCAATCTCAGTCTTCTCACTGCTCTGTGTAGACACCCTAGAAAATAAGAAGAGTTGTATAGCTCAGCTTTGTAAGGAGTGTGGTGCGGTCAAAGCCGCTCTAGTTTGGATTGACTGGGCCCCGTGTCTAGGCCAGGCTCTAAAGCTCAGTGCCTCTGCTTTCTTGGCCAAGTCCAGGCCCCACTCTTTCTTCTTTGGTCAGAAATTCCAGTTTTAACAGGCTGGGCACTAAAAAATACAATGTGGCTTCTCTTGAAGCTGAAAGCTTTGTATAGAACGTCTAAGAAAGCTTCTGAAGGAGGTGACAGATGGCCGTTGGGGCCTCTTTTGCTCCTATCTTCCCTCCTGCTCCCTTGGATTGTGGAATACTGGCTGGAGCCCAGCAGCCAGCAAAGACCAAGAAACCATATTAACAATGGCAACCATATGCAAAGGTTGGGAGAAAGACAGAAGGACCCTGGGTTGTCAATGACATAGTAGAGCTGCCACACAAACTCTAAATTGCCTGCCTCCATATCTTTTTTATGTGAAAAAGAAATGAAAGAAGTCACTGTTACTTTTGGCCTTTGTTGCCAGTAGTTGAATGAAATTTCAAAATAATACAACCCATTTGGCTTTCTCTTGTAAACGATAAATCCTTTAGCAGGATGGAGTGTGTAAACCTGTCGAGTGGCATAGTCCACAGAGCTCATCTTCAGAACAGAAAGGTTTAATTCATACCCAGAAATCTGTTTGGAGGTGTGAGAAAATGAAGTGCTCCTTCATTTTTGGACACTAGTGGCATTGTAGAACTGGAGATTCTCTGCTTTGATTGACCTCAGCCATCCATTAAATACTGCAGCCAGCCCAACCTGAATGTTTTTCCAGACATCTTTAATAGTTAACAACTGTGGATCTGAACAAAACCTGTTGGCCAAAAATTCTTTCAGGCTGACAGAATGGATGGGTCCTTGCCAAACATGAAGTAACACTTAGTCCTTTCCAATGTGCAGTATGAAGTGTTAGTAAGGACCTCATGTGTTTTACACACTTATGGAGTGAGTTGTGACAGGAAACTAGATATTCAGCGACACCAAGCAAGTGACATTCCTCCATAAGCATATCAAGATGCTTTTACAAAGCTCCTGGCTATCATAAAAGCAAGGTTTTCCATGAAGAGTGCTGCAATATTTCTTCCACATTACTCTCGATGGTAACCAGCATTGTGGACAGTTGTCTGGACTTGGCACTGGGAGTCCTGGCTTTGAACTTCAGTTTTTCCAAGTAGCTCTATGACTCTGGACTAGCCGTTTAGTTTCTAAGCTTCTGTTTCCTTTAATGTAGAATTGGGATATTAATATTTATCTCACAAAGCTACTGTAGGGACTAAATAATATAATTTAGGTGAAATCCATGGCATAGGGCCCAGGGAGAGAAAGGTGCCATTTAATAAGCACTGTATTGAATCTGAGTCACCAGATTGGTTTTCTGGAATCTAAACATTCATCCTAGATCATTTGAAGTATTGAGTAGGTATGTTGTGGTGCAGTCAGACCTCACTAAGACAGCTAATGTTCAAATCAATGAAACTCCCTTGCTGTTGGTGAATGAAGGGGGTAACTGGTGGTGTTGGGGTGATGTGAGCATGGCTCTGGGGATGACTTACTGACCACTTCAGCTGGGGTATGTGTGACTAATAGTGTGAAGGACAGGATTGGAATTAAATCTGAAGTTTGACAAATTTAATAATGAACAAGAGATTGCCATTCACTTAGGGAGGGAAAACCGACTCCACGGTGCCCCATGAGGGAGGCAGGCTCTTTGCTGGATGGTAGCAGCTCAGAGGGGTGCATTAGTGTGGTCAGCTGAAGGCAGCAGCAGAAAGGGCTTCGGAGCTTTTCAGCCCAGGTAAGAGCACAGCTCTGCTTCCTGCATGGGGATTTTTATGGAGGGCATGGAGAAGTTCCAGGTGAAAACTACAGGAACGCTGAGGCCTCACGTCTGCATACCTCCTCACCAGGGTCTCTCACTGGGTCCTTGAAGCAATTCCTGTGTGTGGCCATGGCAGGCACCCTTGCCATCTTTTTAAGAGTGGGTGGGCTGAGGAAAAGCACAGTTAAGCAGAGGATTATTTGAAGCTGCACTGAACCAGTTAGGAGACAAGACCACAATGCCTCACACTTAACTGGTGTTCAGTAAATGGCCACTGTTAGTATTGCTGAAATGGGGGGAGGGGCTGGGGTTCTTCCCCTGGAAATGAGGGCATCCATGTGACTCAGTCATACTCTTTGAGGACATGTGGCGGAAGTTGGCCAGCTGCTCTCCATCTTTTCCAAAGACCGAACAAGAGGAAATGTTTCAGCTCCATGTGGAATCTGTGCATGTACTCTGAAGTGAGCTCTCTCCTTAAAAAAAAAAAAATGCCCAGGATGCAAGCTTGGCCAAATCAGTCAATAAAAAAAATTAAATTAATGGCAGCAAGAGGATGTTCAGAGAAAAGCTAACACAATATGTACCGTGGAAACAGCATGTTTGCCTCAAACTCCACCCAGGTAAGGAACTTTTTAAAAGTGGGGCATTCTCATCTATCTTGCCACCACCCCCTCCCCCAGCCCCTAATGAGTAAGTACAGAAGGGACTACAGCCTGCCTTAGCGCAAGGAAGCCATCCACAGGGAGGCAGTATTCCCCTTGCCTGATGATTCGATGATTTCCAGCTGGGCGCCACAGCCCCGGGTGGCCATAATTAACACCTGTCATCCCCACATGCTGACCCTCAGCTGGGAACCTCAGAGAGCACACCCAAGGCCCTGCATCATGACTCAGTCACCTGGTTTGTTGGCATTGCTTTTGCATTGTCTCAGACCTCTGAGCCCTGGATCCTGCAGCCCTTTGTGGTTATTCTCTCCCTTTCCCTCTCCCTTTGCTCCCTTGCCCACATCTCCCCACTTGCTCTCCTAGACCCACTGCATCATCAAGATCAGCGCTTCACAGTCGCTCCTCACCAGCAGGTCTGGGCGGGGTCTGAGACTCAGTATCGCTAGCAAGGTCCTTGGTGCTGTGCCTGCTGCTGGTCCTTGAACCAGATCTTCAGTTGCAAGGATCTGAAGATCTTCTTGGAAAAAGAGCCAATTTCCTTGCTTTGTATCCTCTGGCCTGTTCAGAGTCATGACATCAAGGCTCATGAGTGATGAGAATATAGGAACAAAATTAGACAAAATTAGATTGATGTGATCCTTGCTTCTGAGATTTATTGAGCACTGAAGAAGCAAGCAGAGTCGCATCCCATCTTGAGAAACTTTCAAAATTCCCTCTCTCTCCTGCAGCTGGGGTAAGTGTTGACCTGGGGACTCGAGTTCAGGGAAAGAAATTAAAACTTCTTTGAGCTTTTATGCCGTGGAATCCAGGACAGGATGGCGAGTAGGAACTGAACCCCCAAGTGATTGAATCATTGTTTGGTCCGCCTCAGTTTTTCTTTCTTTCTTTTGTCTTTTGGCCCCAAACGCTAAAAATTCTCAACCACAGTAACATCTCTGAACTGTCTCCGTTTCAAAGCAAAGTTCCAACAGGGGATCCCTTCCACACACACATAGATTTCATCATCATAATGATTTTCCTGTTCTATGTGCAGTGAACCAAGAGAGCCTTCAAAAACCGTTTACCAATAAGGCATTTTCACCCTGAAATACTCATTTAAGTAATTCAGCTACCTACCCCAGGTTCATGATAAATTACTTAGATAATTGCTTTAATTCTCTGCTTCATTTTGCTAATGCAGAACTGGCCTTTGCTTATAGATTTATTGCCAACTTTATGTTTTTCAGGGAACAAAAATGGCTAAGGGCTGATTGTTCCGCTAAAGTTTACTGCTGAGACATTAGAAATAACTACATGTCCTTATATCCTATTAAAATCTTGTTTGTGGGTCTGATTATTAGACACAGTGGAGATGACTCCCATATGGGAGTGGATGGTAAGGGAAGGAAATCCCCAAAATCCCTCTACAAAATTAATGTATAGAACTCCAAATCTTATTATTATTAAATATTGCCTTTCAGTTAGGCCATCACATTTAATTTTTCCAAAAAACAATGTAGTACATGTTTTCGAAAAACTTACTAAATAGATGATGCATAAGGAATGTCTCCTTTAGCATGACTCAGTGCCTCATAAATGCTCACTAAATACAGCCATGCATCTTCACTGAAGATGCTCTGATGCCGGAGGGATGCGTCTTCCTTCTGTTCAGCTTCGATGTGCCTATAGCTGGAGGCAGTTTGGTTGGCAGCTGTAAAGAAGAGGAAGCTGGCGGAACCAGCGCGAGAGTGACACCCAAACGTGGCTGATAATAAGGGATGATGATAAAAGGAGCCCACATTTAAAAAATCTTGGTAGCGTCTTAGGTTCCTAGGAAAGACAGATAACAAACATAACTGAACCTCAAGGACATCAAAAGCCAAAGCATGCAAGAGAATTATGGGTAAAGGAGAAGAGAGAAACTATACATTTTAGAAATTGTTTAGGGACCCACGGGGCTGCAACATGTACATCCAAGCCTGATTCTATCTCATGACAAAACCGTTGTGCCAAGTAAGTGGGGGAAGTGAGCCAGCTCTGTGTTCTTCCTGACTTTCCATGGGACTCCCCCCAGAAACATGCAGTCCAGACTGCTGCTCAAGAAGGCAGAAGACCTTCTAAGTTCTTAACCTCCGAAGTGCTTAAATAGCCACGTTGAAAAAAATAAACAGAGGCTTTGAGAGCTCTATTTCTTGTTAAGACCAACACCCTGTAGAAATTGTAGTCGCCACCATCCACCACACTATTCTATTTTGAAGGTCTCAGAGTCCTTCACTGGACTATTTCTTGCTAAGCTGAACAGTCAATGCCTGAAATTTTTCTTTTACCTTCAGTGACTTCCACCGTGTGGGTATTGCATCACGCTGGCTGGTGAAACTGAACTTTTTCCAGGCTTATTGAATTTCTTGTGCTAAGAAGGCAAAGCAGATATTTGGCTTCTAAAATAGTCTATACTGATGAGAATTAGGCTTGAGATGGATTAATGGTTGTACATTGAGCGTTGACCCCCCTATACTGAATTTTATTGTTGTTAACAACCATTTGATCAATAAATATGAGAGATGCCCTCTCAAAAAATAAAAAATAAAAATAAAATAGTCTATAATGCCACAAATATTTGCTAGATGCCTGGCCTGGCCTGGTGCCTTTTAGAAGGATTCCAATCTCATTATCTAAATTATTTAATTGAAATGACACTCAATATAGTGCTGTGGTGAGCATTTTTCTTCTTATTTAAGGTTATTGATGAGCTGCTGATGTTTCCATGCAGCTGAGAAAGGCTGGTTTGTTTATTTTAATTCCTTCTGCTACCATTGCCATGAGTAGCTCTCACTTTGGAATCTGATATTGGACTGTGATTACAACTGTGTCTCTTGGCCTCATGTCCACATTCCAACTTCTGCTCATTCACCCAGTCGCCTAATCCAGAAAACAGGACACCCTTCCTGACTTGTCTCTCTCCTTCCTTGCATCTGGTGCCCCACATAGAGAACCTAGTCATCTCTTTCCCCAACCATGTCTTAGTTAGGCACTTCCCTCTGCCGAAACCATTGATTTTCGATGCAGCCCTATCCTTTTCGGGCCTGTTGGGACCCAGTTCCTCTCTCCAGCCCATTTGTTCCCACCTTCCTTCCTCAGCTCTGTGCTCCCACCCCACTAAGCTACTCTCAGGTCTCAAACATGCATACCCTCTCTAGCCTTCAGACCTTCAACTACATTGTGCCTTTTGCCTAGAACACCCCCTCTCCTCTGTTGGCTAACGAGTGCAGATCCCTTGAGGCTTTCATGAGTAACACTTTTGGCCTGAGGCCTCTGACAGACAGGCAGAGTGGCAGAGCTCAGCTCCCGGTCTATCTGAACCCAGGGCCTTGTTCCATCTGCTGCATCATTCTGCCTGTCCGTACAGCTGTGGTCTTTGTCCTTTGTGGAGCTTGTCCAAGGAGGATGGAAGGGTTTGCTTGTCTAAATCCTAGCTGAGCCTTTTCTCTTTTATCATCTCCTGTGTCAGTGGCCAGGCTAGGCTATCCGTCATTTGAATGGGATTAAACAAAATCTGTTTAGCCTTTCTTCTGCTTAGTAGCCCCAGATTCTAACATATCTGGAAAGGCTGGCATTCACAGGATCCCCATTTGTTCTACAAACCCAGACAATCAGTAGCCAGGCCCTTGAAGTTGTAATCCTTGAGTCTTTTGTGATCCATCTTTGCTTTGCGAATATTAATATTATGACTTCTATAGGTAACTGATGAGTCACACCCTTTGTTTCTCACATCTGCATAGGTTGGTGTTTCCCAAAACAGTATCCTAAGGAACTGTTATCATCTCAAGCAACATTTCATAGAAAACATCTCTGGTCAGATCTATCTGGCTAGAATGGTATATTGTAAACACCTCTACACCTCTCCTCGAGGTGTTTACAGTATGAGAATTCCTCTAGAATGGAAACTGGTTTAATAGAGATTCAAAGTGTTTGTCCAAGATGACACAGCTGGTTAGTTATGAAACTGATAAGAGAACCAGATGTTCTGTGACTGTAACAGCTGTTAATAGAGATTAGACCACCTTAGCCCTGAATCTTCCTGACTATATATTACAGACACTTGGAAGGTGCAGTCACCCCTGTAGACCACAGGAGTCTCGAGCAGGGAAGACAAACACTGTGGCATATTAAACCAGTCACTTAAAACATAATAGTCTGGTGAACAGAGAGCGATCACCTAGGAGCCAGTCTCTGGATGCAGTCTCCTTTTATCAAGAGTCTGGATAATGACTCTTGATACCAAATCGAGTTCTTTGACTAAGAGTAAATTTTCCAAACAGAATTACTCTGAGTTTTCTTCAGCTGCATACTTCAAGTACTCACATTTGAAAGAAGACAAAATAAACCAGGCACCTATCTCATAGGAAGGTACATTAGGATCTGAAAACCTCTGCATTCCCCATGAGCTGTTGCTGCCATTTCACACTTAGCGGACAGATGCTGTGCATCAAGCAGCTGTTCCTGGAGCAGGGTTTGTGTTATCTGCCATCTTGCTTCCTTGCTGAGTTTCAGGACCATGTGGTACCTTGAAACACTGTTAACTCCAGCCAATTCCATTATCTAGTGCATTAAACTAATAAATAAAAGAGTAAATGCTTCCAACCATAATAAAATAGGGACTTACATGTAGGTATCATGAGGAAACACTGGGATACATTAAAAATTATGAAAACTGTAGTTTTACAAATGTATCATTGCTACAGTGACTGGTAATTCAGCTAAATGTCTTTGATGCAGGCTCTATAGCCTAGTCAAAGGAGATTTAGAAATTTGAGGAAAAGGGATTCATATAGTCTAGTAAGAGCAATTACATCACTGTCAAGGAGGGTTGTCCCATACAGACTCTGGGCCTGGAGTGAAATGAAAACTTGGTGCATTGAAATGATGCAGGACTATGAATCATGCCAAAATTACGTATGCTGCAGGCCAGGAGGTGGAATTTCCTTTTACTGAATGTATATTTTACCTCCACTGTTTCCTAGATTCTGACAGACACATACAGACACATTGGACATACAAAAATACAGAGATTTTTTTTCCCTTAAGGAATTTATTTCTAGTAACAATGAGACCACATGTACATTATGAAGTGGTGAGAGGTGTGGGGCAATTACTTCTTCTTGGAGCCCATAGGAGAGCCTTCATAAAGACTGGAGGATGGGTGAACTTGGACATGAGGAGCTGGGGAGGACACTGCAGGCAGGGAAATGCATGGGCCTAGAGGTGTGCAATACGGGGAGAAAGGCTGCCAAGTCCTCCATTTGGTGCATTACTGTGTCTGCTCCATTCATTTGGGTCTTGCCTTCGGAGCCTCAGGATTTCTCCTCCGTGTCTTATTTTCTTATTTGTAATCATATAAATATCTTTATCCTCATATTTCTGGAGTCTGAACTGGTTCTCAGTGATGTCTTCTACTTCACTCTTTTGATTGGATGTCAACTTGTCTGTAGTGTTCACCGTGTTGGATTGTGAGCACTTTTGCGACAATGGATTTGTCTTACTTGCTTTTGAATCTCAGATCCTGGCACATAGTAGTGACGAATGTCTGTTTGCCAAGCAGAACATACTTCCCTATGTAATGGTGCAGCTGACTGGGTCACACCACTTTGCATATTAAAGTGCTTTCCTGGTAATTAGCTCAGGCAAAGTGAACATTTCAATTTCATAGCTTTGTTCTTCTCAGGGTCACATTATCATTGCATGTTAGTGTTGAAAGACTCATCACCTAATAAGGAGATCAAGAAATTAAAATTATAGACCAACATTCCTCATAAATAAAATGCAAAAATCCTTAACAAAATGTTAGCAAAAAAATCCAGCAACATATAGAAAACTTAATGCGTTATGTTTATGGGCTGAATTGTGTCCCTCACCCCTCCCAGATTCACATATGAAGTCCTAATCCCCAGGAGCTCAAAATGTACCTGTATTTGGGGATAAGGTCTTTAAAGAGGTAATTTAGTTACAAGGAGCCCACTGGGGGACCCTAATCTAGTATGACTGGTGTCCTAATAAGAAGAAATTTGGACACAGACACACAGGGAAGAAAGACCTTGTGAAGATACGGGGAGAAGCTGCCCACCTAAGAGCCAAGGAGAGAGGTATGACACAAACCCTTCCCTCATGGTCCTCGATAAAATCACACTTGCCGACGTCTTGATTGGGTCTTTTGGTCTCCAGACATGTTAGGAAATAAGCCTGTTGTTTAAGTCTCCTACTCTGTACTCTGTGATGGTGGCCCTAGCAGACTAATGTGCGTCAAAACCAAGAATTAGTAGAATAAAGACAAAAGTTGTATGATTATTTCAAGTAGTTTAAAGCAGGCATTTGAAAAATTAAAAACTTATTTACAATTTAAAATGTTCTCAAACTAGAAATAGAAGGAAGTGTTCTCAATCTGCAAAAGGGCACCTATATAAGATTTAAAAAGGAAATTCGAATACTTTCTTCTAGGAATGGAGCAGGGCAAGGATGCCTGCCCTTATCACTTCTATATTGTATTGAAGTTCATAGTGCAACAAAGCAAGAAAAGGAAACAAAAGGCATAAATATTATAAAAGAAATGAAACTGCCTTTATTTATAGATGACATGTTTATGTATGTCAGAAACCCTAGGAGGATACAAAATAACAGCCAGAAGGAACAATTCTCAGGATACAAAATCAATATACACAAATAAAATATATTTCTATGAATAGTAGTAAGTATGCAGAAAACAAAACTTTATCAATCATTTGCAATAGCATAAATCTTAAAATTGTTAGGGATAAATTAAACAAAAAATGTGCAAGATTGTTTTACTGAAACAATTGCTGTTCATGGGCTGGGAACATTTACTTATTAATTAAGGCATCAATTCTCCTTAATTTCATCTCTGGATGCAGTGCATCCAAAGTACATCATTTTGGGGGCAGAATTGGCAAGCCAATTCTGAAGTTCATATGGAAATACAAAAGGCTAAGATTAGTCAAAACAATCTTGCAAATTGTAAAGTTAGAGGACTTAACACCTCAAAATTCAAGACTTCAAAATGATGGTAAAAGATATGATAGTGGTATTGTATCGATGATGGAATAGAATAGAGTCTAGAAGTAGTCCTATAAATAGTCCTATAGAGTCTAGAAATAGTCCCACACTATTCTGTGGCCAATTGATTCTGACAAAGGTGTCAATGTACTTCAACGGGGAAAGTTCTAGAACAATTGCATAAACTGGATTAATAAATGAGAAAATTAAAAATGGTGGCAACTGTGGCCCAGAGAAAGTAAATAAATTATTCAAAGTCCACAGGGCCACAACTTCTAATTTGTTGATTTGGTGTGGTTCCTATTGTCCATGATGCTTCCTTTAAGAGTAGTTTGGTACACCTGTCTTCAGTTGGTATGGAATGTAGTCTGAATTTATATGGTAGGTGATTTTTTCCAGTATGTTTTTAGAATCCATTCCACTACAAAGAAACTGAGATTTAACAACAGGCATCCAAAATGGTACATACCCAACTGGCCACATGAATTGTAATCTGATTTACTCTAAAGTCCTAACAGTGGAAATTTTGTTCCTCAAGGGCTGCCTTTATCTAATGCCATTAATAAACATCTTTTTTTATTTTCTGTTTTTTGATTTCTTTGCTTCTTTTGTGATGCCTCTTAAGTTAGCAATGAAAAAGAATATCTTCCAGCAAACTGTCCATTTCTCCTATTTTGATAATTAATGAATTACAATCAGAGAAAGGCAAAATTGGGCATTGAGGCAGATGGACAAGGATTGGCTTGACAGGCAGTTTTGGGTCAAAAAACTCTAGTGTCTCAGAATTGCAGAGTTTTATATTTTCTGACAGCCTGAGTCCATGGGAGATATTTATTTTCTGACTCTGGTTTGGATGCCTTTTGAAATACTTTTTAAAAAATATTAGGTAGAAACTCATGTAAATATGGCAGAGCATGAGAAAAGAAAATACATATAATAAAGGATGTTTGTGGAGGCAGGACAAGATAGGGTAGGCAGACAGATTTAAGACAACAGCAAGAGTTACAGATTTTAGGGCTTGTGGGTTCATGTCCTACATCTGCCTGGACATGACTTCTGACCTGTCAGTGAGATGCTTTGTGGAACTCTTCTACTGCATAGATTGGAACATTTCCAATACTTTGGGACTATACAATAGTATTTAAGTAATACTGTAAAAAGTATTTAAATTTTTACTCAATTATTATTTCCTCAGTAGTTATTTCATAGGAAAATAGTATACTAGATATGGGAAAGAATTTTGCGATCTTGTTATCCAGCCAAGTACAGAATACAGATGAAGCAATGAAGGCCTAGAAAGGTTAACTGGCCTGACCAGGCAGAGCAGCAGGTGTGGGACAAGTCCACATGCTGTGATATCAAGGACAGCGCTGCTCTCGTTATATGCTGTCACTGTACAGCAGCTTTGATTTGTTATCCCCCAGTACACACAGGTAGTTTTAATGGTATAGAAGAATGTTAAAGCGGAATTTCTGGTCTTGGTCCTTAGCTGAGAATTATACACATTAAAATGAGTTGTCAGCACCTCATTGGTGGGGCTTGTTGATACGGGGCTAAGCAGTGGTCCCAGGCCCGCGGCACCTCCAGCCATGGGGCAGGGGTGCTGCCACTGAGATCTCCCACACAGAGGACACCGACCGCTGGCCACTGTGGCACCAGTCCACTAAGACCTTTTGTCACCTTCCCTTTTCTGGCTCCTCTGGCCTCAACCCCAGAAGAACCACAAAGAGCTCCTGAGTGGGAGAAGACATTGAGAAAGGAGGAAAGAAATCCCTGCTCCAGGCTCTTGAGGGTGGACAAACTCTGCGCTGTAGGAAAGGGAGAAAGTTAGATGGATGACAAATGGAAAGTTTTAATGCCTGATTATGGGCCATTTATTAATATTGATTTATTCATTAGTACCCAGAGTACCCAGAAAAAATGATGGGTTCTTCCCATGTCAGGGTGGGGAAGAGAGACCCACCAGAGCAGCTGAAAGAGAGCCGAGGAGAGAAAGTTACTTTCTGCTTGGGCCCAGCCGAGCCCAGCTAGTCCAAGACAGTGGTTAAATTCTCCTGGGTCTTTGCACACTCTTGAAGTATTCATACAAAGTTCATCTGCTTTACACTTGAATAGGGGTGGTTTCATATTCAGGTGGGTTTAAGGGTTGGGGAAATGGTTTAATCTGTCTTCTTGGAGATCACATGGGGCTAAACTTATTGGAGTATGACTGAGCAGGCTACTCTGAAAGAAACGAATTTCTAGTTCAATTTCCTGAAATATGTTCAGTCCAGTTTACTAGGCAATTAAGCTCCTGTGATAGTGTTGGTCATTGATTGGGAGGGGTGCTTTTCAATGCAGGTGGTCCTAAATGGGAAGGAGCACAGCTTCTCTGCTCTCTTGGAATTACATGTCTCCACTTTTGTAAACCGAGAATTCTGGTAGTTTCTTAAATCATTAAAATTTCTACAATTATATTAATGTGGTAAAGAAAAAATAACAAGAAGACTCTTCCGTAAACGAAACATGTAAGAGCTCCAGACTGTGTATAAAACTGTTTGATTCTAGTTAATTCCAGGAAACAATAAAACCTTTAAATTCGACATTATTTGAAACTGTTACAATCCCTAAAGTCTGTGGGGGTTCTGTGCTTTAAATTTTTACTCAATTATTATTTTTAGTTTCTGGGGAAAGTGTATTTTTAGCTTTCAGAAAATGCAATGATTGTACAAATTCTTTTCAGCCCTGGTAATGTGGTTGGCAGCCTTTCTATCTGTGTATGTAGCTGGTGGGAACATAGCTTTCTGATGAATTATTCTCTTTTCCATTTGATAAGAGCCTTTAAAACATATATTGTTCTTTTTCCAAATAGAAGTGGGTCATTACTTCCCCTACATTGTTTCCTCAAAAAGATGAAGTCTTTTCCATGAGCTACGCAGATAGCACTATCAGCTTCAAGCATATAATCAAAAAGGCTGTATGTTGGATCATTGTTTTCTAAATCAACACGTGACTCTAAACTTGTGAAGTGAGGGTTCAGGGCCACGCTTTGCTACCTAAGGCTCTGTCATATTTCCTCACTATACTGGAGGATTGCATCCTTATTTCCCAGTCTGATTTATTTGCCCATCCAGATTTATTTCTACTTTACTTTCTGTCCTAGAAGGCTAGATTTTTCAAACTATACAAGCTGGTTCCTTTGATCTCTAGCTTCTCATTGGGTCTGGCTAGTGGGGAGCACCAGCAGGAAGGAGAGAAGGAGGGGTTGAGTCCGCGGAATTTATTCTCATGCCTCCCTGTCAGTGCAGTCAGGGCTGGTAATGCACTGCTGTAACTTGTTCTGGATCATTGCATTGTCCCTGTGGGGACACCTCTGCCCCTACTTTGTAAGTCATCCCTTGGCTATATTCTCCTCAAAATATGCACTTTGAGACACTGTCTTTCCTTCTACCTGGAACCCTGACTAATGCATTTTCTTTTCACCATTTCTTCTCTTCGTGACAAAACTGACAACATCCATTCCAATCCCCAATGACCTCTGTCACCACTTACCTGAAACCTTCTCTGACTCTTTTCTGGATCACTGCATCACTTTTTAAATTCTATTACGGGCCTTCGATTGTAAACATTGCAGCACAAAGATTTATATTTCTATCAGCACCCCTTAGACCATGAGTTCTTCCGGTCCAGAAACATCTGTGTGCCCTTGTCCCATGATAAAGAGCCTTTATCAAACCTTTTCTAATGTACATGTATTTTCCAATGCCTGCTTACAAAAATGTGTGTTGGGAAAGGTTTGATGAAATGCACACTAAGATGAAAGTAAAATGGGAATAATTAGTTAGCTGTTTGCTATGTTCTCCTATAGTGATTTTTATTTTAATGGGGATCAATATGTCATATGAATGAGCTGATATGATTAAATCATGTCAATAATATAGAATTCAGGGCTCCAGAAATTGTTGTTGGTGAGATATTTTGAAGAAAGGAAGCCATTTGAGGTCAACATTTGCTCCAATATTTTGCCAGTGTCTTTTCTGCATTGTGAAGTGGGAAATGAATTTGGTGGCCAGAGAGAGCTAGGTTTAGGTCCCAGTTCTACTTTGTAAAACCTGGATGACCTTAGGAAAATGATCTTGGTCCCACAGAGTTATTTTGAAAACTTGCAGTAACTTTTTTTTTCTCTCCAGAAGCAGACTAGGTGCATAACAAATGTTATTCATTTGGTAAATATTAGTTTATTTTCTCTTCTGTTCTTTCAAACCAAATCACAAAGGCCAAGAACTGTAACCCAAAGCAATGAAGAACCACAGCAACTAAAAAGCCTTGGGGATCAGTAGTCATAACAGTAAAGCTAAAACTAGTTCTGGGTTTTTAATTAGCTCTCCAGTGTGGCTTCCTTTGATTTGCCAAATGTAAGCAGCTTCTCTGGGAGCTGAAAAACCTAAAAGCACATTTGTTTATCCCAGACTATTACTTGGATCAGGAATTAAAATCCTGGGACTCAGATTCCCACAACAAAACATTTAAAATGTAACTTGATATTTATAGTATTTGTTAAAGCCTAGGCCATTGCTCATTTATTTAGCCAAAGTAGCATAGTTCAGTATCTTAGAATCACAGATTCACAACAAAAATGAGGACAAGGAGGCCTTCTCTTTGGCCCATAGAGCTAGTTGGTGACAATGACATGACAAAATCATATCTCAACTCCCTTATCTAGTACTCTTTCTAGCACATTGTTATTATTTAGTTATTTATTTTTTTGGCCAGGAGAAAATGATACTGAAAAATTCATTTGTGATTGTTAGCATTGATAGTTTTAAGAATTGTGATGCCCTTTTTCTGTGAGCTTGGGCAGACTGTATACATTAAAATGAGACCACTTACCTTATGGCATGATTGAGATTGAGAATAATAATGAATTTGTGCAATACCAAAATAGCCTGGCAGTTCCATCAGTTCAAGGAAACAATTAGGAAACTTAGAGAAGCCATTAGCCCCAAAGCTAATTTAACTGAGTGAGCCAGTTTATTCTAAAAACTGTGTGATTTGTCCTGAGTGGATTGCATCCTGCTAGGAGAATGTGTCTTAGGATTTGCCAGTGGGTGAATCATTCCATTCATTTCAATGAACTTCCCTTTCAGATCCCATTCTCATCAGACAATTGCCTGTGTTAAGGTAACTGCAAGAAATGAACACAGCTGGAGGAGATAGAACCATCCTGCTGCTGTCTTCTTGGTAGGTGCTCAATAAATTTGTATTTACCTAGGTTGGATGTGCATGGCTTCACTTCCTGAATGTGTACTTTTGTACTGAGCTGGCAAACCAAAGTGGCGTCTCTGAACTTTCAACCAAGCTGTGTTTGTGCTAGTAAAGCTGGAATTATTTTTAAGTTGGAATGAAATATAAGAGAGACAACATTTTAGGACAAATAAAGTTACCTTTATTATCAAAGGTTGTACCTCACTGAAACTAAAGATGTTGATTTTTTTTGGCTTGCTTTCTCCATTTCCAATTCTACAGTAACTAATAAAATAATGACACTGATCTATACCCCCAGCTGGGAGGAACATTTATCCTGGCTTGAGATTCATAGAGATGGATTGGTGAGGGCACTGGGTTACAAACAGGAAAGACCTTTATTGAAGGATTTTTATTAGCTCTCCTAATCACTGGGGGATGTGGAGAAGCAGGTTAAGGCTGAGCTTTCTGAGCAGTTTGCAAGAATATTGTCTTATTGCGGTCACTACCAACTGTGGTGCGATGTGCAGCATCACCAAGAAATAAATGCCATTAACTCAAATCTTCTGCAACTACCACCATTGCCAGGAATACATACTTGTCTTTGGAAACACCACCATACAACCACTCCTACTTCTGCAAACTGGGCAGCTCTACTGACATCTGCAATTTACAGCAAAAGTGGAAGCTCCGCACAGACCCTGTTTCCTCACATGGCTCACATCTGTACTGCATTCCTGTTCGTGTGCAAATGCTGTATTACATGGAGAAAAGAATAATTCCAGTTAGGGTGATTGCTTAGGCAGAACCTCTCCACCTTGGGCTTAAATTGCAATTGCCTGGATATTCATTAAAAATGATTATGTCTTCCAGGATTCTGATTGAAGTTTTCTGGGGAACAGAAGTTTTTTTAAAAGCACTCAGTTGATTCTAGTTGACAGCTGGAGATTGTAAACCAAGGTATGATAGTTAAGTTCCTATGTCAGCTTGCCTGGGCCACGGGGTGCCCAGATATTTGGTCAGACATTATTCTGGATATGTGTGTGAGTGGTTTTGGATGAGATTAACATTTGAAATGGCAGACTAAGTAAAGCAGATTGCTCTCCCTAATGTGGTGGCCTTCATTCATTCAGATGAAGGCCTAAAGAAAACAAAAAGCCCAAATTCCCTCCAGCAAGAGGGAGCTCCTCCTGCCTGAATGCTTTACCTAAGTGTCTTGCCAGACAGTTTCTCCATACAAGTTCACTCTGAGTTCAGTGAGACAATAACAACAATGGAGTGTTGCAGGTAAAAAGGGTTTATTTCAAGCTCTATTCTCATGGTGGTAGATGAGTGCTAGAACCACTGCCTCTAGCAAAGTCACAACCCATCTCTGTCTCTGCCTCTGGGAAGAGCACTGGGTAGAGCTCTTTATGTAGCAACACTGACAATAATGGCTCATTGCCAATGGGTGTGTAAGCATTAGGCTAAGCAGTAGGCCAATTGTATTATCAAGTAGATTAGGGTCAAATGAGGACTCTGGCCATAGGAAACTTCCATTTTCCCTACACTGCACCCCTCCAGGATTCTCACCTCACCATCTACGTGCCCTCCATCTTTCTGTGTGAGAAAGCTGGAGCATTGAAACCAGATTCCACGACAGGAACAGAAGCTACAACAATATACAGAATAACAACAAACATTATAATAATCCTCAAACCTGAGGAGATTGATTGCCACCAAGTGGTCATTCCAGCTGTATTCAAACCATTTCTACTGAGATGAGTTCATAGCTTGTACTTTCCGTGGGAGAAATCAATCTTCTGCAGTGGTTCCTGTGCAAGAAAGCTGGAACCTTGTAACAACAAAAATTATAATAATAGTCATCCTCAAGTCTGAAGAAAGTGATCATCACCAAGTGGTCATTCCAACTATATTCAAACCAGTCCCAGTTCACAATTCACACTTTCCATAAAGGCTAGTAGCAGACCAGATAAGGAGCTCCATGCACATGGAGTAAGTTTTTGCTAGGGTGTGTGTCCAATCTACAATTATTTGATTAACCTTAAGAGCAATAACACACATGTTTTAATGACACCAACCAGGCAAATCTTGTCCATCAGGTGGGATGCCTGCAAGAGAATGGTCCTGTGATAGGACCATGGCAGGAAGGGGGTCCTGCTTAGGTCTAGTATACCGTAATTTTACCCATCTCTCTGTAGGGGTCACTGAGGGGGTCTATGTATAGTGCTACTGGAGGTGCATGCACCAGCCATAAAGATAAAACAAAACTCCCTGGTAAGATGCTCTTACCTGCCAGCCAGTTAGGGTACACTACTGTGATCTTTGGGGGCTGCTCTGCCTTTACTACAAGAATACACAGGAGGCTAGCCTCTAGGCCTTGTCCCAAAGGTGCCAGGAGGGCCAGCTATTGCTGGTCCATGTGTCAAAACATCCAAGGCCATGTCCACTGAATGAAATCTCTGGGGTTTATTGCAGTCAGTGTTGGCAGCAAGATATTCTGGTAGCCAAATCCCAGCTTCAGCAATTCCTCTTTGGTTCATACTTGTAGTTGTATAGGGGAGGTAGGAATTGTGCCAGCATGTCTATGGGGATAAATGCCCCTTTCCAGGCCTTCTCATTTTAACAGCATAACATTGTAAGAGGACCGCCCATCCCCATAGAATACTGGTGTCTGACTTCAGGCCAGATTTTAACAAACTATTGTACCTCTCTATCATGTCTGCCACAGTAGGATTATATAGTACATGAAACTTCCACTTATACCTAATTGTTGCACCAATTACTGTAGTGTGTGTCCAATAAACTGGGTGTCTTGATCACTCTCAATTACCTGTGGTGAGCCATAGGCTGCAAAGAGACACTCTGGTCCTCTTTTGGACATTCGCAGGTCTGTGAAACATGCAGAAAAAGCAACCAGAAGTCCAGTAGCTGTGTCCACATCAGGCATGACATATTGATACCTTTCTGACACAGGTAGAGGCCCAATATAGTCTATCTGCCACCTGACGAAGGATATTAGCCCCTGAGCTATCATCCCAGGTTGCTGTGGGACCCAGTGTAAGTCCCTCTTAGAGCACACAATGCACTCCTGCTGGGTTCTGATGACTTCTTCAGAGGTTAAAGGCAGTTCAAACTGATGGGCTACAGCTCACATTGTCTTCTGCCCTGCATGCAACAACTGTTGATGTAACCATTGGGCCATGTCAGAGGTAGGCTTTCCTTCTGACCAATGTACCTAGGCCAATTTATCTGCTTCATAATTTTGGGGGGATACCTGGAGCAAGTGACCTGTCACATGGTTTACTGCAACTGTTTTAGTCTGACCAGAGGCCCATAAGTCTTGCCACAACCCTTGCCCCCAAAGGGGTTGGTGACTTATCATCCAGCTGGCATGGTACCATGTTGGGAGTCACAGAGTCAAGCCTCAATAGATGGCCCAACTGTCAGTGCAAACAAGTAGTAGGGAGGGCTCCTGGGTGATCATGAGCCATACTGCCCACAACTCTGCCCATTGACTGCTCTTCCCCTCTCCATCCTCCATCTATATTGTCTCAGTCTTGGAGAGAAAGCTACAGCCCTCCATTTCAGAGGCTGCCCATGGCTAGGGCCATCTGTGTACCATGCACCTTTAGGTATAGTGGCTCTTCCCTCCTTTTAAGGGTTCTCTGCTACTAATGACTCTAAAGCAAATGCTTCCTGCTTTTCACTGGTATATGTCACTGGCTCCAGTGACATATTAGAAGCATTAGAGTTCTTCACTTAAGGGGCTAGTGGGGAGGCACTACACTGCTGTGGGTATGCACCCCACTTGGTCAGTGTAGGCATCTGTGCCACTCTACTCTGTGACTTTTTGTGTCCAGTCTTGTACCTATCCTGCAATGTGACAGGTGGTTATTACCATTATTGGGGCCCTTCCAGTGATGTGTTCTGTGCCCAGCAAGGTGTGGTATACAGCAGCCAATTGTTTCTCTATTAAGGTGTACCATACCTCTGTTCTTTTCCAGGGTAGGGACCAGAATCCAATAGGTTGGTGGGTTTGTTCAAGCCTCTGCCAGAGACCTCAGCCATAACTGTCTTCAGTCACATGAACATCCAGCTCACAGGGCTTTGAGGGTCTATCACACTCAAGGCCTTCATGGCCTTAACTGACTGTTTCACAGCTGTAAAAGAGTAGTACATGTCTCATCCCAGTACCACCTGAAATCCTTTCATACTAAATTGTATATGGGCTAGAATTTGTGCCAAGTTCAGGGCAAACACTCTCTGGTAGCCTGAAATATCCAAGAACTCTTGTAATAGTGCCACAGTTGTAGGGGTAGGGAAGGCCTGTACTTATCTATGATTGTTTCTGAGTTGACTTTAGTTTTACCTGACCAGAAAACCCCCAAGAATTTGACTGACAAACCAGGTCCCTGAAACTTTGTGCTGTTCACAGCCCATCCTTTCTCCTGTTGATGATGCAACAATCTAGGTGCTGCACCTTCTAGGTCTGTAAGAGAATCCGAAGTAAGCATGATGTCATCAATATAATGGTACAGCCACACCATTGGCAGTTTCTCCCATGCTGCCAAGTCCTGGGCTACAAGTCCATGAGAGATGGTGGGGCTCTGGAAGTACCCCTTAGGACAGTGAAAGCCACGGCTGTCCTTCTGTTCCTGACTTTCCTGTTCTATGTCAATGGGAGAGAAGACATGAACAAGATCTACAACATAATGATATGTACCTAGTTCATGACTGAGGGTGTCCACAAGGCCTGCAATAGGGGGCATGGGAGGCATTATGGACAATACAGGAGTCCATATACCATGGGAGATATGACTTTATTCAATTCTCTGTAACCCATGTCATATGTCAGGAGCTGTTGAGCTTTTCTACTGACCACACCAGGGAATTAAAAGGGCTTTATATGGATGGGCTTTATAATACCTATCTTCTCTAGTTCCTGGAGGGTTTCTCCAGTTCCTTTATGTCCACCAGGCAATTTGTATTGTATCCAGACACAGGCAAAACTATAGGTGGGTGCTTAGCATGTCCCTTCAGAACAGCCTTTACCCACATTTCCTCATTCTGAACTCGCCTGCAGTGGTATGCAACCATAGGCCCTGCAGGATATCCATCCCCAAAATATATTTGGGGATGAGAGAGATATACACAGTATACTCCTTTGCAGGTAGATGCCCTATTCCCAATGGGATTTGAGCTTGTTTTAGTCTGATAGCCTTACCTTCATATCATCTTTAACAGTGGAGGTTCCAGGAAACCATTCAGGGTTACCATAAGTCAGTGAGCATTCAGCTCCTGTGTCTACCAGAGCCAGGATATGTTGTACATTCACTGGGGGCCAATGAATTGATATTTTAACATGTAGCTGCCAGTCTCCACCTCATTGAAGGTGGGTGCCTTAATGCTCCCCTCATTCAGCCCATATCACCCAACTGTCTTCCTGTGATGGTCCAGGCAAGGTCAGCTCGCTATCCAGCAGGAAGTCTTGTAGCCACACAGGCTGGACTATGGCGATGTATCCAGCCTCCACTTCTTGGTCTTCATTGGCCAAAACCTCTGCTCCAGTTTCCATTGTTGCCACAGTTCTAGTAAGATTCTATTTGACTTCCCATCTGATTTCTCTCTGAATGCTCCTGCCCCTATTAAATCAATCCACATCTGAGTCCTCATGACCTTCATGGGGCACTTTAAGCCCTTCTCCTGAGTAGTAAGCTGTACTCCTTTCCATGTCCACATTGCTTCAGCCTCCCCCAAATCTGTCACAGTACAGGTAACTGCATTTATGGGTTTCCCTATGTGAGGTCAAGGACAGCCACTAGAGCCCAAAGAGGGACAAGGGAGCCATTTGCAGCACCCCATCCCTCATCCCCACAGTAAACAGCTTCTTGTTTGGGTCATAATTTACTGGGTTATAAATGGCATTTTCCATGCCCAACTCCCATAACACCTGTTGGAGCTCAGCATATGTCTGCCTTCTAATGGAGGAAGATTATAAGTAACTGATTGAGCCATGCAGTGCAAAGGGTGGGCATCAGCCATTCAAGGAGGGAATGGGTCTCAGGGGTCTGGTGTGCATTCTGCAGTTGTTGCTGCAAGGCAGGATGAGCTGTCAGGGAAGCCAGCTTTCCCATCTCTGATCCAAACAGAATGATCCTATCCACCCCTACATCCTGTTGCAGGAGCCAGGCTGATATGAACTCCATAGGCTTCTGCGGAAGTGAGGAGCCCAAATCCACCAGCTCTACCTGTGTATAAAGGTAGAACATAGAGTGCTCCACAACCTGGGGAGAGTGCTATACCTTTCCTGGAGGAACCTTCTGTTGCTGTGTCTTTATTTTCTTTCTGCACCATCTACAGGAGAAAGGATGGGCTATGAACAACCAGGTGGGATTTTAATAGAAGAGGGCACTGCCTCTACCTCCTTGTTCTTCCCCAGCATCTCTGCTATTTCCAGGGCTGACAGCAGCTCTCTTGCCACTCCACAAAGCACCTCCTCTGCTATATCCATTGCCTTCTCTACAGTGCCTTGCAGCAATGCTACTTGTCTTCAATGCAATGTCTTCAACAACTCTCTTACCTTCACCTTAGGACCTTGCATCTGACATTCTTGTGCTGCCTCTTCTTGTGCTTCTTGCAAGACTACATCACTCTGCCCTATAGCCTCCACCTCTTCCACAGTGCCTTGCAGTGTCACTGCATCATTCTGCAAAGAATCTTTTACTTCCTCTGTAGCACCCAGTAGGCTGTGTCCTTGCGTCGCCTTTTCTCATGCCTCCTGCAGAGGCACGTCCCTCTCCTTCTTGGCCTTCATTTCTTCCACAGTGCCTTGCAATGATGCCCTCTCATCAGCAAATCTTTTACCTTCTCTGAAGCATCTCACAGACTGCATTCTTGTGCTGCCTTTTCTCATGCTACCATTCTATCCTGTTCCTTCTCCATAATGCCCCACTCTGATGCCATCACAATCATCTATTTTTTTCCTCCTTCATCTTTACCTCATTTTGTGCTTCTTGCAGGAGCACATTCTTCTCCTTTATGACCCTTCTAAACACTGTAAGGAACAGCCAACTCACAGTTCCTGCTGCCACGTGGGCACTGTTTCTCCTGGGCCCCTGCCTATTTTGCAGAGGGCCTCCTCTACTGTCTTGGGCATCACCTTCACCTCCCCACAGCCCTGGGAGGCAAGCCACCTTGCACCATATGCCCACTGGGGGTTACCTGGGTTTCTTCCCATCCATAGGGGCAGCCTGTTGAAGTACCCTTCCCATGAAGGCAGCTTATTCCATTTTTGATTGGCAGTGAATATTGCTGACTATGCCAATGTCTTGCTGGAAGGTTTCAGGCCAAGGCAAGTTCACTCTGGATTCAGTGAGACCAAATAACAACAGTGGAATGTTGTGGGTAAAAGGTTTTATACAAAGCTTTATTTTCAAGATAGCAGGTCAAGTGCTAGAATCACATCTGCCTCAGGCAAGTTTGCAATCTATCTCCCTCTCTTCCTCCAGGCAGAGCACTGGGTGGAGCTCTTTATGTAGTAACAACAACAACAATGACTCATTGTCAATGGGTGTGTAAGCATTAGCCTGCAAAGTAGGCCAGTTACATCATCAAGTAGATTAGGGTCATGTGAGTATCCTGGCCATAGGAATTTCCATTTTCCCTACAGGATTTTTCCTGAACATGAACTGAAACATCATCTATTCTTGGGTCTTGGACCCTCTGACTTTTGGGCTAGAATTTATACCATTGGTCCTCCTGGGTGTCCAGCTTGCTGATCTCAGATCTTGAAACATCTCAGCCTCTATAATTCTGTGACCAAATTCTCTCTCTCTCTCTCTCAACTATATATATATATATATACATTTATATTGTTCCCTTTCAATGGAGAACCCTGACTAATACTCATGGATTTGGGGTCCAGCTTCTTATCAGCTCCAACACTGACATTCATTCAGGATAGATTTTAGGCCCTCAAAAATAACAAGGTGTTGTTCTGTTAGTCTGCTGCTGTTGATGAGTGGCAGGAGAAGATCTAGCGTAGGAGGTACTGGGACATGCACATAACTGATAATGAAAGCATACCTCATATATGCCTGGATGTGGCATATGTTCATTGGCACTAGGATGCAAGAAAACTGGCTTTGAAAATGTTGGAAGATTGAACAAGTTAATCCTTCAAGAGCATACCCTTTAGCAGAGGTCCTGTGATATTTGACAGGCTGTAGTGATGGATAGATGTAATGTGGAAAGATCATAAAGAATCATCAAGATTAACAGGTAAGCAGGGGAGCCAAGATGGCAGTATGAGTAGGGCAGCGGAAATCTCCTCCCAAAACCATATATATTTTTGAAAATACAACAAATACAACTATTCCTAAAGAGAGACCAGTGGAAACAGTACAACAACCAGGCTACATCTGCATCTGTGAGAACTCAGGACCTCATGAAAGGGGTAAGATACAAGCCACTGCCCGGCAGGATCTGAGCACTTCCCCCACCCCAGCTCCCTGGCAGGAGGAAAGGAGTCAGAGTGGGGAGGGAGTGGGATCACAGGACTGCTAAATAACCAGCTCTAGTAATCCACACTGGGAGCGCAGACACACATTGCATGGTGTGCTGGATATTACGGAAACAGAACAGTAAAATCTGTGAGCGGGTCCCCACAGCCAGCTCTCAGGGACAAAAGAAAAGTGAGTGCTTTTTGAAAGTGTAAAAGGGACAGGGGCCTCACAGCTAGATGGAAGTGTCCCGGCACACTCAACCTAGCAGGCTGGGATTTCTGAGGAACTTCGGGTGCCCCAGACCCCTGAGTGGCAATGCACCCCTGAAGCCCCTCATGGTGATAGGCAGCCTGCCAGTTGTTCCCCTGGCCAGCACAGACCTGACACAGGCAGAGAACAGCCTTGCACGCCCATGGCGGCCGAGTAGCCAGAGAGTGGCAATGTGCACCAGTGGCGGCGGAGCAGCCAAAGAGTGGCCACGCCCACAGCAACTGCCCAGAATGTCCTCCCTGTGCGCAGCCACCCAGGCCAGACCCAGAGGCCGCTGACGGTGCACAGCAGCCTGGCACAGGCAGAGGAAACCGAGGCAAGGCGTGAAGGGACACTGTTCCTGCAGGAGAGCACACCTGGCATGCCTGCCACTCCCCACAGGGCTCTCGGCTACCCTGACAGTGAACTCACCCACGGCAGCTTAGGGGATTAATCCGGAGGCTGCTCCAGGAGTGTGGGTAACCGACATGGGTAGCAAAGAAGGGCAAGGTGACCAACAAGCAGGAAAGGACTTTGTTCTCCCAGCTGACACATGCACTACCTGCCTACAGCTACCGCTATTGCCATGAAAAGGCAGAAGAATTTGGTCCAGGCCAAAATTACCCAGATAACTCTAGAGAGAGGGCCTGGGGAGATAGGTTTAATCAATCTTCCTGAAAAAGAATTCAAAATAAAGGTCATAACCATGCTGATGGACCTGCAGAGAAATATGCAAGAGCTAAAGAATCAAGTTGGGAGGGAGAATACAGAAATAAAACAATCTCTGGAAGGACTTAAGAGCAGACTGGATGAGGTGCAAGAGGCCGTTAATGGAATAGAATTCAGAGAACAGGAACACAGAGAAGATGAAGCAGAGAGAGATAAAAGGATCTCCAGGAATGAAAGAATATTAAGAGAACTGTGTGACCAATCCAAATGGAACAATATTCACATTATAGGAGTACTAGAGGAAGAAGAGAGAGAAAGAGGGATAGAAAGTGTCTTTGAAGAAATAATTGCTGAAAACTTCCCCAAATTGGGGGAGGAAATAGTCTCTCAGACCATGGAAGCCCACAGAACTTCCAACACAAGGGACCCAAGGAAGACAACACCAAGACATATAATAATTAAAATGGCAAAGATAGAAGATAAGGACAGAGTATTAAAGGCAGCCAGAGAGAAAAAGAGATCACTTGCAAAGGAAAACCTATCAGGCTATCATCAGACTTCTCAACAGAAATGAGCAGGCCAGAAGAGAATGGCATGATATATTTAATACAATGAAACAGAAGGGCCTTGAACCAAGAATACTGTATCCAGATGATTATCATTCAAATATGAAGGAGGGATTAAACAATTCCCAGACAAGCAAAAGTTGAGAGAATTTGCCTCCCACAAACCACGTCTACAGGAAATCTTAAAGGGACTGCTCTAGATGGGAGCACTCCTAAGGCTAAATAGATATCACCAGAGAAAATAAAATAGCAGCAAAGAAAGCAGACCAACCAAATACTAACTAAAGGCAAAAAATAAAACCAACTATTCACAAAAGCAGTCAAAGGAAACACAAAAGAGTACAGAATAAAACACCTAACATATAAAGAATGGAGGAGGAGGAATAAGAAGGGAGAGAAATAAAGAATCATCAGAATGTGTTTATAATAGCTTAATAAAAAAGTTAAGTTAGATGGTTAGATAGCAAAGAAGCTATCCTTGAACCTTTGGATACCACAATTCTAAAGCCTGCAATGGCAAAAAGTTCATATCTTTCAATAATTGCCCTAAATGTAAATGGACTGAATGCACCAATCAAAAGACACAGAGTAATAGAATGGATAAAAAAGCAAGACCCATCTATACGCCACTTATAAGAGACACACCTCAAACCCAAAGACATACACAGTCTAAAAGTCAAGGGATGGAAAAAGGTATTTCATGTAAACAATAGGGAGAAAAAAGCAGGTGTTGCAGTACTTGCATCAGAGAAAATAGACTTTTAAACAAAGAAAGTAACAAGAGATAAAGAAGGACATAACATAATGATAAAGGGGTCTGTCCAACAAGAGGATATAACCATTATAAATATATATGAACCTAATACAGGAGCATTAACATATGAGAAATAAATACTAACGGAATTAAAGGAGGAAATAGAATGGAATGCATTCATTCTAGGAGACTTCAACACACCACTCACTCCAAAGGAGAGATCCACTAGACAGAAAATAAGTAAGGACACAGAGGCACTGAACAACACACTAGAACAGGTGGACTTAATAGACATCTACAGAACTCTACACCCAAAAGCAGCAGAATACACATTCTTCTCAAGTGCACATGGAACATTTTCCAGAATAGACCATATACTAGGCCACAAAAAGAGCCTCAGTAAATTAAAAAAGATTGAAATTCTACCAACCTACTTCTCAGACCACAAAGGCATAAAACTAGAAATAAATTATACAAAGAAAACAAAAAGGCTCACAAACACATGGAGGCCTAACAACATGCTCCTAAATAATCAATGGATCAATGACCAAATCAAAACAGAAATCAAGCAATATATGGAGAAAAATGACAACAACAGCATGAAGCCCCAACTTCTGTGGGACTGTGGGATGCAGCAAAGGCAGTTCTAACAGGAAAGTATACAGGAATCCAGGCCTATTTAAAGAAGGAAAAACAAACCCAAAGAAATAGTCTAAAGTCACAATTATTGAAATTGGAAAAAGAAGAGCAAATGAGGCCTGAAGACAGCAGGAGAGACATAATAAAGATCAGAGAAGAAATAAATAAAATTGAGAAGAATAAAATAATAGAAAAAATCAATGAAACCAACAGCTGGTTCTTTGAGAAAATAAAGAAAATAGATAAGCCCCTAGACAGACTTATTAAGAGAAAAAGAGCATCTACACACATCAACAGAATCAGAAATGAGAAAGGAAAAATCATGACAGACCCCACAGAAATACAAAGAATTATTAGAGAATACTATGAAAATCTATATGCTAACAAGCTGGAAAACCTAGAAGAAATGGACGACTTCCTAGAAAAATACAACCTTCCAAGACTGACCAAGGAAGAAACAGAAAATCTAAACAGACCATTTACCAGCAAAGAAATTGAACTGGTAATAAAAAAACTACCCAAGAAGAAAACCACTGGGCCAAATGGATACACCACTGAGTTTTATCAGACATATACAAAGACATAATACCCATTCTCCTTAAAATTTTACAAAAAATAGAAGAGGAGGGAATACTTCCAAACTCATTCTTTGAAGCCAGCATCACTCTAATACCAAAACTAGGCAAAGACCCACAAAAAAAGAAAATTGCAGACTAATATCCCTGATGAACATAGATGCAAAAATACTCAACAAAATATTAGTAAGCCAAATTAAAAAATACATCAAGATGATACACCATGATCAAGTGGGATTCATCTCAGGAACGTAAGGATGGTACACCATTCTAAAATCCATCAACATTCATCCACCACATCAAAAGAAGGACAAAAACCACATGATCATCTCCATAGACATTGAAAAAGCATTCAACAAAATTCAACATCCATTCATAATAAAAACTCTCAACAAAATGGGCATAGAGGGCAAGTACCTCAACATAATAAAGACCATATATGACAAACCCACAGCCAACATCATATTTAACAGTGAGAATGTGAAAGCTTTTCCTCTAAGATGGGGAAGAAGACAGGAATGCCCACTCTCCCCACTGTAATTCAACATAGTACTGGAGGTCCTAGCCACGGCAAGCAGACAAAACAAAGAAATGCAAGTCATCCAGATTGGTAAAGAAGAAATCAAACTGTCACTATTTGCAGATGACATGATATTGTACATAAAAAACCCTAAAGACTCCACTCCAAAACTGCTAGAACTAATATATGAATTCAGCAAAGTTGCAGGATACAAAATGAATATACAGAAATCTCTTGTTTTCCTATACACTAATGATGAACTAGCAGAAAGAGAAATCAGGAAAACAATTCCATTCACAATTGCATCAAAAAGAATAAAATACCTAGGAACAAATCTAACCAAGGAAGTGAAAGACATATACTCTGAAAACTACAAGACACTCTTAAGAGAAATTAAAAGAGGACACTAACAAATGGAAATTCATCCCATGCTCTTCAGTAGGAAGAATTAATATTGTCAAAATGGCCATCCTGCCTAAAGCAACCTACAGATTCAATACAATTCCTATCAAAATACCAACAACATTCTTCAACAAACTGGGACAAATAGTTCTAAAATTCATATGGAACCACAAAAGACCCCGAATGGCCAGAACAATCCTGAGAAGGAAGAATGAAGCAGGGGGGTTCTCGTGTTCCAACTTCAAACTCTACTACAAAGCCACAGTAATCAAGACAATTTGGTACTGGCACAAGAACAGACTCACAGACCAGTGAAACAGAATAGAGAGTCCAGATATTAACCCAAACATATATGGTCAATTAATATATGATAAAGGAGCCATGGACATACAATGGGGAAATGACAGCCTCTTCAACAGCTGGTATTGGCAAAACTGGACAGCTACATATAAGACAATGAAACTGGATCATTGTCTAACACCATACACAAAAGTAAATTCAAAGTGGATCTAAGACCTGAATGTAAGTCATGAAACCATAAAACTCTTAGAAAAAAACATAGGCAAAAAATCTCTCGGACATAAACATGAGCGACTTCTTCATGAACGTATCTCCCCAGGCAAGGGAAACAAAAGTAAAAATGAACAAGTGGAAATACATCAAACTGAAAAACTTCTGTACAGCAAAGGAAAGCACTAATAGAACAAAAAGGCATCCTACAGTATGGGAGAATATGTTCATAAATGACAGATGTGATAAAGGTTTGACATCCAAAATATATAAAGAGCTCATGCACCTCAACAAACAAAAAGCAAATCATACAATAAAAAAAATGGTCAGAGCAGCTGAACAGACAGTTATCCAAAGAAGAAATTCAGATGGCCAACAGACACATGAAAAGCAGCTCCAAATCGCTAGTCATCAGAGAAATGCAAATTAAGCCACAATGAGATATTACCTCACACCTGTTAGGATGGACAATATCCAAAAGACAAACAACAACAAATGTTGATGAAGATGTGGAGAAAGGGGACCCCTCCTACACTGCTTGTGGGAATGTAAATTAGTTCAACCATTGTGGGAAGCAGTATGGAGGTTTCTCAAAAACTCAAAATAGAAAATACCATTTGACCCAGGAAATCTGCTCATAGGAATTTACCCTAAGAATGCAGCAGCCCAGTTTGAAAAAGACATATGCACCCCTATGTTTATCACAGCAGTATTCACAATAGCCAAGATATGGAAGCAACCTAAGTGTCCATCAGTAGATGAATGGATAAAGAAGATGTGGTACATATACACAATGGAATATTATTCATCCATAAGAAGAAAACAAATCCTACCATTTGCAACAATACGGATGGAGCTAGAGGGTGTTATGCTCAGTGAAATAAGCCAGGCAGAGAAAGACAAGTATAAAATGATTTCATTCATCTGTGGAGTATAAGAACAAATAAAAAAGTGAAGGAGCAAAACAGCAGAAGACTCACAGAACCCAAGAATGGACTGACAGTTGCCAAAGGGAAAGGTATTGGGGAGGATGGGTGGGAAGGGAGGGATAAGGGGGGGGAAAAGGAAAGGCGGCATTATGATTAGCATGTATAATGTGTGTGTGGGGCACAGGGAGGGCTGTACAAGACAGGGAATACAGGTACTGACTCTATAGCATCTTACTACACTGATGGACGGTGACTGTAATGGGGTATGTGGGGGGAGGTTGGTGATGGGGGAAGTCTAGTAAACATAATGTTTCTCATGTAATTTTAGATTAATGATACCAAAAAAGAAAAAAGAAAAGATTAACATAAAAGCATCTAAGCCAAGAACAAAGGGAAAATCAGGCTGAGCATAAATAATGTGAAATCAAATCCATCTCTGGTGTTGTGATGCTTTGTAACCCAAGGGGGAGAACTGGCAGCAAAATCCACATAATCAGCACAGGGCTATTACCCAGTTACTTTTGGGAGACACATAACCTGTGTCTAAGCTAATTTGGGTGTGGAAATTAGCTCACTCTTTGCTAATGCTGGAAAGGCTGTTGACCTGCATGCAGCATATATATTTATTCTCAAACAGGGAGTGATTTTGTAGTGTTTGTCAGAGACGGTGTTCATAACCATTTGTCATCTTCTGATGAGAGAGTTTGCATTATTTAAACTGAAATTGTAAATTACTTCCTTTGTTTTTTTCTAGAGACAGCAATTGCAGCATTTGAAAGGTTTGGCTCACTCTACTCCGTTGCCTAAAATCCACCCACATGCACACTGGCACATCCTTCCTATGACTGTTTATTTCGTGTGTATGGGAGAAGTAGGTGGTGAGAAGAACATCACTGAAAACCAAACATTTCATATTTGGAATAGAAACATACTAAAAACCAAAATATTTTCTCAGTGAGCAATGTGGCTGCCGAGACTGAATGAACTCAGCTTTCTAGTCTAGGCATCAGTCATCCAAATAATGTAAAGAAGCTATCGGAAGGTCATGTGGGGCTGAGGAAATTAGGCTTTCTACACTCAGAGAAAAGTCCATGGAAAATTGTTTTCCCCATCCATATTTCACAAAACTCAAAAAACATCTGTAGGTTATTTATCATGCCTAAGTTACTGCCTATGGTCATTTCACTACCTATGACCCCATTATCCTTTTCTTCTGAAATGTTTCTTTTCTACTGGTTACATTTATATGTTAGATTAGAAACTCAAGGTAAGTAAGTTTACTTTCAAAAGTCCCAATGGATTGCATTTTACTTTATTTGAATAATATCTATGATTTTCACATTTAGAAAGCCTCCATTTGGTATTAGTTTTGCTGCCAAAGTATTCCTTTGACATTAAAAAAAATCTACCTATAAAATTGTGGGTAAAATTGTAACATTTCCAGAGTATCTCACCTGGCTTTAGTGTATTTGCATATCCTCCGAGGTGGAGAGAAGTTCATCTCCATATCAATGGGGAATTACCTGGGCAACCAAGGGCGTGTCTGAACCTGAGAGTTTAAGGGGAGGGACTGGCTTGCTTGCTAGCTTGCTTCCTACTGGGGCAGGGGAGAGAGATGGCCCTGGACTGCATTTTGTAAGCAATAAATGGGTTTTGAACTTCATTTCTCCCTTTGACTGATTTTGGTTTTTAGAGGTATTTTGCCCCAGGATTCCCTTTTTCTGGACTTACAAAAATGCACACCAATCATTAGATCTCCACCTGTGGTATGTTGCAATGATGAGGTACTCTGCTGAGTGGAAATGTGACAACTCAAGTCAGTTGTGCCATGGGCCACTTTGCTCCTAAGTAGGATAATTATCTTTGAAATACAAGATAAAAGTAGTGGTGCTTAATGGACTAAGGGTAGGAACTGTCCAGGATTGCTTACCACATTTCCAAAGGAAATTTCTGACTCTTCTTTTCCGCATTGGTTTTGGTTTATTGGATCACATCTGCTAGTTATTGCATGCTAAGGCATGAAAACATGTCCAAGTCATCTAAGACCTGTAAGTGAGTCATTCCACTACCTCTGTCTTAATCTGTTTGGGCTGCAGTGACAAAATACCACAGGTTGGGGGACTATTGATTTTTCCCAGTTCTGGAGGGTGGGAAGCCCAAGATCAAGATGCTGTCAGACCTGGTGTCTGGTAAGGATCAGCTTTCTGGTCGGCATGTGACTATTCTCTCCTTGTATCGTCACATGGTGCCAAGCAGAGAGAGGAAGCAAGCTCTTTTATTTTATGAATGTTCATCTTTCCCTTGCATCATAGTTGTGTAAATGGGTATAGTTTTCCCTTGCATCATATTTGTGTGGGAGGTAAGGAAGTATTATTTTTAAAAAGAAAAGAATGTAAACAAACAACCTGCTGTTGCTAAGGGAAGAGTCTGCCTTTTAACCTTTTCCACAGAGACTATTAATGTCACCTCCAAAACGGAGAGAAAAGACAGTATGTCCAAACTGCTGAGCCTAGGGGCTTGAGAGATAATTGGACTAAAGGATTATAAAATTTCAAAATAGCTACTGGCATCTGGAGGTCAGTAGAGATTACAGGAGTCCCTGAATGTTAAGATTAAGAATAAGCAAGAGGAAAAATAGCAAATATTTTACTCCCTGCCTCCCATACCACAGGAGGCTGGATTGGTTGTATGTGCACATATGGATAAAACTACAGGTACTTATATGCTTCTTATGGTGTTTTCAACTAGGCCCTCTCTCTCTAGTGTTCATCTTTGGAATGGAAAATGTCTTATAGTTGCTTTTATAAAGCAGTGTTTCCATGACCTATGTGGACACAAATGGGCATCTGGATGATGCCAGGGTTCTGGTTTGCGGAGTTGAAGAATGAACTTAGCAAACACAGAAGGTGGGAGAGCCAGGGAGAGGCTTTTATTTAGAGATACAGTGAGAGAACAGAGCTCCTGGCTCACACCAGGAGGGGACAAGAGAGCCTGGAGTGGTGCATTTTCTAGGGGATTTATTAGGCAGTTGAGGATTTTGGGGAACTGATAAAGTACCTAGGGTGTGGACTTGTTAAAAGTGGCCTTAGGATGTTTGTCCTTGATGAGACATTAAGTCTTTTAGCATGCTAAAGTGATTCTTACACATGATTTATAAACAATTAGCATAATAAAAACATGGGCTACTTTCCTTTATCTGGGGAGTACCAACTGATCTCACTGAAGAATGACTCTAGAGCTTAATGTTTAACACAGAGTTTGGTAGGGGGTTTCTTTGCATGTAGTTACATTGCTCTGCATGTAAATATCCTGCCTTGCTTTTTTCGGAGGCCCTCATCCTACTCTGTCTAAGCCCACAGTCTCTGTCTCATGGAGATCCCAAGAATTGTTTCCAGACAGGAACATAGAAAATGGGCTGGTGATAGGCATGTTTGCATAGGAGGTGCTCAAACACTAACCATCCTTAAGTCCATTGTCATTGATTTATTGAGTAAAAAGGGTCCATTCTTGGACTAAAAGTGCAACATGGGGTCAGTACTGTGGCCATTGCTGACCAGGTGATGGAGGCATTTAAACCTCCCAAGTTTTCTACACATGCATATCCTGGGGCTTGCTAAAGTACCATCTGACAGCCAGTGTGTCTAGAGCAAGGAAGGTAGAAGAATTCTAGAAACATATATTACAGGGATTGCACCTGGTCCTTTTATATAAATGAAATGGAGTCTTTTTAGGTCTTCCTTTTCAGTTACTTGCTTGAATATTGTACCCATGTCCCAAAGCTGAGTTTGGGAGCATTATGTACCATTATGAATCTTGGCCTCCAGGTTTCAGTAGTACTGGCTTGTAGCTCTTCTAGTATGGGAAATGCATCTTCTAACAAAGTTCTGCCTAACAGCTTTGAATCTTATCATAAATGATTTCTTACTAAAGATGCCAGAGGTCTCTTTAAATCCTTTGGTTTTATTTTATTTTTAAACTTCGACTGCAGAAGTCAAGTTCAGTGTTATAGCAAGTTTCCAGTGTGTTCTCTGTATTCTCCAATTTGCTATTGAAATTGCACCTTTCTTTCGGTTATTGTTATTACAGAGAAACTGGGAGTGGAAGCAAAACAAAGTGGTTTCTCCCTTGGTAGAAACTGTTCTGTGAAGGTTCCTTCTGGCTTCTTCTCATTGCTGTGTTCCTCTTGGGTTTTTCATTGTATGAGTTGATTAATGTAGTTGACTGCTAATCAATGCTAGCAGTCAGGGTAGTAGAGATATTACTGAATTATAAATGATCTTTACGATACATTCCAAGAAGCAATCACTTTTAGAGCTGTATTTGTTATCACAATGTTGACAACCTTGTTATCAGGATTTTAATATCCGGTAGGATAATGAAATTTATACACAACACAGGTTTTCTCTGCTTTGTACTATAATAATGGAATATAGCTTCAGGTTGGTGAATGATAATGTTTTCTTGGCTTCTTTTGATATAAAGAATCTTAAGAAGGTTTCTTATTTCAAGCCATAGGCTATCCTAGGCATGAGGATAAAGTGACAAAGGAGAGGTACTTATCCAAGAAGAAATACTGTGTCCTCTTAGCCTTCCCACTGGTTCTCTGCTCCAGGTAGATAGGCTGCAGGTTATGTCTGGGCTGTGATCTCTCATCAGCAGTTGACAGGAGCAATGACAAGAATCTAGTGAAAGAAAGTGCCTTTGTAGAGGTGAACACTAGAGAGAGGCTCAGAGGGAACCTTGCTGATAAGATGGTTTCATGGGAACACAAAGTCAGAGTATCACAGGATCTCAAATATATGTGAATTACTACAATTGCCAGGCTCCACAAGGGAAATGACCCTCACTCCATTCACCTTATCTAGCCCTCTATGCAACCCTTCTATGATTCAGTGTGTTTTAAAATTTTTGTTTCTTTTAAGTTGTTTTATTTGTTATTTAAAATAAAAACAAGAAGACAATTTTTACAGCCCCTACTGGTATTGGTGGCAAGGACAATCAATTTTCATATTCTGAAAATTATTATCTTAGGATGCTCAGGCACATACTTTCCAATGTTATTGGATACAAGTAATAACTGGTATCAGTTAACAAGCATTGGCTGAGTATTGGCTGTGGAAGAGCACCAAACTAGTCCTTCCTAATTTCTAAGTATAGTTGACCGTTGAACAACATGGTTTGAACTGTGTGGGTCTAGTTATATGTGGATTTTTTCAATAAATAAATTGGACATTTTTTGAAGGTTTGCAGCAATTTGAGAAAACATTTTCTTTTCCCTAGCTTTGCTGTAAGAATATAGTACATAATATATAAAATACAAAACATATGCATTAATCAAGTGTTATTGGTAATGCTCCCAGTTAAGAGTATATGTGGATTTTTGACTGTGTTGGTGGGTGGATGCCCCAAATCTTACGTTATTCAAGAGCCAACTGTATATTCCATCCTATACTGACATCACTCATGTGCATGAATCCTGTTTCCTGAATCACCTTGAAACTTCTGTGAATTGAACACCAGGTTATCTTTTCTCTTGATTTTCCAAAGAGTATAGCATGGTACTGCCCCAACAACTATTGACTGAACTGATGGAAAAGAAGCAAAAAGAAGATCTCCAATCTGGAGAAACATACTGTCTCAGTAACAAGGATCATTTTCTACCTGTTAGGTTTGAATTGTTTTCCTTTTTTCCCCATGGTCCATTTCATGGCAAGTAGCTGAAATATAAAGGACCTTAGAGATTGATCTGTAGGAACACTCAAAGAAGCTACTGTAACAGCAGGGTAAATTATTCTAACCCCAATGTGCTGTGAAACACAAAATCTTTAAATAAAAGAATGAGAAGCAATTAACACTGCTGAAATCCTATTGATAAGGAGGATAAGGGCTACTATATACACAGTCTATTCTTCCTAACTGCAGCCTGGGGGGAAGTTGAGGATCTGAAAGGTTAAATAATATGCCTAAGATCCCAGAGTTAGTAAGAGGTAGAGCTGGGATGCAAATCTACAAGCTCCCAGCCCAGGAAGGTACCCTCAGCCTATCACATGCATTGCCTGAAAAGCTCTGGAATCAGTCATGGGGAGGGCTGGGGTCTGCGTGTGGCTGGTTCTTCCTGAACTGGGATTTAGCCTTCACTTCTCCTCCCCCTGCTGGCATAGAATTTCTGTCCTACGTGGAAATAAACCACTTTGGGTTGATTAGGTCAGTTGTAGAATGGGGATTTGTCATAGTAGATTCAAGATTTAAAATAAAAATGCCTAGTTAAGACTGAGAAATAGAAAAAAGAAAACCCTAGGAGCCCATAAGCTGCTCCATATTAATTTGTTTATAGGTGGCAGCAGGATGAGGGTATTAGACTTAGTAGAGTCTCTTTTGGAGGTGACTTTAGAAACGGAGTCAGCTTTGTGTACTAGAAAGAAGAGTTAAAATTCATGAGTGCGGTAGAAACTTGGAAGCATCCTTAGAGAGCATAATTAAACACAGCAGACTTCTTTCCTTTAAACAGAAAAGTAAAGTGGAATGGCCTATATTGCTTCAGTATGAATTTCTGAAAATCCTGTTGAAGAAGAAATTAGGGAGTAGTTGGGCAGAAAAGATTTGTTACTTAACAAGCAGCTGAGGCAAAAAGTACCCATGAACTGAAAAGCAGCCTGTAGGATTTAGAGGAAATAAAAATGAATTTTTAAGAAATGATACTCTAGTAGTTTAGGGAATATGAGAAAGATGTTGCAGATGAGAGGCACTATCAAAGGAATGATGACTCAGAGAGACAGGACATCACACTTCTAGATTAGCAGTGATATTAATTGGTGAGAAAAAAAATGAAACATAGGAAAAGAAAATACCACTAAATTAACACAATACCTCTCCTACCCATGGCAAAGCCAAGGTCATAGATGAAAGAAAGTTTTATAAAAGCATTGGTGTAATAAGACTGTGACAGAAAAAGCAGTAGTGAGGGTGACAGTACTCTTGCCAATGACAACTGTTTGACACCATCTTCCCAGGGCATAAATAGCTAACTAATTACTAGGGCTTTTAAAATCTAGTCATCCTAGAACCAGGCCCCTGTACCAACTCTCTCTCTTTTTTCCTATGTAACAGGAGCATACGTATCTTCATTATGGAAAAAGCAAAAAGAAATCAAGAACTTTCTAGATCTCATATGTATTACTCATTATGCTTCCTGATTTTTCTTAAGCTACAATGGAAATTTTACTGCTGGTGGAAAGCTGGACTGGGTGAGAAATTTGAGCTTCTATGCCAGGAAAATATATTGTTTCTGTGTTTGTGAAGTAATTTTGTGGATATGCCAGCCCCCATGATTAAGCATATAGAAGAATGTCTGTTTTGTGCACTTAATGCAATTGAGTTAATTATTAACAGCTTTCTTATTGCAGCTGAATATTTGAATTGATTTAATGTAAAATTAATTTTTACTTTTTATAGCTCGTGATCATATGAATGTCTTCCTTGGTTTGTCATGTTGGAGTGAGTTACCAGTTTGCTGCCGTATCTTCTTGCTTCCATCTGCTTTACATTCACCCATGGGGAACCCTGAAGGCCAAAGTTGCATATGGTTTTCTGTGGATTATGAATTATTTGCTTCCTCTTGGCAATTAGGGACCATTAGCTTAAGTAAAATAGAATGGAAGAAAGAATAGAGGATTAGTGTTCCAAGTCTGCATTCTCTCTGGCCAGCCATGCTACCTTCTGTAACCCTCATCAAATGTGGAACCATGTCGTAAAGTTCAAGTGAACTCTACTTGTAAATTTTCTTTACAAAGATTATGTTTTTAAAACCCAGGATGGTGTTTCATCCCATTTACCAGAGATTTCCTCTATCTGAAATACTTAAACCTTTATAATCAGATCCTAAGGTCCAGACCTATAGCTGAGAACCTATAAATTCAGCATGTTAAATTTTGAGATAAGAAATCAAAACCCACACAAATACTCATTTTATTTTTGTGGCATCTTCATCCAACATAGCATCCTGTCCTATATTTATAGGCCTTCCTGACTGAGGAACATAAGTATATTGATACTGAGCACTTTTTTTTAATAGAGTTTTCATTTAAAAATATTCTGTAACCATCAGTGGAAAATAAGGCTGTTTTTATAACTACTGATTTCCAAGTGTTCCCACTGCAACTGGTATTATTTTATTTGTTTTGGCCTATTTTGTAATACATCATACATTTTTTTTAGAGCAGAAAGTAAAGGAAAATAAAATGGAACATAACCTGGACTTCTTTTCAACTAAAGCAATTGAAATACCATTTTGAAATTTCTCAGTCCCCATCCCTAAAAGTGCTCTTTTAAAATAAGGACATTATATATGAATTACAGAAAAAGGGCCAAGTTATACATTAAAAAAAAATACTTAATAGTTTCAAAATTTAGAGTTCAATAGCAGAAATCAGCAATTTGGGGGTTTGTAATCATTGTAGAAAGATAAAAACATCCAAAAAAGTGGACAGAACTCATGGAGAGTTGCTACTCACTAAATGTAGGAACCATCTGGTCTACAGCTCATGCAGGTGACTATGTAGCTACTTCTTAAATACAAACCCATTTCCTCAGGTCCTGTATGTTTCTTCACTGGAAAGGAATTGTTCTGTAGTTTGCTGAACTAAAATTTGTCATTCCCAGTTTACATTTTCTACCTTCAGTTCTATGACTTCCTCCCTATAGCATTAGTCTTTCTTTTTCCTACTGAGGCCTTCAAGTAAGGTTGCTTTCTCTTTGGTAAATATTCTGAGTAACTCAAGGGAGTGGCCTCCCAACTTGTTTTGATTCAGTGAAAAAATTAATATTGTCATCACAGCCCATAACCCACCACACACACACACACACACACACACACACACACACACACACACACACACACACACACACTAAATACATGTTTCAGGAAACAATACGCACACTTAATGCACATATACTGTTCTGATATTTTCAATTCTTTCCTGCTTCATTAAAAAATTTGCTGATTTAGGTCCATTGGCTTATTCATGGCCCACTAGTAATTCACAGTGCTCAGTTAGGGAGACTCTGAGCTTGTTCTTATTCCCCCAGCTGGGAGGTGATTACAGCCAGAATCTGGAAATGGACACCTAAGACTTTCTGACCTTTAAGGTGAAATCCATGACCCATTTTCAGTGTGCATTCACCTTCAGAAAGGACATCAATTGATCTATATTTCACTGAGACCTTATAGGCCTTTATGAGTATGGGTCCATAGGAAAGCGGGTTATCTACCCGAGGTAGGATGGGTCAAGATGCTGCCCAGGAACAGAATGAGGACTCAAAGTAGCTGCTCATAATTTTGAACTTGTAGCCTGGGGTGGTAGCTATAGTCCTAGAAATCCACTGTTTAAGAACCTGCACATCCCTCCTGCCTCTGGAGATGCCCACGTCTGCAACTCCAGGGATGTAAGTGGTGCTGTTGGGTTAGGAGCCAAACCACGGGGCAGAGCTACCCACAAGGTCAAGCTCAGCAGCTGGCCCTCCACGTGGAGCGAAGCTGGTAGCTGTTGTCTGAGGAGTCTGCAGATCAGGAATGGCTGATGCTCCCGGTGGGTTCATTATACGAAAAGTAGATGCAACT